>NC_033801.1:42611726-42735064 GCF_001876935.1 Asparagus officinalis | reverse complement strand
TCTAAACTCATATCTAGCTTTACATTTGCATATTTGTTTTGATTATCATTCTTTAAAGCTAGTTTTTATATTGAGTTTAGATTTGATTATATTATCTCATTGTTACACACACCCACATTGAGCTTATTGTATCTTTCATACATAGTATAGTTGGGTGGTGAGAGATTGTAACTTTGAGTTGTGCTTAATTGAGTTCTCACCTGTATTAGAGAACAAATCATTTGTTGTTACATTGTGAGTGTTGTAGAGTTTTCGGTTAGCTAGAAAACCGTATTGTGAGGGTGGAGTGTAGCCACATTGTGAGAGAGTGTGTGGAGATCTCCTCGAGGTGAGGAGCGGAGACGTAGGTCGTGGGGACTGAACTCCGTGAGAGAAATTGTGAGGTGTAAACGTTATTCGGGTGAACGTAGAAAACCCGGTTGTGATAGTGGAATTCTCCCCGGGAGTGGGGAGCGGAGACGTAGGACGGAAGGTCCGAACTCCGTGATCATATCGTGTGTTTGAGTTTGTCATTAGCGTTCTTTTACATTCATGCTTATTGTTTGTATCGCCTTTGTCATTTGCTCTTAGTTCATATTATCCACTATCTTGTTTATCTTGTTTATGTTTATATCACCCTTAGTTTTATATCCTTGTATATAACTCATAGTATATCTTATTACTAGGATATATCCCTTGTTCATATTGCTTATCCTAGCTCACATATATTATTGTATTTCATACTTGCTAGGATAACTTGTTAATAAGTTTTAATTGGCATAAAATCGGATTAGATTAGCATAAGACCCTAATCACCCCACCCCACCCCCCCTCCCTCTAGGGTCTAACACCTCTGAGATGTAAATGGCTATCATTCTTGGATTGCTCTCCTCTTTTCTCCAAAATCCTAAGTCAACTTCAGGATAGTTTAAAGATTAGAAATATGTCATATGCAGGCAGATTACAGATAATCAAAAGTGTTATCCTTGGTATTCAAATTTTTTGGACGTCAAACTATGTCTTGCCAGTTAAAGTTTTACAAAAGATAGATGAGTTGTGTAGAAACTTCTTGTGGGGGAAAACTGATCAGGTTCACAAAATCCCCCTTGTTTCATGGGATAAAGCTTGCTTGAGTATGAAACAGGGTGGTCTAGGTATCTACTTTGCCTCTATCTAGAATATGGCTTCAGCATTGAGAATCCTTTGGAATATCCATATTAATAAGGAAAATTTATGGATTAAGTGGATTCATGGCACATATTTAAAGCACAATGATGTGTGGCAAGTGCAAGCAAGAAAAGTGGATTCATGGATGTGGAGACAAATTCTGAAAGTCAGAGACAAAGCTCAAGGATTATATGGGGGTGCTGATAACCTGAAACAGCTTATCCTTTCTTGTCCAAAAAATTCAAATATTCGATTATCAACTCTGTATTCTATTCTCTCTCCAGCAACAAACTTGGTGCCATGGCATAACACAATATGGGAGAAACTAAACTACCCCAAGCACTTTTTTGTGAGTTGGTTAGCAGTTCAAGATCGATTACTTACACAAGATAAATTGATCAATAGGGGGATTGTGAATAGCAACAATTGCAGTCTGTGCACTGATACTGAAAACAGGAACCATCTCTTCTTTGCGTGTTGTTTCTCAAGGGATGTGTGGTCCATGGTTATGGACTGGTTACAATTCAAATGGAAGTCTTGCAATTGGGATCAAATCCTGAGTTGGTACTGTGTCAGGTTGAGAGGGAATGGATTCAAACAGAAGATTAAAATGATGGCTCTAACTTCAATAATTTATAGCATTTGGTGTGAGAGGAATGCAAGGATTTTTTAAGAAAAAGAGAAGAACTGTTGATCAGCTATTCAGAGATATTAAGATTAACATCATGTCCATTATCCTCAATGATCCTTTTTCGGACGAGATTAGAGAATGGATTTGTTCTCTATGATTGTATTTTGAGACCTGTGAGTCGACTATAGATTGTTGTTGTAATCTCAGTTTATGTTGAGAATATAGATGTACTGATTTTTCAAATTTGGTAAGTGAATAAAGCTCTTTCATTGACCCAAAAAAAAGAACATCAAAATTGTGAACAACCCGATCTCGCGCTCAGATACCAATAAGAGCCATGCATAAAAAATAACTTTTGTTTAGGGATTATCTTTCCTGGATCTTTTAGAAGGATCACCACACATCTATTCTTGATTTTCGAACAATGGCCGAAGAGCGACCACACCGATATGAGGATAAGCCTCTGCATATCACCCCGCAACTATTGCATAAAGTACAAACTTGATCGGAAAAGGAGGTGATGACTTTGTGATGATTTATGGTCTTTTCTTTCATTCTTTTATCATGAAAGCATTATATTTATATATAAAAGACATAGAGATAGATACACTCATTAGGATTATAAATAATTATCTCTAAGATAATATATTATTCACGCACTTATTTCGATCGATGTCTATCTCACAATAATAACCAACAATATGTTTCATCATCGTTAATTCTTATGCGTTCGGTTCCAATATTGTGGTATTGGTGCTTATTTCTCCTGTTTCCACCTATTTACCAAGGGAGTCTTTACGATAGTCAGCATGGCGTATGTTGTACTATGTGATTGTCTAGATGTTACCACTCATGTTTATTCATTTAATCTTGCACCAGTTGCAGCATTTTATCCTTAACTTGTCGTTTAGTCTTGAATACGATACTCTTGTGGCCTAAAAGATATCGATTTTTGCGTTTAGTACATAAATTAAATCTAGAGTATCAGACCTTCGAAATCCTGGTAGGTTTATTTCATATTATAGGCGAAATTTTCAAACAGCCTAAGGAATCTCTGATCATTAGGTCGTGGGCCGGTACTAAATGATTGTTTGACTGCACAATTTTATAAAAACGTTTTCTCAAAATGTCTAACAATGGTAATTCTGTAATTAAAATTTTTTATAGATTTTCGTAAACTGTGTTTGGTTCAAAAAATTACAGAAATATTTTCTGTAAAGTATAAAAAAGTACCAAAATTTACAAAAATCATTTTCCTCTCAAAATGGACAGAAATCACCTAGAACTCTGACACCACATTGACACTTTTCTTTAAAGTTGATACTTTTCTATAAATTTAGGGGGTGTTTGGTTCAATTTCTATAAATTATAGGAAATCTTGCTATTTTCTATAAAATTATGGGTCATTTTCCTGTTTTGAACCAAACAGGCAAAGTAAAAAAAACAAGAAAATTGGTATTTTTTTATTTCTCAAAACTTTTCCTATAATTTGTTTTAAGAAATACAAGGAAATCATATTCTGGGTGGAAAATATTTCCTATAATTTATAGAAATTGAACCAAACACCTCCTTATGATATAGAGTATCATTATTTAGCTATTGTGATTATGACATAATTGATCTCTTACTGGATTTAAGAGATTCTATCTTTATTTATCTCCTATCCTCTTAGAACCGGAAACTGTATATTATTTCTTATTTCCTACTATAATTATAATTAAAATACCTTATTTATATTTACTTTTTGAGCATCTAAGCCTACTAGAATTAAAAGACCTATGTTTATCATTTAAAGTTTCCCGAGCTCTAAACTCTCTACTCCATTTTAGTCAGGGCCGGCCCTGGCATAAGCCACCAAGCCCGGGGGCTGGGGAAACCCAGGGCTAGGGGACAACCCATCCCTCCCGCTCCTTCACCCCTCAAACTGTAATTATCTTTGATTTTTAAAGTGGACTTTGTAAGAGGACCTTTATGCAAAAATTGTTAGGGGTTCTATTTGTAAAAATACTCTAATGAATACCCAAAACCCTACCCAACTCCTTTATTTCCATCAGTATTTCCTCTCCTCCTTCTCGTCTATGTTCTGCTCACAAAAAAAGAAAAAAAGAAAGAGAGAAAACCGCTCCTCTCCGCCTTCCCGAGCCTCCGACGGTCCGACCTTACTCTGCTCCCATCAGACCCGTCCTTTAGGCTTCACCCCGCTAACTCCTCCAACCCAATTAGGTAAATTTTTTTAACTAAATAATTTTAGGGTTTTTTTGGACAAAAATTTGGGGTTTTGATGTTTGCAATAAAATTAAGATTTCTGATTTTGAATCTTGGCTGAATCTTAGTTGTTGAATAATTTAATAGGGGTTATGATGTTTTGGAATAAAATTATGGTTTGTTTTAATAATAATGATATTGATAAGTAGCCTAAGTTTAGTTGATTGTGATTTCATATATGTTATATAATTATATTTACAGACTACAGTACACCATGACGGGAGATGACGAAAACCGAGTAAGGATTAGAAAATAAAACTCTGGAGCTCATAATAGAAGAGTCAAGCGACATTAAGATGAAATGGCAAAATCACTAGATGGCTCAATTTCTAAGCTATTCAAAGAAAAAACACAACATTCTCTTCTTTCGAGTCAAGTTGAAGAAGCTAGTGCCACTGCCAATATTAGTGAAAATATAGATGAGGTCATTGAGGAACCCATGAATGAAGTCACTTATGCGGATGGAAGTCGTAATGAGGAAGCTAGTGATGAAGATCATGAAGAGCCTGTGAATGAAAATGTTCATGTGTATGAAAATGACAATGAAGTAGCTTTTAGTAAATATCATGAAAGCATACTTGATCTTGAGAAATATGTGGAAGTAAATTATGATCCGAGATTGTAAGGAAGTATAAATGATACTAAGAGGGTGATGATAGTTCAACGTGGTCCTATCAAGATTTTAAAGAAAAATGATGAGTTTCCAAGTGAAAAGAAGAGTGGGAGAAATAGAAGTTTTTCTTCCAAATATTACATCTGTGAATTTCCAAATGGCGAGAAGCATGAAAGGAAATGGCTTGTCTATTCAAATGAACTGAATAGGGTATTTTGTTTTTGTTGCAAGTTGTTCAAGAATAAACCAAAAACAACCAATTTGGTGGAGAATGGAATAGACGATTGGCATAACCTTCCTACAAAGCTTAGAGAGCATGAAAGTAATCCGGAGCATTGTGCAAATGTTGTGAAGTGGGTTGACTTGAAAAAAGGACTAAAACTAAAAGCAACAATTGATAAAGATATAGAAGCACAAATTGACAAAGAGAAAACACGTTGGAATATGATACTAGTTGGAATCATTGCGGTTGTGAAGACTCTTTCTCGAAATGGTTTGTCATTCCATGGAACTAATGAGAAGATTTATGAGAAGAACAACAGACTTTTTTGTCAACTTATAGAGTTCATTGCAGAAGTCGATCCAATTATGCAATAGCATATTTGACGTGTGGTAGATAAAGAAGTTCAAAGGCATTATCTTAGCCATAATATTCAAAATGAATTGATAATTTTGTTGGCCAATGAGATCAAAGCAACAATTCTTGACAAAATTTCAAAAACAAAGTATTGTTCAGTTATTCTTGATTGTACGCCGAATTTAAGCCATGAGGAACAAATATTAATTATCATTAGATGTGTGGATATTGAAGATACAAATCAAGTCAAGGTGGAAGAGTTTTTCTTGGATTTATAAAAGATGATGACACGTTGGGACTTGGGCTTTTCAATCAACTTGAAGATACATTAAATGAACTTAATCTCAACATTGATGATATAAGAGGTCAAGGTTATGAGAATGGGTCAAATATGAAAGGTAAACATCAAGGTGTACAAAAAATACTTCTTGACATAAATCCTCGAGCTTTTTATACGCCATGTGGTGCCATAGCTTAAATCTTGCACTATGCGATATGGCAAAATCTTGTGTCAAAGCTAAAAAAAATTTCATATGTGCAAAAGGTTTACACTTTGTTTGTTGGATCAACACATCAGTGTGATGTTCTTAAAACATATATAAAGGGTCTGACACCAAAGCCATTGTTGGTTACTCATTGGGAAAGTCATGTTGAAAGTGTTAAAGTAATCCGATATCAAGCACCGGAGTTGAGAGACGCTTTGAATGAAATTGCAAATAGTTCTAAAGAGGACATTGTGATGACTTAAGCTAAAGGTTTGTGTAAAAATGCTTTGAAGGATTTTGAGTTCTTGATTAGCTTGTGTATTTGGTATAATATTTTAGATAAAGTCAATCGACAATGTGATATACATTGTACTAAATTACAAAGATACTTGGAACACAACCAACAATGTGATATACATGGGAAAGATTTATTCAATGACCTACGAGCTTTGCAAACAATGTTGCCGAAGGAAGTGACTAAATCAATAGACTTCATAAGATCTTATTGGGATGATGGTGGCTTTCAATGTGCATGGGTTGCTTATCGGATTTTGTTAACTATCCCAGTTACGGTTGCCTCGGCGGAGAGAAAGTTTTCCAAGTTAAAATTGATAAAAAGTTATCTTCGCACTACCATGTCACAGGAACGATTGAATGGATTGGCAATAATATCAATTGAAAATGAATACTTGGATAAACTTGAGTATGATGACTTAATTGAAGAATTCGCTTCAAAAAATTCAAGGAGAAGTATTTTTCTTTGAATCAAATTGTAGCACAAATGTAATCTCTTCTTATGTGAATATTGATTTTGCATGAGAATATTATCAGTTTGAGACTAATATAGAACGCTAAATTGTATTATATGTATTTATTTTTATTATTATTGTTCGTACCAAATTTTTAATATAAGGGGCAACCAAAATTGAATTGGGCTAGTGCAACCCAAAGCTCGGGCCGGCCCTGATTTTAGTTCATAATTCCTCCATAGTTCGATATGAATTTAGTTTTACACCTAGTCCGGTCACAGAGCCCGTCCGTATATTGAGTATTTGGTCGGTGCGCAGCAGAATACTCTTTCTTTGTGTTCCTAGAAGTCGTTCCTGCTCAGGGTCCTTGCACCGTGAATGCTTTAAGGAGGACGTTGGAGGGGTTCACAACGGCTCCACTGAACTACAGTTAGGAAAGTTTAAATTTCGAAGTTCAATTCGTGTCATTAATTTTCTACTAACTTTCCCAGCAAATCCAATCCCACATTTTCCTTAATGGGAGCAGGTTTCAGTGGCACTCGATATTGATTCGGGTTCTGGTTCTCGATGAGTTTTGTATCGGAGCAAAATGAACGTTGAGGGGATCCGATCAAATCGTGGCCGCGTCCGACCCCATTCAGTCCTAACTGAAGAATGCAGAGGGGGAGGGAGAGGGAGGGAGAGAGCAGTGGGCGCCCGTCGTTGGTGTCGCCAATGGTTTGGGAACAAACAAGAGACGTTAGGTCCGATGTTAGCTGCAGTCCAATGAACAGCACCACACATAACTTTAACTGACTTCCTTGTTATTTTTCGAAGCAATTCCTTGTTACTTTATTACGTCCTGACCTTCTCCCCAAGAAAAAATAAAATAAAATAAAATCCTACTTTATTTTTTCCTCCCCTTTTTATTGATTTACTCCTGTCTTTTCTTCCAAGAAATTAAAAACTGACGAGTAATCCTGACTACAAAAGCTTTGGAGACGGGCAGGTGGCTTGTTTCTCCCTCCCTCCCTCCCCCTCTCATCTCTCTCTCTCCCCCTCGCAGAACTACTCTTGCTTACGATGACCACGCCATCTCTCTTCCTCTCATAACAATGGTATGGGCACGTCAAGGCACCTCTCTCTTTTCTTCTTCACGCATTTGCTCAATATTAAATAATTTCTCTCTCTCTCTTTCTCTCTCTTTTCTTGACGCATTTGCTCGGACTAATTTTTTTTCCCCTTTAATTCTTTTTATATTTGGAAACTAACTAACCGCATAAAGTATTGTCAACAATTAATGTGATGACACTGACATATACACGCATGCATCCTCTCGATCTATAGTTGCGGTGAGGAGGACCGAGAATTGTGTATTAACCCGAACCGTATCTTTCGTGACTAATGATCTTGATTTGCTTCTTAATTATCTGACTAAAATGCGGACGACTGAAAAATAAGAGTGATTTATAGACTCTGGGAGGATATTGCGTCCTTCACATTTTGGTTCTGATTGACAATGGAGTACAACCAAGATCATCGAATTCCGAGAGGGAGATGAGAGGATTAATCATGCATGTAATTAACTTGTCGTTAGCAGTTCATGCGGCTATCTTTTATTTGTATAATTTGGGGGTGCATGCAGCCTCTAGCTCCGGTGTTCGGCAAGTGGCTGGTGAGGCCGTTGAGTTCTTTGATAGGAAGGCCTGCTGCGTCGGTGAGCACCATCTTGTACTACAGCGACGTGTTGCCGAGGGACAATGAGAACCTGCAGAGACTGGTGCGCGACGGCCTCCTGCACTACGACGACAACTATCTGTTTCGCTTCGTCATTGCTTTTTTGAGATGCTTCTGCTAGAAGACTCTCACTGCTCATGCAAGCCCATGCATGCATTGAAACCAAATATGTTACTTTGGCTAATCAAAAGTAACTCTGCCCCAGATCTCTCTACCCCATGACAATTTTGTGGGTGACAATTGTAGTCCCATGAACTGTGGATCAAAAGCAAGTGCTCCTCCTCATGTTGATCTCTAGTTAAAAGCGTATGGGATTTAATGACTTGTTTGGTCTGAATCATCAAGAGTACTAGATCTCTAAATGAATCCTTAAGATTTATTATCAATCTGAAACTGAAACTTGTAGGGCCTGACCCGATTCCTATCAATTATCACCCCTGTTGTGCTGGTACTATTTTCCCACAACTTTATTAAGGTTGTTGGCCTACGGAGAAGTGTTTTTTTTTTTTTCCTTCTTTCTTTTTTCTCCCTCTTTTGATGAAATGGACTTAGCCCAATTATTTATGCAAAACACGAAAAAGAGCTAAAAGTAAGTAGATGCAATGTGGTCTTGTACGTTCACCGGAGTAACGCAGGCATCGATACCCCGTTATGATGCCACCAAAAAATCAATAGGTCAGTGATGAAATTTCTTGATTCCTCTCCTTCCTTGATCAATCATAAAAGGGGTGGATCCTACTAGTAAATAGTAATACAAAGGAAAAGGAAACCAAATGTGAACTTCGCCTTGAAACCAATACTTGCTTGTCCACAATGGGTAAGCGAGGAGGCACGCCTCGATGATGTAAAAGCATTCTAGAAGGCCAAATAGACTATTTAACATGGTTGCAAAGATATTCTTGATGTTTCACCGCACAGGGAATGAGGACGTTCTTATTATATCATTCATATAGCCTTCGGTTGCTCCTGCAAACTCTTAGTATCACTTTAACTCTTAGTATCACTTGATACTAAGATTTTTACAAGAAGCATACATTTCATCTGGATCTACATGAACCGTAGGCAGCAAAAAATTAGTCGATCCAAGTTACTATCTGACCACTGCACTGAAAAGTCAAAACTGGACAGAACGCCGATTTGAAAGTTAACCTCCAGGTTTTCCTGCAAGTGCCAGAACAATAATAGTCAGATGACCTTTCTAATGTATTAAAATGGTTAACAACAAAAAACTTAGTTTGAAACCCTTGCAACTGGTTGATCCACAACCATTTTCTCTTATAAAGTTTGGCACTCTTCTCCGCTTTCTTCCTTGCCAAAAAAAAGTTAAAGAATCTTAAAGAATGTCTACCGTATGATTGAATCTCATAGAAACGTAAGATAAACATAAAAAAGGACTTGCTTTTTTGGGAGAGAAAAATCAGGGCAAGGCGCCCTCCTCATATTAAAAAAAATGAATGAGGTTTGTACAAAGAATGCATGCATACACAGATGTATCAGTATATAGATATGGATATATTACCCTCCTCACCCTCCTCTGTCTCATCTGTTGAGTAATTTATGCTCACTATCAGCTTTTGCTTTGTTAGCTCCCCATCTCCCCGCTTGTGTTCTGTTGTTAGTATAGCCTGCACATAATGCCACCGGACTAAATTAGATGTTCACTGTCAGCATTTTCAGCAAGGTACACTTCTAATGGATGAAATACCTCAAAAGAGCCCTCCACTTTTCCTTGTTTAATTCTCACATCAGTGTGCTTTACAGAAAAAGTATGCGAGGATTCTATGCTGGACTCAGTATAACCATCTTCAGATTCTACCAAAGATGATAGCTCATACATCAACAATTTAATCCTGCATTTTAACAAATTCTGATTTAATATATGACTCGTCTATTTGCTTTACAAATATAGCAGTAATCACATTGAGCAGTAAAAGCTTTCCATCACAGAGCCACACTGTAGATGAAAATTGCCTAGAGCTGAAAGTATCATTTAGCCTAACCAAATGTCTAAAACTAATTCCAGCATACAGAACAATTAACACATAACTCTCAATAGTTTCTTCCAGTGAAAGTAGGTGATAGTTATTTTCTGTGTTTAAACCAAATCGACCATATTACTCAATGCAACGTCACTAATAGAACAAACAGATAGTCCAAAATGATTTTGATCAATATTAAGTTGAGCATAGGAATTATAACTCAGTGCCCAAGTTAAAGTGAGCTATGATAAGATAATTTCAGGAAAAAGGCACCCTACCTGTCAGTGCTTTCACTATCTATCTCAGGAAATGAAGCACTAATTTCCTCCCCAGCAATTGTTCCCGAAACCTCACGCACAGCTGTCTGATTGATCAAAGATTTACTATGTTCAGAAGCTTTTCTCTTCTTCGAAACTTTTATCTGTGATCGATGATGGTCAGAAGCTTTTCTTTTTTTTGAAACGTTCACTTCCTTGGCAATATGATGTGGTTCCCTGGTGCATTCAGATTTTCCACTAATATGATGTGGTTCTTTGGTGCATTCAGATTTTCCACTGCAGTGGTTATCCACTGCATGTGAAAGCTTTTCAATCAATTTATATGGTTCGACAGAACTTGGCTCTTTAGGCAAATCCTCAGAAAGGTTTCTTTTCCTCACAGGAAGCTTCCCTTTGTTCTTTACGGATACTTTCTGGCAAATCGAAGTCTTGCTCTTTTTAGGTGTTTCAGTAAATATGGTATGATTTCGTGAAGGTTCCCCAAGGTTTTCATCGCTCTCATGTTTCCTGGGTAAATGGAAAATCTTGGTTTTGTTCGTTTCAGATGTTTCAGGGTGAACCCACTTCTTGCTCTCATCAGACATTTCCGGAAATATGATATGATTTCGTAGAGGCTTCCCAAGCTTTTCATCAATCTCATGTTTCCTGGGTAAATAAAAAAGATTTTTTTAATTAAAATTAAAAAGTAAATCAAAATGAGACGTTAACTAACAGGAAAACCAATTAATGAGAACATACAAGCAATATATCATAATGCGCTTATGAAGAAGTTCACTCCAAGCCCTCTGCAAGCTGCCTTGTCCGTGAGCCTCAAAGGAAATTGTCCTAAGCAATGCAATACATTTGACCGGCGATGAGAAAAGGAACTAACTTAACCCAAGAAGATTCAGAACATGGGTAGAGAGTAGGCACCTAGGCAAGCATTTCCTATGATATGACATTGGGCAGCGTCTACAAATTGCAAATTGCAGCTCATAGATATTTTTGGTTTCTCCTTGCCCACAAACAGTACAATAATGGTGAGGGCATGTAAATGATTCCCCAGCTGCAACCTTTCTCTGAAAGTTTCTTGCTTCTGCTTCATTTCCCTGAGAAAGTAATTCTGCAACGCACTCTGGGTGGTAAAAGTGGCCACAAGATACAAATGCACAACGAAATACCTAAAAAAGGATAAAATGCTCAATGTTCAGGAATGATATTACTTATTATGCAAGATAGTTGTTTGAAGGTGAATTTTAGGAAGGAGAAGCTTTGAGGAAGAAAAAGAAAATGCGAAGAAAAATATTATTTAGAGGTTTTTTTTTGTGGTTGTTTGTTTTTTTTTTTTTTTTTTTTTTTGGGGGGGGGGGGGGGTGGTTTTTTTTTTTTTTTTTTTTTTTTTTTTTTGGGGGGAGGGGGGGGCTTGGTGCGGGTTGTGTGGAGGTTGGGGTAGCCTTGTTTTTTGCAAAGTAGCTTTTAAGCTATAAATAAGCTAGCATATAAGTCCATCTAAAAACAAATATAGGATTCCCCAATTTATAAACTTTATAATAAAAGTCGAAAGCTAGCAAAAGCTAATTTAGCGTATAAGCATCTAAAGATAAGCATTCCCAAACAAAATTATGTAAATATGTAATCTATTTGCTTTAACCTAAATAAAAAAATGATTTTCTCTCTAGAGGATAAAGTCACTTTCCCAACAAAACAATGTACCGGTGAAAACTCATACCCTGAAAATGTTATGATACACGCCAACAAGAACGCCTCGAACAGAGACGCAATACACACCCAAACGAACGTGGAATCACAGAATAAAATCAGCATACACAAATTCAATCACAGTACTCACAGATATAACGTGGTTCACTCTTACGGAGTTACTTCACGGTGCAATGACGACGTCCAATTCCTTTATATTCCTTTTCGAGGTTACAAAGAAAAGATCAAAGAGAAAACCCTCTCTTGATCAAGATACTCTCCAATAATTCTCACAAACTCTCTCTATGTTTTCTCTCTTCTATATGAGGAGTTGTTTCTGGGATGATTTTTTCTAAAGAGTTTTGGGCCTATTTATAGTGGCTGGAAAAATACTATGCACTAATTTTATATTATTTTTTTCCTGTGTTTCCTGTGGTGGGGCCCGCCACTTTTTTTCAAACTCTTCCTAACTCCGCCAAAATATCGGTGCCTAACACACGTCCCTTTCAACACCTAACACACGTCCCTTTCAACAGAAAAATGGTCTTTCTGAATCCTAAACCTCAGAGCCACCAAGGAAGGGGGTTGCCGACTCATGCACCAACTCCATGCTTCTCCTCTGTGGCTTTGTCGTCTAACCATCAAAGGCTTCTGCTGCCAATTAATATCTCTCATCTACAACTGTTGATTTACTTCTATTGCAGCTTTCTTTCTATTACATGTCTCCATGTTTGAGACCAAATGTGTTCACGTTTGTGTCCTTACTATTTGTCTCTGTTTAAGATCCTACTACATATCTCCAAATCTGAGACTTACCAATCTCTATCCTTGGACTAGTGATATCTGTGACCCCGTAGGCATTCATATTACTATCAGTTACTTCCTTTCAACCTTTCAACCGCTTCTTCTAACATGAAGTTAATTGATATTATTGCTAAAGATAATTTTAACTATTGAAAAAGAGATAACTGTGTTATTCATGACAGAAAAAATAGCACTTCTTCAGTTAATTGATATAATCAGGTTAGTGATTGTTGGCGTCAAAAATTACCTATAGGTTCCCGTACGCATCTCGAGACGAAACGAAGGCGATGAACGTCATCATCTGAGTCAAAAGAGATCATCCGTGCCAAAAAAAGAGCTAACGAGCATACGAAACGAGTTGGCGAAGCATATGAGTCAACGAAGCGATGAAATGCGCAAAACGGCGGAACAAGACCAAACCGGAAAGAAAGGAGAAGGCCAAGCCAGGTGGCTCGGCTAAGGCCGAGCCACCATAGGGTGGCTCGTGCCCAGAATTGCTCGAAACGCGTTTTTAGATAGTTTTCTCAGGATTCTTTCGTTCTAGAGCCTCCCCAAATATGGTTAAGCGGTTATTAACTGAGGATAAGGTCAAATCATCAATTCCTATCCTAAAAACGCTGCATCCGGAGCTAATAAATACAAGCTTAGGACCCCAACACATAGGGAATCTGAAATCAAGAGGCAAGGCGCTGTCAAATTGGAGAGTGAACCATGAATTTCAGCGGAGGGCTAGCAGACATTGGCGAACTCCAGCATAAAGAGGGAGCTATTCGAGAGATCTGAGGCTCGTTCCACTATTCCTTGAGATCAGACTTTGTTTTGATCTCGAGAAGAGTCGTAATCTCACTTGGTTGAGATTATCACTTCTGCGATTGTTTCCTTTGTAAAGCAAGAGCATTGAAATTTTGTTCTGTCAACCGGATATGATCCGCGGCGGTCCACGGACTAACGTGTCCCCGTCCATGTCCCCGGCACAGGCAAAAATCTCACGCAAGCAGCAAGTGATAAACGTCCTCTGTGTGTTTCTAGAGAGTTGTAATTCTTGTTTTATTTGTGTAAACGAGTAGTCTTATAAAAGGATAAACTCTTTTGAATTCATTGTAATCGATAAACGTGTAATAGATTCGATAAATAAACAAACTTTCGACCCAAACAGTGATATTTTCACTAAAAATTATCTAGACAAGTTTTTCACTTCTATATAAGTCAGGCACAATTGGTGAACATGCTCCAATTTGAGGGGCAGTATTAGAGAAGCTAGAATCTTAGGAAAGTTTGAGAAGATTATCTTGTCAAATATTGGAAGATTCTGTAATTAAAGTATATTTTCCTCTTTATAAATAAAACCTGTCTCTGGATAAAGTCACTATCCCAGCAGAAGAATAAGAAAATGAGTTAAATTAAGGAAACAAAATAAACCAAAAGAGAAATATCATCAGGTTCTTAAGACAGTAGAGGAAAGAAACATCCAAGTGAATGCAAACCCCTGAAAATCCAAATCTGAAAATTGTAGACACAGAAAAACCAATTTTTTTTAATCCAGAATGTTTAAACCAGCTTAACGGCTAATTGGATATCTCTGATGAATGGTCAACATACTGCAAGAGAATTTAGTATTTGTTTCCTTAACCTTAAGATGTGCTTATCAATGTCTGACATGACTCGAATCCTTGATATATCCAACTCCCTGGAGCTATCATGACTTTGGAGCTAAACATAAGGGAGTTAAGTTAAATTTCAAAAAGGGCAAAAAAAGTTTAGGGAGCAAATAGACATGTTGAGACCCAAAATGGGAAACTCCAATAGCAGTTTCTGAATATTTCCTAAAGTAAATAGAATTCAAATTAAAAGAGGCAGTAAACTAGAATTGCTTGTCGAGGATAAAAACAATGACCTCAGCTTCAGCAGTTTCATCAGAAGAGCCCAACTTTCCACAAGCAAAACACTGGTGCTGTTTATATTCGCAATTCTTACAAAAGAATTTCTGCATTGCCTGCACGTGCCCAAATAGAAATAAAAAGAAATATTAAGAGCAGATAATGACTTTTAAACAAACCAGGGAATCAAAATAAATATCAGAACTGTGATAAAAGTTAATCTTATCAATACCTTGACTTCAGTTTTAGAGTAGCCCAGGGATTCACAACCTACTTTCCTACCAGCAGGTTTGGTTGCATGGAAGGACCTTGAGCAACTCCCATTACAACTGCATTTGATAACATACAACAATTTACATGCTAGAAAAAGAGAAAAATATTAGGAGAAAGATAGCAATTTGAAAACTCTAATAAGTAGGCATTCACAGATAGAACATAACTAGAACTAGTGAATATTTTACCCAAAGATTTCAACAAATTTATTTTTCCATGATGTCAATTTAAACGAAGCCAAGAAGACAAGTTTATTCTTAATTTCTAATAACTACTGAGTAGGGCATGTGCATTACACGTGCTTATTATGTGTAGTTGTTGCATAAAATTGAAGAATTATATATAGAGAAGGTGCAAAGTGAAAGATAGAAGTCATATTTTACCTACTCAGATGCGGAAACAGAAAGATATATTTTATTTACTACTTATATGTGGAACTTGCATTACATACAAAATTGAGACTTTAATTTTAAACTACACTTGAAGGGAAGAAAACTATATCTTACTCTTACATTTTACCATTAAGAAAATTATCAACAAATATTACCAAAGAGAAAAGCATTTTCCTCCATCTTTTACCTTGTTGGTCTTCTATTTTTGTTCTACTAAAGGTATCCATTTTGAAAAAAATGCAAATCCTACAAAAGGTCTTCTATAAAAAAAATCATATAAAGAGGAAGAATAATACAATTGTGTCCTGCTATCAATTTTAATTCAATATAAACACTATAAAAAAACCAATATCAACAGGAAAAATAATTGAAAATGGCAATGCTGAATTAGCGCAAATAATAAAAAATCAATATAATCCCCAACTTTAGAACTGATGCTAAAACACAAATGTGTCAACTTTTGCTCCTAATCCATTGAGATCGCTCAAGAAACGATCTTGAAATTTTGTTTTTAATCTTCTTCCTAATTTATTTGTCCCTCTTAAAACTTTGATGAAAAAGAATGATTTTTGTGGTTATAAATGAAAAGATTTATTCTGATGACTTTTAAAAACATGCATATACAAATCAACCGCAATACAAAGTCATGAGGTGTGAGGTTGTGGTTTAAATTACCAAACACAGTCACATGTATATAAGGAATAAAGCAAGGGAAGGGTCAAAAAGAAAATCTATGGATCATAATTAGCATTAACAAGGATCACTTAGTTGGCCTCTTTCCTCTTGAGCCCATTGATCACTTAGGTGGCCTGAAGAGGTGATGGATGAAAAATAGAAGAGGCCTCGTTGTAACTTGAGCTATTCCCATCTGATAACTGGTTTTATTTGTTCCTTGAACTGAAGTTGATGGGCCATGCATACAAAAGAGCATGGGTTAATATCATAATAGTAGGCCTACCTCATACATCCCAACTCTAGTGAGAAAAGCACGCAGTTGCTGGTGAGCACAGTCTTTTCGCCACTATACTGATAGCCACATGTCTTCCTAGACAGTACCGGGTGTTATGCAAAACTGAGAGGAGTTTGTTATGCGAAACCGTAGCTTTTATCGAAACAAAATTCACATGTTTGGGCTTTTTAATATAATAGTGAAATGGGGAAGAATAAGTACTCCCACTACCTCTCTGGACTCTCACTATGAATAAAATATATCACATTTTTGGTTTCCTCAATATGCCTTCTTTGCATCCCGTTACATGTTCTGCTCATCTCAAGATGTACAGTTAAATCACCTCAAGTTTGTAACAATCGCTTAATATCATATAGCAAACATCCATTAACGACTCAGAATCAGGACCAAGTATAAATCTTAAGAAGAACTTTCTACTTTGCATGCAGCAATATTACAAGGTTGTCAGCATGGTTCAGAGCGGGTTCCAGTTACTAACATCAACTGCATGGTATCGCTATGTATTATACCAAACTGCAGTCACATGGTACAGATAGACGTGTAAGAATATGATAATAAATCTTAAATAGAGTGTGATCCCTCCAAAGACAAGCTTATTATTAATACAACAGAAAATAAAAAAAGAATAAGGAATATTAAAGTATACAGAAAAATGTAGTACTAATTCATTGTTATTATATAATCCATCAAACCCCTACATAAATTCGTAAATATATTAAGAATTTGCAGGGGCATGCTATTTTAGCAACTTGAAACAAGAACTTGTACAGAGAATAATCATGGAAAAAATTCATGCATGCACATTATAAAGAAGGAAATTTTTTACTCTTGTGATAGACGACAGTGAGGGCCACGCTCAAAGGAAATTAGATTTAATTAGTAGCTTCCCAATGTTTCCTCTGATGTCTAACTTTAATCAACTTATTTATAACTATTTCATATAAAAACAAAAAGTTCATCCCATATGAAGATAAATAATTCGCTTGGAGTGCAAGTAATAGCGTACATTACCATATGACGGAGCTACCATATACTAACAGGACAACGGCACAAACAAAAAAAAATTACCATAATATGTCACCACCATCATCGCAAATAGCACAAACTGGATCAAAAGTTCCGGGCTTTTCTTCAAATTTATCATCTTCAATACCTTTCATCTCCTCTTCAACATTGTTAGCACAACCAATTGAAGGGTTTGTTTCACCTGCCTCAGTTTCAGAAACCTAATATAAAAGTGAATTTGTTCGTGCAAAAGATATGGGCCTATGGCCATTCACTTTAGACAATCGAGGAAGAACAATAAAATTCACTTACCACACAGGAAGTTGGTTCCTTTTCATGCTTTTCTTTTAGAAGCATAGATAGCAACTGGTAGAAAGCAGAGTAGCAAGATAAATAAGGATGTATTTTTATTATAAGAATAGAAGATAATACGAAAATTGACCACCATATGAATCCAATATACCAGAATGCAGAAATATAAATTAACTTGCAACAGTTATTTTAGCAAAAGTTTTACAAATGTCCAAATGGGAAGGCATTGAGGCAGCAACTACCTTATAGAAGAGAGGTAACACGTCAAAAATGCGGATGAAGAAAACACATTCATGCAATTGAGACCTCAAATTTCGGAAAAGTATAGAGTTGTCATTTTCAGTATTGCTTTTGTTCATATTGCTTTCGTTCATATAAAACCCTTCATTGAGCAAAGAAAATTGTCCCAGTAAAACTCGATATGGTTAGAAAGGTTTATATACAACATCATATTATCTCATATCTTCCTGCAATGCAGCTCCCTTACGCCACTATGTTAAATTATCCATTATGTATGATGATTAGAGCAATTCTATTTCAGAGTATTAGCATTAAGGTCACCAAGAAAGATCATTCAGGCCTGTTTCATTCAGATGATTATTTATATCTATTTTGTACATAAGCATAAGATCAATGTTAATTTAGTTGAGGAGTCCTCAGCGAATGAACTCCTTAACTTATTCGTTTCAAATGATTCAAAAAAATCTAGTGAAGTCTAACTATGGAAACTATAGGATAAGTGCAGATACTTTGGCGCTCAGGTTCATCTTATCATTCATTGTCTATCTTCCTATGATTTTGAAGGCTGTGGACCGTGTACTTGTCTTTAATGAGTATTCATTAATAAGATTGCAAATAGGGGTAATTTAAGACTCATCTACTGACCAATTCCACCATGGTACATAATTTTATAATTCAGAATTATTATTACTGCTTCGTCTAAAAACAAAGAAAAAAAAAGAACATATGCTGGAACTGATTTAGATGATACCCATACCTTAGAATTGGCTAACGTCTGGTCTCTATCAGCGAAGAGCTTAATTAAAGAAACATGATCCCTGAGATCATCCTTAGAGGGTCTCACGTCATACGAGCTGTAAAAACAAAAGCAACACAAAGCTTAAAGTGGATAATTTCAACCCAAGAGGGGCAATAGAGTTATGACCAACCTGAAAACTTCATGACGCCAGATAGTCTTTTCTGAGACTTCAGGTCTTCTTTTCAAAACATGTAGACATTGCAGAGTGATCATTAAAGTCCTGAATCTGCTCCTATAGCTATTCCTCGGTTTTGAAAGCTTTATCCATCTCCCTTCCATTGAGAGCACCCAAATTTGGGGCTCCTCATTTTGAAGCCTCAACCTCCAAGAAGTAACCTGCTTGTATACTTCTTGAGAGCCACCATCAGCAGTTCCACATAAGAAGACCTTCAAGTTTTCATTATCTGATCTCTTGGCCTCATGCCGGAAAACAGGTAGTACAGCAAATGAGATCAGTGAATCCCTTTCGTCAATAAAGTAATAGTTTTCAACCAATCGTGTGTCGGTCTCATCATACAAAGGTACCATGATATACCTAACATCATAGCGAGGACAAATGATGAAGAATATAACAATGATACAGCCCCTCAAGAAGTTCGAGAAGTTTGTTAAAAATAAAAATTCAATTCTTTTCCTTTTTCAGCCCGAAAAAAGAAACATGTTAAATGTTGTTGAACTCCTCAAAAAAAGAAATTGTATCTTTGAAGTTGCCTTTGATAGGTTGAACATAAAAATGGCTGGACTATCTACAAGTGTTATTTTATCTGTTTACGAAATAAATGTGCCCCTAGATAGATTGTCATATGTTCACTCGATGACTTGCGCTTATCATGTACGTTGGCATATGTGAAATACCCTACAGAAACAAGAAGAAAGCGAAGAACGGGCTTGATATTTATCAAGGGAGGTGCAAAAAACAAATTGAAATGGCTAAGGTTGAGAGTGGAACCTTACATGCCACATATTTATTTGCCAATATAAAATCCATCAAAGGAGCGGACTAGTTGAGAACATACCGATATTACTACTATGTCATTGAGATATGCATGTTTAAGTAGTTTTCGGCAAACCAAATCTAGAATTGGGAACTAGAAAAGTACTTTCATAATAAGATAATTGTGTTGTCTAGTTAAACAAAAAGCATAACCCTAAATTTAAACTCCTAAGAATACACAATCTAAAAAAGAGGTATCCCACGACTTAACGTGCTATCAAGCTACGCTGCATGCTTCAATGGTGGATACAATTTACAACATGGTATAGCTTATTGACTTTTGGGTCTCTTGTTACAAAGTTACAAAAATGTGTAGTAACCTCTATTCGGACATGAGAAACCTTTCTCACACGGTTCAACCATTGTATCCACGTCTCTGTACTAATCCTCTTAATCAATAAGTTGGGGTATGCCCCATATTTTCCCAAGGGGACTAAAAAAAAAGCTACATGACATTTGCCAGAGACCTGTTCTTTTTTATTCTATACTTTAGCTACATGACACCAACTCAGGCTGCACCGGGAACACCAACCCTAATGTTCCCTTACAAAATGTCAGATTGGATTCTCCAACTTGCGATCCTGCTCCTCGAGTAGTTAAACCTAAAACAAGCATTGAAATAGGTTTTACTTTTTTTTTAAAGATGTTTACTTTTTTTTTAACATCTAGAAGAAGAATGCCCAGGACCCAAATTGATATGAATAATAAACAGCAACAATCTTTTTTCCCCTTATTTTTTCACAAAATAAACAAGGAGGATTATTGAATCAAGAGAAAAAGGGGGGAAACGCACTATGGACCACACTAAAATTACTGTTGAAATTTGACACAAAAAGCAGTAAAATCGACAGTAAGAAAACAGAGAGGAAAGAGATTTCGCACCAGAAAACCAATCTCTAAAAATCTTGTAGAATTAAGCAAAAGGGTTTTGTTGGGTTAAAACTTTAGGGTTTAGAGCGGAGAGTAGATGGTTGGGAGAGGAAAAAAAATTCTAACAATTTTAGGTATTAATTACATATTTATCATATGTGGAACTCATCATTACTCCGATCCGATGGCCTTTGTATCGCTCGAATTGGAATTTTGGGTAACTGCAAAGTCTGAAGTATGAAAGTTCAAAGAGTTGCATATTATTATTAGAGGCTGTTTGGTTGGTCCCTAAAAATCAAGAAAAGGAAAATAGTACAGGGAAATCAATAATATATTATTTTTATCTATTTTTATTTCTAAAACTTACCATAACATTCAATAAAATATTATTTTTATCGCACAACTCATCTAATATCATCTCCTAAGGGTCTGTTTGGTACATTTCTGAAAAAAAAGAAAACAGAAATATAGAAAGGAAACCATTTCTTGACATTTCATTTGGGTTTCCTAGTTTTTTTTTGTTTGTTTCACAGTGAAATCAATGGATTGAAAATAAAGTTTCTTTTTCCACATGTTTGTTTCAACACTATGAAATCAAGAAATCATCTTCACTTTTTACATTTCTTCAACTTCCAATATTTGGTATGTACAAGAGAGAGACTGAGAAACCTTGTATAACAACACCGTGGTGAGCTTACCTCTCCCAAAGAACCACCAATCTCCCAATGGTAATATATTACCAACGGGTAGAAATTCAAAGAACGGCACAGTGAAAAATAGTTATTAATCAGTCACAGTAACCATGGGTGCTCCTATATAGTACTGATGCCTGATGAATGCTCCTTTGCAACAAAGCCATTTGCTACTCCAACCTGAGCCTCCTCAAATTGCTGTATCCTTTACAAATAAATTCCCAAAGGGCCTCCTTCACTTGCTGAGCTGAGCCATGGCTGCATCCCAAAGATCTCATAACAAATCTCCTGAGGTAACTTGCTTTTGTAATATATCAACACCATTGAAGCTGTGCAAAATTGGTTCAAACAAGGGAAAATACTTTTGGGGATGTGCCAAATACCCAAAGAGATCATGCAAATTCTTTAGGTGGGCCGAAGATGAGCATGAAATCAAAAAGGGTGAAGCCAAAAAAGATGAAGCTTCTCTTCAATCAGTTTCAGAATTAAAAGAGCTGGAAACAAAACATTTGCGAAGAGAATTGAAGCATGCAATTCAACAAGTTGATTACTTGAAGAAATGTGTGAAAACACTCTAATGCCACTAGGAAAAAACCCTAGAGTGGGGTGAATATGGTTTATGCTAATCTAATCGGATTTATATCAATTAAAAACTTATTAACAAATATATCCTAGCAAGAATGATATATTACAAATAAATGTGCAAGGATATACAAGTAACACAAGGGTAAACAAACTACTAAAGTGATAGGACAATATAAACAACAAGTAATTGAAAAAGGCGATATAAATGATAAGCACGAATATAAAGGAACGCCAATGACAAACGCAAACAAACGATATGATCATGGAGCTCGGTCCCCACGACCTACGTCTCCGCTCCTCACCTTGAGGAGTTCTCCACTATCACAACCGGGTGTTCTACGCTCACCCGAATAACGTTTACACCTCGCACTCGGTTTTCTAGCTCAACGAAAACTTTACAATCACTCACAATGTAAACACACTAACTATCACCTCAAGTGTTGGTCTCTAGCCCATATCTCCCTCAAGTGTTAGGAATTACAACCTCTCTCTAGGCATTACCACCTACCCCATCTCCTCTTGGGACGACTCTGTCTCTCACCACACACCCCTCTCGGTGTACAAATATATTACAAAGTGTAACTCACAATAATAGCTCACAACAAATGATTGTTCTCTAAACAATGCGAGAACTCAATTAAGCACAACTCAAGGTTACAATCTCTCACAACCCAAATTATACTATGTATGTAAATACTAAAAGCTCAAGTGAGTGTGTGTAATAATGAGATTAAATTAATACTAAACTCAAATAAATCTAGCTTTAAGGAAATGAAAAACAAACAAATAAATAGCTAGATAAGAGTTTAGAAAAACTTCTCTATTGATAATAAGAAAGAGAAGGAGAAGAGTTGAATGCTCAAACACCAATAGATGATCTCCCCAAGCTCTTGTGAAAGTTTCTTCATAAACAAACTTAAACAAAACTTAAATACCCTTTTAAAACTTGTTTAAAAACTTTCTTGGATGCATTTTTGTTCTGAGGAATGAGGGATGTTTATAGAGACCCCAAGATAAGAGAAAACAAGACAAAAAGACCAAAAACCCAAAACTAGAACATGCTAGAAAAAACTAGCTGTTACATCATCAGTCGACTAACGGGTTTCATCAGTGGACTGATGAGCTGACCGTTGTAGGTATTTTTCAGCTCATCAGTCGACTGACGACCTTATCAGTCGACTGACGATCTTATCAGTCGACTGATGACCTCATCAGTCTACTGGTCAGTCGACCAAAACAAAACATAAACTTTTTTTTATTCCAGACGTTTTCTTCAGTCGACTGAACACATGTATTAGTCGACTGATAATACTTTATCAGCCTGATATGAATAGAAAAAATAATTTTTAAAGTACCTTTAAAAATAATAAATAAATTCCAAAAAATATAAAACTTTAGGAAATGTTTATAAACATGTTAATGAACATGTTACAAAAAGAATTTTTTGGAATTGCGCTTCATATTTGTGAAAACTCATTATTTTTCAAAATAGTCCAAAACATGAAAATGAACATACTTGAAATTTAATGTTTTGACTAAACCATGTTTTGAAAACTCTTGTATGGCTTTATAGACTAGATAAAAGGTATGAACTATTGTTTTAAAGTCTATAACTCAAAAACATAATATATTTCCAAATATAATAGAATATAAAACATATGAATGCGTGTATGAATATATTTTTGTTTCATATCTACAAAACTAAACCAAAACATCTTAATCATATGAAAACAAACATGTATATATATATAAATATGTATATGTTTCATATTTAAACTTGAAAATCAAAAACCAAAACTTGTGTGTGTGTGTGTGTGTGTGTGTGTGTGTGTGTATATATATATATATATATATATATATATAAACCAAATACGTGTGTGTATGTGTGTGTGAGCTTAAAGTATCTACACACAAATATAAACCTAAACTATTTACCCAAGCATTGATCTTGATCTTCAATAAGCTCTTCTTGGTAAACTTGCAGATGAAGCTTGAACTTGGATCTTCAACTTAAATTGCATGGGTTCACCGATATTCTGCCAACCTTCATTGGATATGATCGTGAATGCTCGATTCCATCCATCCTCCAATATGTTGTTTGTCTACAATAAATATAAAAACACAAACACTAGACAAACAACATTAGTTATAAATTGTTTGTTAAAACATCATCAAAACAAAAAGACCAACAATCTCCCCCCTTTTTGTATAATGACAAACAATTTACATAAAGAGATATACATGATATACAATGATTATATAAATTATAACTATCATGTATAAAAACAAGGAATTATATACTCACAATATTTCTGCCCCTTTGACAACATCAAAAAGGGGAAAATGATAAGATAGTGAAGGCTCCCCCTACCTACAAGCACGGTGAGTATAAAAACAAATATAAGGAAAACCCCCTATCAAAATGCCTTACAGAATATATGAAATAAAGTACAAGGCAAACATGTGAGCAAGCATAAACATGCTAAACAAAACTCATATACAAAAATACAATGAGGACACATATTAATATACCATTGAAATAGCGTGTCTCAAAACATAAATAAAAAAAATCATGTATAAAATAGATTTATGAAATCAAAAGAAGAAGAACATGAGAATCATGCAAAAAAGTTTTCAAATGAAAACAATTCAAGCCAATGAAATCATAAATCAAATGAAATCCATAAAAGCAAACCATATAAAGCAAGAGAGGCGACAACAACAAGCTCTTGAGCTTATTCCAACCCATATAAAGATTTTTAGCACCTGGTAAACAAGATTTGGGAATAAACACCCAATAAATCCAGGGGGTTACATAAATATAAACCTCTCATCAAAACAAAGTATATATATATAAAAAGATGTTTGATCACGAAAGAAAATTTTCTTTAAAAATTTTGATCAAACCATATAAAGAATACATTATAAAGCACAAATAGATGATCCATAAGCACAAACACATAAATATCATCATATAAGTGATTTACAATGAATCCAAAAGTGCATATCAAAACAAACTCTTCATAGTTTAAATTAAGATTTCAAAACATACAAGAATCATGAACTATGGATTTAAAAAAAACTAAAAAATCATCTTTAAGAACATGAAAACAAAAAAATAGAAAAATTTGTTCTTAAAGATCAAACAAATTTTGGTACCAATTTACTCTTGGTACCTAAGAGTCTAGGGACATGACCCCTATCATTTAAGTTCAAAGCTCTTGGGTTATGAACCCATTTAGGCGTATTTAGTGCACGAACACGGTCAAAAAAAAATTTATAAATGACCTTTCTGATTGCAATAAGTGCAATGAAAGAGGCCCATTTAATTTTGTTGACTTAGTGGCTGTGCATGAGAATCATTTGCAAACATAGATGGTCTTTCAAAATTATTTTGCAAATGAGAAACATTGTTAAACAAACATGGTTTATTTGAAAATTTTGACAAGTTTGAATATTTTCTCAAATCAAAGCAAAACTTCGCCAAATGGTCAAATCTACCACAATAATCACATTTAAACACATTAGCATGCTTATAATAAACTTTATGAGTTGTAGGCGTATAAAACTGCTTATAGGTCCCTTAACACAGCTCGACACGGTGATTCGACAAACCAACGAACCATCAGACGATATATCCAAGCAGGATCGTTAGACCACAACACCAAAGCAGATTTACTGCCAAATCAGGATCCATATTGCCAAATCAGAGTCCAGATCAACAATGAAGTTCGGATAAACCGCGAAACCGGAAAATGGCACAAAATAAAACACCAGGAGGGTTCAGCCTTGACCGAGCCACCTCTGGGTGGCTCGGTGGCTGAGCCACCTAAGTGGCCGAGCCACCTGGGCCGAGCCACCAGATCTGGGCCCAGATCTGAGCCCAGATCTGGTTTGAGGAGCCTATAAATAGACCCCTAGGCTCATTGTTTAAAGGGGTTGGACTTTTTTGAGGCGAAACTCTGCTGGATCAAGAACTAAACCTTAGAGTTTTGGAGCTGTGAAGACTCGGACTTTTCAGATCTGGTTCTTGGCGATCATCCACGTCAAACAAGGCAGGAGTTCGAGAGAGATCAGATCTGAGATCCACACGGTTAACCTCTGGATCAAAACTTGGTTTTTGATCCCGAGAAGAGTATCGATTTCGCTTGGTCGATTTCGATTACTTAGGGCTATTATTTCCTTGGTGAAATAATCCCCTCGGCTGTTATTTCCTTCGTGAAATAACACCCGTCATACCGTGTAGATCCGACCGGATCAAGATCGCGCGGTGGTCCACGGATTAATCCCGGCACAGGCAAAGAACCCACACAAGCAAGAGACCGCAAATAGGATCTTGCGATTTGTTCGAGAAAAGGAAAGTTGTATTTTTCTTCTTTTTTCTTTGATTTTGTTATAACCGGATCTTATAAAAAGACCGGATCTTTTGTAACCGATAAACTGTTGCTTAAGAAAACAATGACGTCAATGAAAATAATTTTCCCCGCGAACAATCTGGCGACCACAGTGGGAGCCATCGATCTCGCTGCTGAGATCGTTGCGTCGTAGCCGCGGATCTCGATCCCGGTCGAGGATGAGGTCGAGTATGAATTCGACCAACAAAAGTTCGAGGAGTATCTGTCATCCTCGTCCGGATCCACCTTCCCCCTCAAGTCCAAGAAGTTCTCCTCCAGGAGAAAAGTCTGTTGGTACGAAGAAGTGTAGAATGCCAACGAAGATCTCACCCCAATTGATGCTGAAGTTGCATCGGGTGAAGTTTCACCGACCTCCAACCAGGTCAAATCTGTTCTCGTTAATTCCTCCGCCGCTGAGGGCGTAGTGACTCTCTCAAAGAGAGCCCGCCAGAGGCGACGTTAACGCCTGGCGCGGCAATTTGCAAAGGCAATGGAGTCCACTGACAGAATCCGCTATAACGCGGATCTGAAGAACAGGAGAGGCAAACAGCCTCAACAACCAATGAATGGCAGCTCCTCTAAGCCGCCAACGAATGAATGGATCCGTGTCAAACGGAATCGTTCGACACGTGAAGAGCGCATTCGCAAGCGTCGCGCACTTTTAGCGCAGGCACGGGCTCAAGTCCAAGAAGCCCACAAAAGACTGCAGAAGGAGGTGGCCAAGAAGTCGTCACCAACCCGCCAAGTATAGAGGCCGAAGTCTGAAGCGGCGATTCAGGCTAAGGAGCAATCATTGCAGCCTTCAACGCAAGTTCAACCTCCGGCGAACCAACCTGAATCGCCGGTAATTCCAGTAGCTACTCCGGGAGATCCCGCAGAATCATCCCGAAGAAGGAGGTCAGTTTTGGAGCGCCTTGGTCCACTTCCTGATGAAGGATGCAAAGCTCCAGTTCAAGAACGTTTGGGCCCGATAAAGAAGCCCCGAACGACTCAACACGCTGGGAGTCACCGCCACCCTCAACATGACAAAGAGATCATGGCAGCTAGGCGCACCAATTTGCGCATTGAAGTCCAGGAGCCCGTTGAGAACTCACGCCCACAAAGACGTGTTTCGAGGTGCGTGACTCTTGAAAGCCCAAAGAAGGCAGTTCGCCCTCAGAAGGAAACATTATCGTCTTCGAGGTGCGTGACTCTTGAAAGCCCAAAGAAGGCAGTTCGCCCTCAGAAGGAAACATTATCGTCTGATAATGATGACGTTATACCTGAGAAGTCGTGCCAACACACGATAGGTTACTCTGACCTTCAAGCCAACGAGTTGTACTATCGTGTTGGGGGTATAAGTAAAACCAGGAAAAGGAGTCCTCGAGAACTAAAGACTCAATGCCCTTGTTCCAAACTCATTCGGGCAGTATTGTCTGAGTGCAACTGCATCAAGACAGTCCCCGAAAGAATTTTGGTTTTCGAAAGGCTCAGTACCGAAACGCCAAAACCAAGGCCTAGGCGTTTCCGACAAAGAAGAACGGTGGTTGAAGACGGAGAATTTCCGAGGGTCACCACTAATATGACCAGCAAAGGAACATCGACACGGAATAATCCCGAGTCGATTCCTGAAGCATCCCGGCGTGTAACCCGTCTGCAGTCTGGAGCCATCGTACGAGGAACTTATGGTAGGATTCGGACAAGATTACCTTCAGAAGATTAAGAATTGGATGCCTGCTCTGCGGTCGCATTAGATAATACGGTATCCAGCGAGGGACAACCCCGCGAGTCACTTATGATAAGTGCGGAACAAGTGGCCAAGATGCTCAAAGAAGCCATGGCTAAACAACAAGAGAGCTTCAAGTTCGAAATGCAAATGGCCATGCAGAATATGAGAGAAATGCATGACCAACAAATCCAAGCACTGATGAACCAGCAAGGCGAACCAAGATGAGGACACAGGTGCGAATGAAACTCATAACGCCAATGCTCCTCCCGTCAATGCAGGGGGTGGTAACGAGAATGCTAGCGAAAACACAGGTGAAAGCTTGAAGATTAAAAACCTCGAGAGCAAAATCAATACATTGATTTCCGCTCAAGAGATGAAGAAGACGGGCATTCCTTGTCCATACCCAAGAGAATGGGAATCAATCCCATATCCGGCGAAGTTCAATCTAATTAACTTCACGCCGTTCGATGGGAAGGGTTTACCTACTCAGCATTTGATTTACTTCAAGTCACACCTGGGGGTTATCTCTGGTAATGAGCCTCTGATGGTACGGTCCTTCGTTGGCACTCTTCGTGGAGCCGCCTTCGATTGGTATCACCGCCTCAAGCCAGGAAGTGTGAATAACTGGGACGACATGGAGACTAAATTCCTCACCAACTTCTTCGACGACGACACCGAGATATCCATTGGATCGTTGCTTGACGAGAAACAAAAAGACGGGGAATTGGTTGATACCTTCGTCAAAAGGTTCCGGAACAAGGCGATGAACTGTCGAGACCCGATCACTGAGGAGTTCATTCTCCAGACTTGCCACAACAACCTCGCATTGGACGTGTTGGAAGCAATGAGGACAGCACCGTCCAAAACATGGAAGGATTTGAAGGTCCGAGGAGAGCAAGCCGAGCGATTCCTCAGAAGGAAGAAGGCGGAAAGAGACCAACAGGCGACGAATGCTCCACAACAGAATTTCATCCCATGAGAGAAAGGTAAGGCACATGCTAATGCAGTTAATGCTAATCAAACTTTCCAATTGCAACCTCAGCAACAGCCGCAGCAACGAGCACCACAACAGTCGCAGTCGCAATGGTAACAACGGCCTCAGAAGCAGAAATCTTCGGAGCCAAGATTTCCTAAAGTGTACTCCTTCAAAGATGACAAAGTTCCCGGTATCTTTAAGTACCTGTTGGAGAATAACAAAATCCAGCTGCCGGCGATCATGGACCAAGAAGGGGCTAGCAAAGTGACAGATCCGAAGTATTGCGCATACCATAGAGCGGTCCATCACCCTACCAAGTCATGCTACCATCTCAAGGATAAGATCCAGGCGTTAATTGATGTAGGCGTCATAACCCCGAAGCCGTCCAAGAATGTCAGAGCAAATGCAGTATCAATTAGTTTTGGATCAGTGCCCACAGCATGGTTTGAACCAAAACGCATCACTAAAGTAGGAATGAAGATGGTGAATGACGACCCATATGGACAACGTCAAAAAGGACTTGTGCCACACACAGCCCCAAATGGCGAAATCCTCTGGGTCCATCCTGATCTTATTGAAGACGATCAGTGGACGACTTCCTCGACCAGAAAGGGTAAAGGCAAGTCCTGCAATGCTACCTCCGCGATCTTCGAAGAGAACGGTAATGAAGCTTCTACCTTCCCGCTCTCCGAAGAAGAACAAGAAGTCTTTGCCACTAGAAGCGGAAATCAGTATCACTTCAACTATCCATCACCTAGTGATCAGTTAGCTGAGCAGGGGGTGACTAAGCAAGGGCCAGCCAGAACTCTCACGGAGCTGGGTGTGATTACGACTCCTAGATCGGTTGAAGAAGCTTGACGACAGCCGGTTAATAAACAGAAAGAAAAGAGGCCCCAGGAGGTTCAGAATCCAAAGCAGTCTCGTTTCAATCGTCCGATTGGAAGAGATAAACCGGAAAGCTCGAACACTCCGCACGTCTTCGATATTATGGCTCAACTAGCTAACATCCCAGCACGGATAACATTGTATGAGTTGCTACGGTTGTCTAAAGAAACCAGGGAAGCCTTGCAAGAAGCCTTAGCCAATTCAGAAGTGTTCCTTACTCGGATCAAGCCGGTACCTGAAGAGCCAGAACCATTAATTCAACACTGCAATATAGCGGCTAAAAACCTTCCATGCATTACCTTCACCAAAGAGGATATGCAGACGAAGAACTCAAACCATGATCGACCCCTATATTTCATTGGGTACATTGGCTCCAGCAAAGTCAACCGAATCCAAGTGGATCCGGGTTCTGCTGTGAGTATTATGCCACTTCGCTTGATGCATATCCTCGGCATTCCAGTTAGTAAGTTGGCGTCCACAGGCACTGTTATCTATGGATTCAATACTAGCGGGTCAAGACCCTTGGGTAAGATCCGGATAAAATGTCAAATGGGTGATTTAAAGACGGAGGTCACATGTTATGTGATTGATGCCGAGACTTCATATAACTTACTATTGGGTCGGCCTTGGATCCATAGTAACATTATAATCCCCTCCACTCCCCATCAGTGTTTGAAATATGTCGACTCTGATAATAAGGTTAGGACGATGGTCGCGGATGAGCAACCATTCAAAGGGTATGAGAATTATTTCACTGATTCTCTCCTTTATGGTAACGAATCCGATACTGAGTCATCGGCCCATGGAACGGACAGCGGAGAAGAAGCTGATACCGAAGCCGGGCTTGATTACAATAGAGGTTATGTTTTAAACGACATTGTACCCTTTGTAATCAACCTTGACGATGAACAATCGTCAGATGGCAGTTGTAACTGGCAACTTGCCAATAATGAAATAAATAACGATTTAGAGTACTCACTGTCTCTTGATGATGTGATAAAAGAATTGTATGATAATCCTGATTTATATGCGCCGCTTCGATCGTCCTATATAACAAAGAAACGCCTCCAGCATTCTTTCGGAACGACCCTGGTCATCCCTACCAAAATAGAACATGGCTACAGCTGATCCGTCCACGATGGAGAACGACGATCAAATGTCAACTTGGGAAGACCCCTGGGTTCATCACCTGAACATGCAGTATGGTGATAGATTCGAACAGAGGGAACCCCCCACTGAAGATAAAATAGTCCAAGTTAACATGGGTGACGAGGCCAACCCAAAGCCTATATTCATCAGCGATAGTCTTCCCTCAAATGAGAAGGAGGAGTTAATTGCTCTCATCAGGGAGTATATTGACGTCTTTGCTTGGAACTATGAAGATATGCCAGGGCTCGACCCTAATGTGGCAATGCACCGCCTCGATATCAAGCTGGATGCCAAACCTGTCAAACAACAGCAAAGACGGTTTCGTTCGCAGATTATGGAAGCCATTGAGGCAGAGGTTAAGAAATTGATCGAATCAGGATTTATCCGAGAGGAGCAACATCCAGACTTGCTAGCCAACATTATTTCAGTCATGAAGAAGAACGGTAAAATCAGGATTTGCATCGACTTCAGGGACCTGAATACGGCATGTCCAAAAGACGACTTTCCACTCCCAATCACAGATGTCATTATCGACAATACGTGCGGATTTGAGAGAATGTCTTTTATGGATGGCTTTTCAGGATATAACCAAATCAAGATGCACCCAGATGACGAGAAGCATACAGCGTTCAGAACGTCCCTTGGTCTCTTTTGCTATACGGTGATGCCTTTCGGTCTAAAGAATGCAGGCGCCACGTACCAGCGAGCAATGACTAAGATTTTCTAAGAACATCTCAGGAAAACAGTCGAGTGCTACGTTAATGATTTGGTTGTAAAAAGTCGCAACAAAGAAGATCACATCAAGGACTTGAAGACGATGTTCGATCTCATGCGAAGTCATCAATTGAAGATGAACCCCACTAAATCCTTCCTTGGAATGTCCAGCGGAAAATTCCTTGGATTCGTCGTCACCACTAAAGGTATACATATCGATCCTGATAAGGTAAAGGCGATACATGAACTTCAACCCCCTAGAAATCTAAGAGAACTCAGAGGATTGCAAGGGCGTTTAGCTTACATCCGACGGTTCATCTCAAATCTTTCTGGGAAGTGCCAACCATTCTCTAAGCTAAACAAGAAATGTGTGTCATTTATTTGGGACGATGCCTGCCAAAAAGCACTCGAAGATATCAAAACATATCTAACGAATCCTCCTATTCTCGTTGCACCGAAATCAGGTAAACCGTTCTTGATTTACCTCAAGGCGATGAACCACTCGATAAGTGCTTTACTAGCACAAGACGATGATAACGGTCACGAATAGGCAATCTACTACCTAAGTCGGACCTTAGTAGGCGCCGAGTCTCGATATCCGATGATTGAGAAAGAATGCCTCGCATTGGTATTCACAATGCAAAAGATGCGGCATTACTTGGTTGGACAGACGATTTACGTCATTTCTAACGTTAATCCAGTACGGGTATTTATGACGCAACCAGCCTCTATGAATTGGCGATTAGCGAAATGGGCCCTTCTCTTATCCCAGTATGATTTGCACTTCAAACAGCAGAAGTCGATCAAAGGACAAGCGATTTGCGATCTTTTGGCGGCAAACCCGACAACGGATACGGCAGAAGTATATGATGACTTGCCGGATGAAACCCACGAGGTTAACACCACATCGCACCAGCAAGTATGGCAATTATACTTTGATGGTGCCTCAAGGGCAGTTAATAAGGTGATAACACCGGGAGGTCATACAGTTTCCTCTGGGGTTGGAGTTGTCTTAATCATCCTTCGTCTCCAGAACGCTTATGCGGATGCACTGGCAGTACTAGCGGTATCACTTGCGCAGCCTCCCGAAACTAAACTATTAGTCACAGTAAGGACGCATCAACTCTGCATACCCATACACGATATGGATATTGAAGAGGAAGATGATAGAAACATAAGCGCCAAGGAGGTGAATTCAACTCAAATTGGGTCTGAGTCCCGAGATTGGTGTTTTCCTATCATTGACTACGTCCAATATGGTATTTTGCCAGAAGATGTAAAAGAAAGGGAATCAATCTGCCGAAGAGCACAAAGATTCTTCTATGATACCAAGACTCATACATTATACCGTGGAGGGTACGATGGTTTGTTACTCCGATGCCTTTCGAACAAAGAAGTAGAAGAAGTTCTTAAGGAAGCACGCCCGGTCCCAAACTGTATGATCGCATCAGAAGAATGGGATATTTTTGGCCAACAATGGTTCGTGATGCAATCGAATACGCCCGGGAGTGTCATGCTTGTCAAATACATGCAAATTATATGCACCAACCACCAGAGCGTTTACACACGTCAACCACGTCTTGGCCGTTCGAGACATGGGGTATGGACATTGTCGGTCCTATTTTTTCCCCTTCAGTCAAAGGTGATCGATTCATTCTCGCAATCATGGATTACTTTTCAAAGTGGGTTGAAGCGATTCCGCTTAGAGAAGTGAAGATAAAAAACGTTATCAATTTCATCAAACATCATGTCATATACCGACACGGCGTGCCAAGACGGATCATTCATGACAACGGTCCATAGTTCATAAGCAACGCTTTCGTCAGGTTTTGTGACAAGTTCAAAATTCAATATATTTCGTCAACAGCTTATTATCCCGCTGCGAATGGATTAGCTGAGGTATTTAACAAGACGATCATTAAGATCTTGTCAAAGCTCGTGAAGACTAATAAACGAGACTGGGATCCTTTCCCACACCAACTTTTTCCAAGAATTTGTCAATCTAGGATTCATCCTAGGAAGTTTATCCTGAATCCTAAGCAAGGATAAGTCTACGCCTAACACGCGCTGCCGGTTTAGTCTTTTTCCGTAGAAAAAGACACCATAGTTCGATTCTGGGGTATCCTATCCTAAAACCTAAGCAGGGATAAGTCTGCGCCTAACCCACGCTGCCGGTTAGTTCTTAACCGTTAAAAAGAACACCCACCCACATATTCAACATTGTGGCAGGTTGTTATTAATAACACCAAAATTCATGCCTTACATGCATGGGGAATTTTATCCTGAATCCTAAGAAAGGATATGCCGACGCCTAATACGCGTCGATGGTTTAGTCTTTTACCGATTGAAAAAGACACCAGAATACCAATCTAGGGTATTTTATACCGAAGCCTAAGTAGGGATAAGTCAGCGTCTAATACATGTTGCCGGGTAGCCTATTCCCGTAACAATGGCGAAGCCTATGTATTCGACATCATAACATAAAGTCTCAGAGAATTCACTCTCTTAGCACAATGTTACCTGCGGAACGGATTTAGACAATCCGCATGCTAGCCCGAGTCAAACGGTAGTTGGTAAAGGCTTATCAAACCCGTTGAAGGCTGGGGGTTAGCCAAAAATCCTAAAGTCAACACCTAACACGTGTCGCCGGGTAGCCTATTCCCGTAACAAATGGTAAAGCCTATGTATTCAACACCATAGCACAAAGTCTCAGAGAATTCACTCTCTTAGCACAACGTTACATGCGGAACGGATTTAGACAATCCGCATGCTAGCCCGATTCAAACGGTAGTCGGTAAAGGCTTATCAAATCCATTGAAGGCTGAGGGTTTGCCAAAAATCCTGTGAATATTATGGTCAATCATTCCAAACTGAATGAGAAATCACAATAAAGATAAAGATAAAACCATTTCCACTAAGAGGATCAAAAGTCAAAATATTCAGGAAATGAAATCATACATCAAGCCTATGGCTAAAAATCTGCTGACTAAACTTAGACAGCTTCTCATCATAAGCTTGCCTAAGCTCATCCTGCAATTCAGCTCTGAGGGACTCTTCAGTGGTGGCTAAAGTCTTCATAGCAATCTCCTCCGTCTCGACCAGCTTCTGCTTCAAGGATTTCAACTCCTCAGATAAGGCAGTGTGGGCTTGCTGATCTTGTACCTTCGTCATCTGAAGGATACTCAAAGTCTCCTCTTCTTCACGAAGTCTTCTTCGGAACTGTTCTATCTTGGTCTCACAAGAGGCAATAGAAAGGTCGAGATCGTCAAGTGAAGAGGATCTAATAGCAAGATTGGCCTCAACTCGGTCACCCGATCCCGCTGCACCTGAATCTCGACCTCGGCAAGAACTCGAGTATCGCGCCATGTCTGTAAGCGAGTATCCAAATTGGCAGCAATGAATGAAGAGGCACCTGCATGCTGGAGCTCACGTAACATCTGAAGCTCGTGCTCCAAGCAATCAAGGTCATCAATTATAGCCTTCGCCAGATCCGAATATCCTGCATCCCTTATTGAATTTATTCTGGGATCAAGGAAAGGCTTAAATTGGTGAAGAAAAAGTCCAAAGTCCGCCGTGGAAGAGCTTGCCAATCATAGTATTCACGAAGGAGAAGAAGGAGCGGACTTCTATACAAATGACGATCTTCTCAGGGCCGTTGTCTGATAACAACTCCTTCACAAGGACATGAAGCCGAGAAGAAAGCCCTACACAAAAAGGAGAAATCCGTCAAAAACCTTGATGAGGAAATAAATAACATTTCTCAGTTGCTTAATTTATACCTTCTTTCCCTTGAGTCACTGGAGGTAGTGGAGGTGTAACTGCTGTGGATGTATCAGCTGATGTACCTGGTCTCACAGCCGGCTCAACAGGATCAGTCTCGATAAAAGCTTCTGTCAAACACAAAACGGAATTCTCAGATGCATCACATTATAGCTACATTAGTCAAAAAATGGCTAGTCCTATAATTAACTTGAGAAGATGCACATACCTTCAAAAGGACCATCCTCGGGATTCTTAGGGAGTGTAGACTCAGGAAACATATCTTCAGGCATTTGGTCATCAATCTGAGGAGAGCCATACATAAAGTGGAGCATAGGAGTGTCCACGAGCAAACCTTCCTCGTCGAAATCATCAGTCGAAAAATCTGACACAAGAAGATATAAATGCGAAAGAAGAATAAAGAGACTATGACCAATGGAAATGAGTTACCTCTTATGGGTGTGTTAGCCTCTCTATTCCCAAGATCCACGTTTGCCTCCTGCAATTTATCTAAAAGAGCAAGAAGCATAGAGTCAATTAAGGGAGGCACGAATTCTGAATCGTTCAACTCCTTTGTTTGCCATCTAAAGGGTATATTGTCAATGATAGGTGTACCTGGATTCGCTGAATCGGGTCCTACATTGATAGTCTCCCTAACATCGGCAACTTCTGCAGGCTTTTCTACCTGGTGTGATAAGTCAGGCTCACCAGAAAATGCAAAATCACGAGGAGCAGGATCGTGACTCATCTCGCTTTCCCCACGCTCTCCTATATAGAGATGGAAAAGCATGAGCCTGAAGTTCTATGATCAAGAGAAAAATCCAAAAGAGGGAGAAGGGGGGGCGGCCCTAAAGAGAGAAAAAGAGGCTCTTTTATAGTGTTGAACCAGCCTTGAACCGGACCAGACCAGGCTGAACCAGACCAGACCAGGCTAAATCAGTTCATATGAGGCTGAACCAGACCAGATAAGGCTGAACCAGACCAGACCAGGCTGAACCAGATCTAACCAGGCTGAACCAGACTAAACCAGTCCTGAACCAGTCCTGAACCAGTCTTGAACTAGGTTGAACCAGTTCTGAACCAGATTGAACCAGTTCTGAACCAGTTTGAACCAGATTTGAACCAAAATTCAAATTGGAGCTGAACCGAGTGTCGAAACGACTTCAAATTGACCGACGGTTCAGTCTCTTATTTATTCATTCCTCTCCCATATATTCGGAAGGGTCGGAAGATTTTTTGGGCCTAATTATTACCTTTTTGGGGTCATTATCAGGCCGATTCAACTCATTCGGACATAAAAAATACTCCAATAAGGTATACAAGTATAAATTATTCCCTATTTTTGTTGAGAAGTTTCTGGAGAGTATTTTTCTAAAAATATTCTTAAGGATAACTCAACAACACTCCTAAAAAATATAAGAGTATAAACTGCTTCTCAAGACTCCAACAGACGTATGAGTATAAACTGTGTCAAACGCCAGACAATGCATTGCAAATGAAGACTCAACGCCAACAATCGATGGTCGGTTCTATGTTGAAACAGCAAACACGAGCTAAAAAACCAGAAAATCAGGAATTGACTTCAAGTTCAAAATTCCGACAACGGTCAGACAATAAATGCAGCTGTAGGTGTATAAAATTGCTTATAGGTCCCTTAGCATAGCTCGGCACAAACCGACGAACCAACGAGGCGACGAGGTTGACGAATCGCACGCAAGCAACGGAATACATCCATTCATGTGTGGAATCAAGCCAAGGGTTCGAAGAATCAACGAGTCATCCAAACAAGAGCGGACTCGGATGAATCACAACCGAATCAAGATCGGTTTCGGACTCGAACTCAGAAGTGGATTTACTGCCAAAACAGGAATCAGATTTACTGCCAAAACAGGAATCGGATTTACTGCCAAAACAGGAATCGGATTTACTGCCAAATCAGAGTCTAAGTCAACCGAAAAAACGGATACAACGGAAAAAACGACGAAACAGAAACGCCTAAGGGGGGCTCGGCCAAAGCCGAGCCACCCATGGGTGGCTCGGCCAAGGCCGAGCCACCCATGGGGGGCTCGGCCAAAAGCCGAGCCCCCCTTAGGGTTTTGGGCTTCGTCGTTTTGTCCGGTCTCGTGGTTGATTCGGACTCTGATTTGTTGATTTGATTCAGAGTTTTGAAGACTTGAAGACTTGAAGATTCAGATCTGGTTCTCGGCGAGCGTCCACGTCACAAAAGGCAGGAGTTCGAGAGAGGTAAAGATCAGATCTGAGATCTACACGAAATCACACTCCGGATCAAAGCTTGGCCTTTGATCCCGAGAATTAAGGGCGATTATTTCCTTGGTGAAGTAATCCCCCCCGGCTATTATTTCCTTCGCGAAATAATACCCGTCGAATCATGTAGATCCGACCGGATCTAGATCGCGCGGTGGTCCACGGATTAACCCCGGCGTCGGCAAAGAACCCACACAAGCAAGAGACCGCAAAACAGGATCTTGCGATTTGTTCTAAAAGGAAAGTTGTAAAAGGAAAGTTGTAATTTTTTCTTTTTCTTTGATTTCGTTGTAACCGGATCTAAAAAAGACCGCATCTTTTGTAACTCGATAACTATTACAAGAATTTGCGCAATCGCGAATCGCAATAATGAAGAAAAGCCGACACGATTCTTCACCGGGCGAAACAATCTGGCGACTACAGTGGAGCCACCGATCTCGCCTTGCCGAGATCGTCACGGTCGCCACAAGGGGATCTCAATCCCGGTCGAGGGGAGGTCGAGTATGAATTCCGACAGGCCAGCGTCGAGGAAGTATCTACTGCAAATCCTCGTCCGGACTCAAACCTCCCCCAGCAAGTCCAAGAAGTTCTCCTCCCAGGAGAAAAGCTCGTCTGGTTTGAAGAAGTTCAGAACGCCAACGAAGCTCTCACCCCAGTTGACGCCAAAGTTGCGTCGGGTGAAGTTCCACCGACCTCCAACGAGGTCAAACCTATTCTTGTCAACGCTTCTACTGTTGAGGGCGTTGTGACTCTCTCGAAGAGAGCCCGCCAGAGGCGACGTCAATGCCTTACGTGGCAATTCGCCAAAGCGATGGAGGATCTGAAGAATAGGAGAGGCAAACAGCCTCAACAACTGAAGAATGGCGGTTCCTCCAAGCCGCCGACGAACGAATGGATCCGGGTCAAACGGAACCGTTCGACACTCGAAGAGCGGATTCACAAACGCCGCGCATTGCTTGCACAAGCAAAAATCCTTGTGCAGAAGGCCGAGGAGTTGAAGAAAGGAAGAGTGGCCAAGAAGCCGCCATCAACCCGCCAAGTGTGGAGGCCGAAGCAGCCTCCAACCAAAGTTCAACCTCCGGTGAATCAACCAAAGTCGCCGGTAATCCCAATAGCTTCTCCGGGAGATCATACAGAATCATCCCGAAGGAAAAAGTCAGCAAGATCGTTTGGGCCCGATGAAAAAGCCCCGGACGACGCAGCATGCTGGGGGTCGCCGTCACCTCCAACATGACAAAGAGACCAAGGCAGTCATGCGCACCAACTTGCGCATTGAAGTCCAGGAGCCCGCCGAGAACTCACACCCAAAAAGGCATGTTTCGAGGCGCGTGATTTTTGAAAGCCCGAAGGAAGCAATCCCCCTCAGAAGGAAACATTATCGTCTGATGACGATAGCGTTATACCTGAGAAGTCGTGCCAACACGCGATAGGTTACTCCGATCATCTAGCAGACGAGTTGTACTATCGTGCTGGGGGTACGAATAAAACCAGGAAAAGGAGTCCCCAAGAACAGGAAAAAACTGATTTGCTGATTTTAAAACGCTGTTTAAAAATATCAAATAAATTCCAAAAAATGTAAAACTTTCGGGAATGATTATAGACATGATAATAAACATGCTACAGTGACTGGTTTTCAGAAAGGACCTCCCAAATGAAAAATATCATCATTTTACAAAATAGTTCAAAAACATGAAAACCTGAAAATTAATATTTTGATATTTTGACTTAAACAACATTTTGAAACATTATGAAATGATTGTATAGACTTGATAAAAGATATAACATGTTGTTATGAAGTCTATAACCTAGAAATACAATATTTTCATAAAATTGCATATTCTATGCATATATTCAAAAACACTAAATATGATTTCATTAAATATAAGCTTGTTAAAGGTGGAATCATATATAGGCATATAAACATGAAACAAAATATTATTTTCCAATTCTATTCATTTGTTTCATATATAAACTCGAAAATTATTAAACCAAAAACATATATGTATATATATATATATAACTGTATATATACAAAACCAAAACCAAAGCGTGTATGTGTGTATATGATTGAGCTTAAAGTACTAACACACATAATATAAAACCTAAAACTAATTTACCCAAGCTTGATTGGTCTTCAATAAGCTTGACTTGGTAATCTCGCGGATGAAGCTTGAACTTGATCTTTAACTTGAATTGTATAGGCTTCAACCCGACATTCCGCCAACCTCCTTTGGATATCATCGTTGAAGCTCTATTCCATCCATCCTCCAACTACGTTGTTTGTCTATAATAAATAAGAAAACACAAATACTAGACAAACAACATTAGTGGTAAATTGTTTGTTAAACATCATCAAAACAAAGAGGCCAACAATCTCCCCCTTTTTGATGATGACAAACAATTTACAAAAAAAAATTAGATGTAAATTATTTGTAAATCATCATCAAAATAAGAAGGCCAACAATGTCCCCCTTTTTGATGATGACAAACAATTTACAAAAAAGGATATATGCATGAATACAAAGGAATATATAAATTATAATTCACATGCATATATGAAAAGAAATGTATACTCACAATATTTCTCCCCCTTTGACAACATCAAAAAGGGGACAAAAGAATTAAGAGAGCGAAAGCTCCCCCTATCAATAAGCATATGTGAGTATAACATATAGAAAGATATGGGGATTGCTCCCCCTATCAAAATGCCTCATGAATATATGAAATGAAGATCATGGCAAACATATGTGAGCAAGCATAGATGAATATGCTAAATATCACTCACATACTTACAAGAGAATGAGAACACATATGAATGTATTATTGAGATAATGTGTCTCAAAGCATAAACATAAAGATCAAAAATAGATTTATGAAATCAAAAGAAGAGAAACATGAGAAACATGCAAAAAGTTTTCAAATGAAAACAAATCAACTAAGAGAAATCATAAATCAAAGTTTAAATCAAAAAATGTAAAATCAAATCATCATTGATTCAAAAATCAAGAGAGGCAACTATATCTAGCTCTTGAGCTAGTATCAACCCATATGAACATTTTTAGCACCCGGTAAACAATGTTTGGGAATAAACACCCAAAAGCTCCGGAGGGTTATATAAACATAGTCCTCTCATCAAACAAAAATAATAATCATGAAAACAAAAGATTTTATACAAGAAAAATTATTTTCATAAACAAAAGATTTTAAAGCATAATTTTCAAAACCAAGAAAGAGAAAGATAAAAACATTAAAATTCTTGGTTTAAGAATCAAATTTGTTTTGGTACCCAAGAATTTTTGGTACCAAAAGATTTAGGGACATGACCCCTATCATTAAAGCTCAAAGCCCTTGGGTTATGAACCCTCTTAGGCATATGTAGTGCACTAACACGGTCAAAGCAATAATCCTCCAGACCTGCCACAACAACCTCGCGTTGGACGTGCTAGAAGCAATGGGGACAGCACCATCCAATACATGGAAGGACTTGAAAGTCCGGGGAGAGCAAGCTGAGCGATTCCTCAAGAGGAAGAAGGCGGAAAGAGGCCAACCGGCGACAAGTGCTCCAAAGCAAAACTTCGTCCCACGGGGGAAAGGTAAGGCACAAGCTAATGCAGTTGATGCTAATCAAACCTTTCAATTGCAACCACAGCAACAGCAGCCACAGCAACAAGCACCCCAACAATCTCGAGGACAATGGCAACAACGGCCTCAGAAGCAGAAATCTGCGGAGCCGAGGTTTCCTAAAGTGTACTCCTTCAAGGATGATGAAGTTCCCGGCATCTTCAAATACCTGTTGGAGAACAACAAGATCCAGTTGCCGGCGATCGTGGATCAAGAAGGGGCCAGCAAAGTGACGGATCCAAAGTACTGCGCGTACCACAGAGCGGTCCACCACCCTACGAGATCATGCTACCACCTCAAGGACAAGATCCAGGCGTTAATCGACGTAGGAGTCATAACCCCGAAACCAGCCAAGAATGTGGGGGCCAACGCAGTGTCAATCAGTTTTGGGTCGGTGCCTACAACTTGGTTCGAGCCAAAACGCGTCACCAAAGTCGGGATGAAGACGGTGAATGACGATCCGCACGGACAGCGCCAAAAGGGACTTGTGCCGCACACAACCCCAAATGGCGAAATCCTTTGGGTTCATCCAGATCTGATTGGAGATGAACAATGGGCCGGTTCGTCATCCGGGAGGAAGTCTAAAGGAAAAGGGAAGTCTTGTTATGGAGTCTCTGCTATCCCAGGGGAAGATGACGAAAGAATCCCCACTTTCCCGCTCTCTGAAGAAGAACAAGAAGCTTTTGCGACACGGAGCGGAAATGAGTATCACTACAATTATCCGCCACCTAGTGAGCAGGGGGTGAACAAACGGGGACCAGCCAAAACTCTCACAGAGATGGGGGTGATTACGAGTCCCACACCGGGTAAAGAAGCTCTACGACAGCCGGTAGATAAACATAAAGAAAAGAGGCCCGAGGAGGTTCAGAATCCGAAGCAGTCTCGTTTCAGTCGCCCGATTGGAAGAGACAAACCGGAAAGCTCGAAGACTCCGCAAGTCTTTGATATAATGGCTCAACTAGCCAATATTCCAGCACGGATAACGCTGTATGAATTGCTACGGTTGTCCATGGAAACCAGGGAGGCCTTGCAAGAAGCTTTGGCCAATTCAGAGGTGTTTCTGACTCAAATCAAGCCGGTGCCTGAACAGCCAGAACCACTGAGTCAACAGTGCAACATAGCGACTAAAAACCTTCCCTGCATTACCTTCACCAAAGAGGACATGCAGACGAAGAATTCGAACCACGATCGACCGCTATACTTCATCGGGTACATCGGCTCCAGCAAAGTCAACCGAATCCAAGTGGATCCGGGTTCCGCTGTGAGTATTATGCCGCTTCGCCTTATGCATAGCCTTGGCATTCCAGTCAGTAAATTGGCGTCTACGGGCACAGTCATTTACGGATTCAACACTACATTGGCTCCAGCAAAGTCAACCGAATCCAAGTGGATCCGGGTTCTGCTGTGAGTATTATGCCGCTTCGCTTGATGCATTTCCTCGGTATTCCAGTCAGCAAGTTGGCATTCACAGGCACGGTCATTTACGGATTCAACACCAGCGGGTCAAGGCCTTTGGGAAAGATCCGGATAAAGTGCCAAATGGGTGATCTGAAGACAGAAGTCACATGTTATGTGATTGATGCTGAGACGTCGTATAACTTACTATTGGGTCGACCTTGGATCCATAGTAACGTTATAATCCCCTCAACTCTCCATCAGTGTTTCGGAGAAGAAGCTGATACCGAAGTCGGATTTGATTACAATGGAGGTTATGTTCTAAATGACATTGTACCCTTTGTAATCAACCTTGACGATGATCAAACGTCAGAGGGCAGTTGTAACTGGTAACTTGCCAATAATGAAATAAACAACGATTTAGAGTACTCCCTGTCTCTTGATGATGTGATAACAGAATTGTATAATAATCCTGATTTGTATATGCCGCTTCGGTCATCCTATGTAACAAAGGAACGCCTCCAGCATTCTTTCGGAACAACCATGATCATCCCGAACAAGATAGGAGGTGCAAAAGAAGTAATCTACGGTAAAGGAAAAAACTCCCCATTACCAGATCATTTCCTAAGTGAAGATGAAGATGATGACAAACCTGGTCGGCATTTATCTAAGTATAGTCCGGAAGCGCGCAAGCTCATGGAAAAGCAGGGGTACGATTTCACACTCGGAGAAGGTCTATACTTCGATCGAGGTCCTCGTAATCCAGCTAAAGCGGTATATGTACCAAAAGGGAGACCTGAGGATTATTATAAATACGGGCGAGGTTTAGGCTATGTTTCCTCGTCCGATGATGAATGTGGTTGGCAAATCATCGATCAAATTGCTAACAAAACTAAGAATGGATACTCTTCTGATTCTTCAGCTGGGAATTCCGACACAAGTCTAGGGGAGGCATTCAAAGCCCTAATGGTAAACATGGCTATAGCTGATCCGTCTACGATGGAGGACGATGATCAAATGCCAACCTGGGAAGACCCGTGGGTTCATCACCTGAATATGCAGTATGGTGACAGGTTCGAACAGAGAGAACCCCCCACTGATGATAAAATCATTCAAGTTAACATGGGTGACGAGGCCAACCCAAAGCCGATATTCATCAGCGATAGTCTTCCCTCAAATGAGAAAGAGGAGTTAATTGCTCTCATCAGGGAGTATATTGACGTCTTCGCATGGAACTACGAGGATATGCCAGGGCTCGACCCCAATGTGGCAATGCACCGCCTCGATATCAAGCCGGATGCCAAACCTGTCAAGCAACAGCAAAGACGGTTTCGTCCGCAGATAATGGAAGCCATCGAGGCAGAGGTTAAGAAATTAATTGAATCAGGATTTATCCGAGAGGAACAACATCCAGACTGGTTAGCCAACATCGTTCCCGTCATGAAGAAGAATGGCAAAATCATGTTATTATCGACAATACATGCGGGTTTGAGAGAATGTCTTTTATGAATGGTTTCTCAGGATATAACCAAATCAAGATGCACCCAGATGACGGGAAGCATACAGCATTCAGAACGCCCCTTGGTGTATTCTGCTACACGGTGATGCCATTCGGTCTAAAGAATGCAGGCGCCACGTATCAACGAGCGATGACTAAGATTTTCCAAGAACATCTCAGGAAAACAGTCGAATGCTACGTTGATGATTTGGTTGTAAAAAGCCGCAACAAAGAAGATCACATCAAGGACTTGAAGACGATGTTCGATCTCATGTGAAGCCATCAATTGAAGATGAACCCTACTAAATCCTTCCTGGGAATGTCTAGCGGAAAATTTCTTGGATTCGTGGTCACCACTAAAGGTATACATATCGATCCTGACAAAGTGAAGGCGATACACGAACTGCAACCTCCTAGAAACCTGAGAGAGCTCAGAGGGTTGCAAGGGCGGCTAGCTTACATCCGGCGGTTCATCTCAAACCTTTATGGGAAGTGCCAACCATTTTCTAAGCTAAACAAGAAAGGGGTGTCCTTCATCTGGGACGATGCCTGCCAAAAAGCATTCGAAGATATCAAAACGTATCTGACGAATCCTCCTGTTCTCGTTGCACCGAAATCGGGTAAACCGTTCTTGATTTACATCAAGGCAATGAACCACTCGATAAGTGCTTTACTAGCACAAGACGACGATAACGGTCACGAACAGGCAGTTTATTACCTAAGTCGGACCTTGATAGGCGCCGAGTCTCGATATCCGATGATTGAGAGAGAATGCCTCGCATTGGTATTCGCGATGCAAAAGATGTGGCATTACTTGGTTGGGCAGACGATTTACGTCATTTCCAATGTTAACCCAGTACGGGTGTTTATGATGCAACCAGCCTCTATGAATTGGCGGTTAGCGAAATGGGCCCTTCTCTTGTCTCAATATGATTTGCACTTCAAACAACAGAAGTCGATCAAAGGACAAGCGATTTGTGATCTTCTGGCAGCAAACCCGACCACATATACGGCAGAAGTATATGATGACTTGCCAGACGAAACCCACGAGGTTAACACGACGTCGCACCAACAAGTATGGCAATTATATTTCGATGGTGCTTCGAGGGCAGTTAATAGGGTAATAATCCCGGGAGGTTCTACAGTTTCATCCGGGGTTGGGGTTGTCTTAATCTCCCCGGGGAAGCATGTGATGCCTCGAGCTTATTCATTGACTAGCCCGTGTTCCAATAACGTAGCCGAGTACAACGCGCTTATCATTGGACTCAGTTTCGCCAAAGAGCTGGGGGTCGAATATCTCGAAGCTTTTGGGGATTCTCAATTAATAGTCAACCAAGTCCGTGGAGAGTATGAAGTCAGGAACCAAGTCCTGATCCCGTACCACCAGGAGGCCATCAAAATGGCAGAATCTTTTAAAGAATTCTTTATTGAATACATCCCTCGTCTCCAGAATGCTTATGCAGATGCACTGGCAGCACTAGCGGTATCACTTACACAGCCTCCCGAAACTGAGCTGTTAGTCACAGTGAGGACGCATCAGCTCTGCATACCCATATACGATATGGATATTGAAGAGGAAGATGATGGAAACATAAACGCCAAGGAGGTGAACTCAACTCGAATTGGGTCTGAGTCCCGAGATTGGCGTTTTCCCATCATTGACTACGTCCAGTATGGTATTTTGCCAGAGGATGTAAAAGAAAGAGAATCAATCCGCCGAAGAGCACCAAGATTCTTCTATAATACCGAGATCCATACATTGTACCGTCGAGGGTACGATGGCTTATTACTCCGATGCCTTTCGAGCAAAGAAGCAGAAGAAGTTCTTAAGGAAGCGCACGAAGGAGAATGTGGTGCACATCAGCCCGGTCCCAAACTGTATGATCGCATCAGGAGAATGGGATATTTTTGGCCAACAATGGTTCGTGACGCAATCGAATACGCCCGAGAGTGTCATGCTTGTCAAATACATGCAAATTATATGCATCAACCGCCAGAGCAGTTGCACACGTCAACCACGTCATGGCCGTTCGAAACATGGGGTATGGACATTGTCGGTCCTATTTTTCCCCCTTCAGTCAAAGGTGATCGATTCATTCTTGCGATCACAGATTACTTTTCAAAGTGGGCTGAAGCAATTCCGCTTAGAGAAGTAAAGACGAACAACGTCATCAATTTCATCAAGCATCATGTCATATACCGACACGGCATGCCAAGACGGATCATTCATGACAACGGTCCACAGTTCATAAGCAACGCCTTCATCAGGTTCTGTGACAAATTTAAAATTGAAGATGTTTCGTCGACAGCTTATTACCCAGCCGCAAACGGACTAGCTGAGGCTTTCAATAAGACGATCATTAAGATTCTGTCGAAGCTCGTGAAGACCAATAACGAGACTGGGACGATAAACTCGGTGAAGCGCTCTGGGCTTATCGCACCACCATACGCACACTTACAGGGGCCACCCCATATTCGTTGGTATACGGATGTGAAGCCGTGCTACCTTTGGAGATTCAAATCCCATCACTTCGGATCGCTCTCGCAGCTGAGATGACGACAGAAGAACAACACCAAAAACGTCTCGAAGAACTCGAGAGGTTGGATGAAAAGCGCTTGGAGGCTTAACAACAAATTGAATTATATCAAGCCAGAATATCTAGGGCCTTTAACAAAAGAGTCCGACAGAGAAGCTTCAAGGAAGGAGATCTGGTCCTCGCTGCTCGCCGACCGATAATTCTCAATTCCAAGAAGAAAGGTAAATTCGAACCCAAATGGGAAGGACCGTTTGTAATAGACACAGTCTACTCAAACGGTGCATATCGCCTGATTACTCAAGAAGGCACCAGGCAATTAATGCCAATAAATGGGAAGTTCCTGAAAAAGTACTATCCCTAGTACATTCAGGATAACCCATTTACCGGGAAGTTCCTTGAAGAATATTACACTTAATATTCTAGAGGATAAGCCAAAATCTTTTTCACCACCAAAATCCCTCACTGATCAATTTCAATTGACAGTGGGTCCACTAAAAATGTCTTTCTGACCCTCTTAACTCTTTCTATGAACAAGAGATCCACTTTCATTTCGGAGTCCCCTTTCGATAAACGAAAGAACTCCCTTCTTCTTTTCTTTGGTTAAGCCCTCTCATGGCTATAACCAAAGTTGAAGTTTCACTTCGATAAACGAAGAACTCTTTTTTCAGTTTAGATAACCAATCCTATAAAAGGCAAGTTTATCTAGATTTTCCAGATTCTCGGGCCGGTTTAGTCTTTCTCCGAAGAAAAGACACCAGAGTTTGATTCTGGGGTATTCTATCCTGAAACCTAAGCAAGGATAAGTCTGCGCTTAACCCGCGCTGCCGGTTAGTTCTTAACCGTTAAAAAGAACACCCGTTCGCATATTCAACATTGTGACAGGTTGTTATTAATAACACCAAAATCCATGCCTTACACGCATGGGGAATTTCATCCTGAATCCTAAGAAAGGATATGCCGACGCCTAACACGCGTCGCCGGTTTAGTCTTTCTCCGAAGAAAAAGACACCAGAGTTCGATTCTGGGGAATTTTATCCCGAAGCCTAAGTAGGGATAAGTCAGCGTCTAAAACACGTTGCTGGGTAGCCTATTCCCATAACAATGGCGAAGTCTACATATTCGAAGTTGTAGCATCAAGTCTAAGGGAGTTCATTCCTTTAGCACAACGTTACATGCGGAACGGATTTAGACAATTCGCATGCTAGCCCGACTCAAACGGTAGTCGGTAAAGGCTAATCAAACCCGTTGAAGGCTGGGGGTTAGCCAAAAATCCTAAAGTCAACACCTAACTCGTGTCGCCGGGTAGCCTATTCCTGTAACAATGGCGAAGTCTACGCATTCTGAGTCGTAACATCAAGTCTAAGAGAGTTCATTCTCTTAGCACAACGTTACATGCGGAACGGATTTAGACAATTCGCATGCTAGCCCGACTCAAACGGTAGTCGGTAAAGACTAATCAAATCCGTTGATGGCTGAGGGTTTGCCAAAAATCCTAAAAGTATTATGGTCAATCATTTCAAACGGAATGAGGAATCATAATAAAGATAAAAACAAAAACCAGTTCCACTAAAAGGATCAAAAGTCAAAACATTCAGCAAATGAAATCATACATCAAGAACATGGCCAAAAATCTGCTGATTAAGCTTAGAAAGCTTCTCATCATAAGCTTGCCTCAGCTCAGCTCTGATGGACTCCTCGTTGGTAGCTAAAGTCTTCGCAGCAACCTCCTCCGTCTCGGTCAGCTTCTGCTTCAAAGATTTCAACTCTTCAGATAGAGCAGTGTGGGCTTGCTGATCCTGTATCTTCGTCATATGAAGAATGCTCAAAGTCTCCTTTTTCTCATGGAGCTCTCTTTGGAGCTGGTCTATCTGGGTCTCACAAGAGATAATAGAAGAGTCAAGCTTGGTGAGTGAAGATGATCTAGCAGCAAGGTGGGCCTCAACTCGGCCCACTCGATCCCGCTGCACCTGAATATCAAACTCAGCAAGAAACCTAGCATCGCGCCATGTCTGTAAGTGAGTATCCAACTTGGCAGCGATGAATGAGGAGGCACCTGCATCCCGGAGCTCACGAAACATCTGAAGCTCACGCTCTAGGTAGTCAAGATCATCAACAATAGACTTCGCCAGATCTGGGTACCCTGCATCCCTTATTGAATTTATCTTAAGATCAAGGAATGACTTGAACTGGTGAAGGGAAAGTCCGCCGTGGAAGAGCTTGTCAATCATAGCATTCACAAAGGAGAAGAAGGAACGGATCTCTATACAGAGGACAATCTTCTCTGGATCGCTGTCTGATAACAACTCCTTCACAAGGACGTGAAGCCGAGAAGAAAGTCCTACACAAAAAGGAGAAATCAGTCAAAAGCCTTGATGAAGAAATGAATGACATTCCTCAATTGCTCAAGTTATACCTTCTTCCCCTTGAATCACTGGGGGTGGTGGAGGTGTAACGGCGGGGGGGTATCAACTGGTGTAGTTGGTCCCACAGCCGGCTCAACAGGATCAGTCTCGACAAAAGCTCCTGTCAAATACAAATAGAAATTCTCAGATGCATCATATTATAGTGGCATTAGTCAAAAATTGACTGGTCCTATAATTAACTTGAGAAGAACTACATACCTTCAGAAAAACCATCCTCGGGATTCTTAGGGAGCGTAGACTCAGGAAATACATCTCCACGCAACTGGTCATCAATCTGAGGAGAACCATACATAAAGTGGAGCATAGGAGTGTCCACAAGCAAGCCTTCCTCGTCAAAATCATCAATCGAGAAATCTGACACAAGAGAATATAAGTACGAAAGGAGAATAAAGAGATTACGACCAATAGGAATGAGTTACCTCTTATGGGTGCGTCAGCCTCTCTATTCCCAAGATCCACGTTTGCCTCCTGCGAATTATCTAAAAGAGCAAGAAGTATAGAGACAATTAGGGAATGCACAAATCCCAAATCATTCAACTCCTTTGTGTATTGTTAATGGTAGATGTACCTGGATTCATCGAACCGGGTCCTACATCGACGGTCTCCCTAATGTCACCAGCTTCTGCAGGCCTTTCCACCTGGTGCGGTGAGTCGGGATCACCAGAAGATATAGAATCGTGAAAAATAGGATCAGGACTCATCTCGCTCTCCCCACGCTCTCCTATATAGAAATGGAAAAGCGTGAGTCAAAGTTCTGAATGATCAAGAGGCTAGTCTATAGGGTAGATGTTACCTCCATCACTAGCAAGATCATCGCCGGCCAAATCCATATCCGATGCTCGTGAAACTACTCGCGGCTTGCGGGCTAATCTCTTCCGCCTAGCGGCAGGGGCAACAATCGAAGGTCTCGCCTGGAGAGAAGGACGGAACTCTTCATCCTGGTCAGCTGTGGTCCCTGAAACATCAAACCATTGTCAGGCTTAATAATTCTGGAAGATAAAAGGAAAGAGTAAGAAACTGACCTCGTTCAGAACAGTCCTCGTGATCTTCAAGATCTCCGCCTGAAGCCTCATCAGCAGAATGAAAGATCTTATTTCCCTCTTCGTCAATCCGACGGGTCTTGTGCCGTGCCCTTTGTGATCGAGCATTTTCCCAAATCATACGAGAATCAGCCTGAGAAGCCTCCTCAGCCTCTAGCTCTGCAATCGGCTTCACAGGAATAGTTTTATTGGCTGCTAACAACCACTTGCAGCTTAGGAAGGTGAGGTTCAACTGCCGCTCAGAACTCGGGAGACTGAACTTAGCACCAGTACAGCCCGTCACGGTCCACAACCATGCACGAAGTCCGTCCACCAAACCGCCGTGGGTCCGAAGCTGCTGACGTGGATTCCCGACATAAAGCTGATCATAGCCAAACTGGCGAGCGAACCGGCAAGGTAGGTATGGCTCTATGAAACACTGATTCCTCACCCGGAAAGTCAGATAACCCGGCCTGATGTTCACCAGCCAGTTAAAGCAGCCGATGTCCAAATGAGTCAGATACTCCCTCGGCCTCTCCTCATCAATCAGACACTCGCCGTATTTGCCAGAGAACTGCGGAAAACAAGTGGAAAACGCCCAACACTTGTGGACTTGTAGCTGCTGCCTGACGTCAGGGAATCCTCGCCCCTCCCACTTGCCATTCTCAAACAACTGTAGTAGGGGAGCGGAGGGGTCTGTGGCATACGGTACTGACATCATATCAGAACGATGAAGGACGAACCAAGCCATCAAATAAGTGTACGGAAGCTCCACCTTAATAGTAGGAATATGAGCCGCACTTTCCTTCTGTGTAAAAGCACTAGAAATCTGTCGAAGCCCTCGATGAATGTTAGCCACCATCACCGGAAGAAGCGAAAGTTCCTTTTTGTAGGCAAGCTGAACTGCTGGGTAGAGCACCTCCAATGGCAAGATATCACTAGACTGATATGGGACCACGCATTTCTTTAACCAGATAGCGAGGTAACCGGTGAGAAGGGTCATCGGTCGAATCGGCGCGGTCGCATGCCACAAGAATGCTTTAAACTTGGTCCCTGTAGGAAAACCACTCTCAGGACTGCTAATGGTATAGGAATGAGCATCAACCTTCTTCAGTAGACTGTTAACCCCTGAAGGAGTGAGTGGTGCCAGCTCACAAATAGCCTCGCCAGAATTGCTCTCTAGATTCCTGAACAAATAAGACGCAAACTGTTTCTGGCTCACATGGGATTTAGCCATCTTCGCTAAGGGTTCAGACTGCGCCAAAGCGATATGATAATGACACGTGAGGTCCCATAAAGTCTCGTAGCGGTCGGGCATGCGATCCTTCAGCTGATTCAATTCTTGGTTGGAGGGAAAATATTCCTGATATAGCATTTGTCCCATGGGCAAACCAGAGATCCTGTGCATCTCATGGAGGGCCAAGCCCAACTCCCCTTACCGTGTCAGAAAAGTGTTCGAATCCGGGTTGTAGAGCTCGCACAAAGCGAAGAAATGCTCCGTGCTAACAGTCAAACCGTACATAGTGGCACGAACGGCTGCATACAGACCACAAGCGTGCAACTCCTCGCTCCATCGGCTCAAGACGTACTTCGTCATGCGAGTCCACCAAAGCTTGTCCAAAGAATGGACCCAACCATAAAACCTGTGGCGTGTCGCAGGCATCTCCCGTCCTAAAACAGCAAGACGATTCTTCAAAGTAGAAGCAGCGGCAAGAAGCTCGTTACGTGGCGGTGCATCTAACCCCAACACTCTAGGATGCAATCCAGTGATGTGACTCCTGCTCGAACCGGGAGCTGCCTGATGAGTGATGTATCCGCAGTGAACGCTCTCATGCTCCTCCGTCAAGCGCCACGACATCTCCCGTGTCACAGCCTGACGCCGGAGCTCAGTCAACGAACGGTGCCGAGGAATCTTCGGCAGATATATGAAACCACTGCCAGTCTTATGAAGCCACTGCTCAGCATCAATAAAAACGGCATCCGGATCTCTGGCAGAGTCGCCAAATAAAAAGTCGGTCTTCCTGAGAGGCTGAATCGAACTGGCATCCTTCACGAGGGGCGCATCGGTAATCAACTGGCGAAGAGCTCGATGTCCACCTTCCTTCACCACTTGGGCAACCTCTATCGACGTGCCCGAAGCAAACTCATCGGAAGGCGAATAATACTCGCCACGGCGCCCGTACACTGCGTGAGATGAGAACGCCCCAGAAGGATATTCCACTGGAAGCAAAAATTTAAACAGTTGTTAGTCTCAATCATAAAAGGAAGTTGAACTCATCCTACGAATGGGTAAGATAGAGTCACTGCCTTATAAAGGGTGAGACGATTTGGCCACATTATGCACTTATAAGATAGGGTATATCGACTATATATCACTGCCTTATAAGGCACAATGCAGCGTCAAAACGCCCCCTTTATTGATTTTGAGATATGGTTTTGACCAAGCAAAACATATCTTTAAAGCGTCGATCCTCGCCAAGGAGAATCAAGGCTCTTCCCGATTGCCTCGCCAATGAGAACAAAATGGGGTGAAAATGACCAATTTGTAAATTTCTAAGAAAAATGGACTAATTTGTAAATTTCCAAAAATAGCTCACCAGCATAAGAGGGAGGCGCGCCATCAGCCGACGCGGTAGAGGATTGACCCCTCACAATACGAGACATAGAGACCTGCAAAATAAATTAAGGAATCAGATCTAGAAAAAGTTCCTCTTTTTTGCAATTCTCCCCCCCCCCCTGAAAGGTGAGCTCGAGGCGCCAAATCTTAATCCTAACCCTCGCATGCGACCCCACAAATTCATAAATTGAATTAAGCATAAAAAATGCTAAAATGGTTGAAGATTTACCTGAGGAAAAGCTCGTGGATCCAATAAAAATCAGATCTTGAAAGAGACTCAGACCATGCGCTCGAGGGGCCTGAGAGAAATTCTAAATATGGAAGTTTTGAGGGATTTCTCAGTCAAAGATCCAAAGGAAGACTAGATCTAATGCAACTATGAAGTTTTGAGGGAGAACGGATGCTCGAGGGAAGGGAAAAGTAAAAAAAAGGGTTAAGGGGGGGCCGGCCCTAATGAGGAGAAAAAAGAGCTCTCAAGTTGAACCGGACCAGACCAAGTTGAACCGGACCAGACCTGGTTTGAACCAGAATTCAAATTGAAGTCGAATCGGGCATCGAAATAACTTCAAATCGACAGAGGGTTCAGTCCTTGGTTTATTCTTGCCTCTCCCACATGTTCGGAAAAATCAGAAGATTTTTTGAGTCGAATTACTGCCTTTTTTAGCTCATTATCAAGCCGGTTCAGTTCATTTGGGCACAGAAATTACTCCAATAAGGTATACGAGTATAAACTATTCCCTATTTTTTTTGGTTGAGAAGTTCCTGGAAAATATTTTTTCATAAATATTCTTAAGGATAACTCAACAACACTACGCCGGACAACGCGTCGCAAATAAAAACTCAACGCCAACAATCGATGGTCAGCTAAAGATTAGAAAATCAGGAATCGACTTCAAGTTTAAAATTCCAGTCAGACAATAAATGCAGCACCGGAACTCTTACAGACATTCGACAAAGCACCGAATAGCCTGGAAGATTGAAGGAATCAAGAACAGAAGCCATTCCAAAGTCCCGTTACACCGATTGAAGGTTGGGACAATCATATCCAATGTATTCCAGACTCTTCTATAAAAGAACGAGGCTGAAATACTTTGGAGGGGGTATCTGTAGGTGTATAAAATTGCTTATAGGTCCCTTAGCATAGCTCGGCACAAACCGACGAACCAACGAGGCGACGAGGTTAACGAATCGCACGCAAGCAACGGAATACATCCATTCATGTGTGGAATCAAGCCAAGGGTTCGAAGAATCAACGAGTCATCCAAACAAGAGCGGACTCGGATGAATCACAACCGAATCAAGATCGGTTTCGGACTCGAACTCAGAAGTGGATTTACTGCCAAAACAGGAATCGAATTTACTGCCAAAACATGAATCGGGTTTACCGCCAAATCAGAGTCTAAGTCAACCGAAAAACGGATACAACGGACAAAACGACGAAACAGAAACGCCTAAGGGGGGCTCGGCCAAAGCCGAGCCACCCGTGGGTGGCTCGGCCAAGACCGAGCCACCCATGGGTGGCTCGGCCCAGTGCCGGCCACCCATCGCGGGCATAGTTCAGAGAGCCTATAAATAGGCTCCCCTTTGTTCATTTGAAAAGGTTGGAACTTTGAGAGCCGAAACTCTGCCGAATTGAAGATTGAGCTCAGAGTTTTGAAGACTTGAAGACTTGAAGATTCAGATCTGGTTCTCGGCGAGCGTCCACGTCACAAAAGGCAGGAGTTCGAGAGAGGTAAAGATCAGATCTGAGATCTACACGAAATCACACTCCGGATCAAAGCTTGGCCTTTGATCCCGAGAATTAAGGGCGATTATTTTCTTGGTGAACTAATCCCCCCCGGCTATTATTTCATTCGCGAAATAATACCCGTCGAATCGTGTAGATCCGACCGGATCTAGATTGCGCGGTGGTCCACGGATTAACCCCGGCGTCGGCAAAGAACCCACACAAGCAAGAGACCGCAAAATAGGATCTTGCGATTCGTTCGACAAACAAGGAGAAAGTTGTAATTTTTATTTCTTTTTTTTATTTTTTGATTTTCGTTGTAACCGGATCTAAAAAAGACCGGATCTTTGTAATTGATAAACTATTACAAGAATTTGCAATGGAATCAATAATGAAGAAAGCAACGATTTTCACCGCGAACAGCAGCACCGGAACCCTTGCAGACATTCGACAAAGCACCGAATAGCCTGGAAGATTAAAGAAATCAAGAATAGAAGCCATTCCAAAGTCCCGTCATACCGATTGAAGGTTGGGACAATCATATCCAAAGTATTCCAGACTCTTCTATAAAAAAATAAGACCGAAATACTTTGGAGGACGTATCTGTAGGCGTATAAAACTGCTTATAGGTCCCTTAACACAGCTCGGCGCGGTGATTCGACAAACCAACGAACCATCAGAAGATATATCCAAGCAGGATCGTTAGACTACAACTCCAAAGCAGATTTACTGCCAAATCAGGATCCGGACTGCCAAATCAGAGTCCAGATCAACAATGAAGTTCGGATAAACCGCAAAACCGGAAAACGGCACAAAATAAAACACTAGGAGGGTTCGGCCTTGACCGAGCCACCTCTGGGTGGCTCGGTGGCCGAGCCACCAGATCTGGGCCCAGATCTGGGCCCAGATCTGAGCCCAGATCTGGTTTGAGGAGCCTATAAATAGACCCTTAGGCTCATTGTTTAAAGGGGTTGGACTTTTTTGAGGCAAAACTCTGCTGAATCAAAAACTAAACCTCGGAGTTTTGGAGCTGTGAAGACTCGGACTTTTCAGATCTGGTTCTTGGCGATCATCCACGTCAAACAAGACATGAGTTCGAGAGAGATCAGATCTGAGATCCACACGGTTATCCTCCGGATCAAAACTTGGTTTTTGATCCCAGAAGAGTATCGATTTTGCTTGGTCGATTTCGATTACTTAGGGCTATTATTTCCTTGGTGAAATAATCCCCTCGGCTGTTATTTCCTTCGTGAAATAACATCCGTCATACCGTATAGATCCGACCGGATCAAGATCGCGCGGTGGTCCACGGATTAACCCCGGCACAGGCAAAGAACCCACACAAGCAAGAGACCGCAAAACAGGATCTTGCGATTTGTTCGAGAAAAGGAAAGTTGTAATTTTCTTCTTTTTTCTTTGATTTTGTTGTAACCGGATCTTATAAAAAGACCGGATCTTTTGTAACCGATAAACTATTGCTTAAGAAAACAATGACGTCAATGAAAACAATTTTCCCCGTGAACATGAGTATGAGCATGTGAATGTGTATGTGTACATAAAGATGAAGTTTGATGGGATGCACAAGGAACTTTAGATTTTATGGGTTTACGTGCATCATAGCAAAATTTAGCAAGATGGTCTTTTCAGCCACAAACAGAGCAATTATAAATTTTGCTATACATGTGTGTGTAGGCTGTCTAAAAATCATAACAGATGGCTGATCCCTATCAAACTTCGATCAACATCTTGACAAAGAAAGTTACAATCCGACGACTTTTACGTCAATAAATGAAAACCGCAACCAGAGGATTTTTCACGTAGATCGAGAAAATGTTACAATTCAACGGCCTCCACGATAACTGATGAGAACCCTGATTCAATAGTCTTCACAATCAACTGTGGGAGTTACAATCTGACGACTTTCACACCCCAAAACAGCCAAGGCGAAGATCACCCAATAATGGTCTTTACAACGCTCTATAGGGAATTTTCCGTGATGCGGCCCTCGGAGAGACGGGTGCACCCTCACTTGATCCGACACTAGCCCTTCTATACTCTGACGACAAGCTATTTGATGACATGATGTCTGAACAAGCCCAACGTGAGGCCGCCGAACCAGTAAGCATAGCTGGTTCGCCTACAAGTAGGATTCTTATTCCCATATTACACTCATTCATTTGTCAGTTTTCATTTAACCATAGGAAAGTCCCAACCGTAGGACTAGCCATTGAGACTGATACAACTACTCTTACTGGAAAGTCTGGTGAATCTGAGGGTCTCGATTTCTTGCTATTAGTAGGGATTGTTATTGAGGCTCGGTCACCGGCCTCTTAGACACAACTACTGATTCCTTCATAAACGCCTGCTGCAGTAAATACTACAACAATTAGCAAGAGCTTGACTGAACAAGTCATGAAACCAACTGAAGGTGTTGGTACTTCAATGACTGCTACACCTGTGGTGCTTACTGCAACTCATGAAGTTGGGCGAACAGAATCGGGTGTGGTGCATTCGGCTGAAGAAAGCTCCACAGGCGTTGGTAAGTTTCACACTATTTTTGACTTAGAATTATTTCATGTCCCAAGAATATTCATCACTTTTTCTTTTTTTTTTTGGGTTGTCGCCTCAACTCAGCGATGCAGTTAAGGCTTTGTTGTCGGATGATGATCCGGAGAAGCTCATCCTTTGTTTGGAGGTCAGCCACTTCTTTAATTTTACGGGGTCACTGATCGATAAACTTCTACAGAAGAGGCTCCCCTTCAATCAATTCTGACCATTCCTCGACCGCAAGATAGTCCCGATAAGGGACGTTGGCTCACCGAATATTGCAGATGCCTTGACTGATGACCTGAAATGGTTGGAGCATGAGTTTGAAAGGCTGCAAGAGCTCCGATCTGTTGGTGCTCTTGTTTATGTTGCTGCTCAGATGGAGACCCGCCTACAATCATGGCGTGAAGCTTGAGCATCTGCTCGGCTCGGGATTCAGGAACAAAGAGAGCAGGTCGACCGGATGAAGGAGGTTCTCTCCGAGAGATTGGCCAATCTACACGAGCTCGATTCTTCCTTAGCTTCTACTGACGCCGAGATAGAGGAACTTAAGCAAAAGCTTGCAGAGGCAGAGGGGCAAAGGGCTATTTTGGAGGTGGCCAGGGTCAGGGAGGAGCATAGCAGGCTTGTGATATCCAGCAAGGTGGCGCTCTCTAAGGAGAAGTTAGCCAAAATGGAGGAGGAGGCTGTGAGGACCTTATCTGCCTCTGAAGAATCTTTCAAGGCGGAGCTGCAGCATGAGCTTGAGCAGACTTATGCCAAAGAATTGTCCAAATTAGAGCAACAAATCCTTAGTCATAAGCTTGATGTAGAGTGACTGTAACTATTGTATCTGAACACTTGATTTCATTAATGATATATATTTTTTGTTCAGTGTACCTTCATTCTTATTATGATTTCTCATTCTGTTTAGAATAATTAACCATAATACTTATAGGATTTTTGGTAAATCCTCAGCTATCAACGGATTTGATGTGCCTTTACCGATTACCATTTGAGTTGGGCTAGCATGTGAATTATCTAAGTTCGTTTTACATGTAACGCTGCGCTAATGGAATGAACTCCTTTAGACTTAGTGCTACGAGTTTGAATACGTAGACTTGGTTATTTTTACGGGAATGAACCACCTGACAGCATGTGTTAGATGCATGCTTGTCTCTATTTATGGATCGAGATAACATCCCCCAGAAGTGAATCCTGGCGTTCTTTTCACGGAGAAGGTTAATCAACAACGCGTGTTAGACGTTGACTTATCTTTACTTAGGATTCGAGATAAAATTCCTCATACGTGTGAGGCATGGATTATGGCATTATTAATAACGGCCTACCACGATGTTGAATACGTGGGCTTTTGTCTTTTTTACGGCAAAAGATTAACCGGCAATACGTGTTAGACGCTAACTTAACCCTACTTAGGCTTCGAGATGAAATTCCCGATGTGTGTAAGGCATGGATTATGGTGTTATTAATAACGACTTACCACGATGTCGAATACACGGGCTTTTATCCTTTTTATGGCAAAAGATTAACCGACAACGCGTGTTAGGCGTTGACTTATCCCTACTTAGGATTCGGGATAAAATTCCCTAGATTTGGATTCTAATATCTTTTTTACTCGACGAAAGACTAAACCAGCAATGTGTGTTAGGCATTGACTTATCCCTACTTAGGCTTCAGGATAAAATTCCCCATGCGAGGGGTGGATTATTACTGTTGGAATGTCGTGTCTTCTCTTGGGGCAAAGACGAACCTGACACCGGAGAGGGAGAATTTTATATTCTATCTTCGGGCCTTCTTTTGGGGTAAAAGTGAACCCGATACCAGGGAGGAAGAATTTTATATTCTATCTCCGGTTGTAAAAGAAACTCAAAGTGAGATCTCCACTTCGAGAATCTGCAAGGTAAAACTAAGAGTGGGATCTCTACTCCGAGAATCGAAAAAGATTCGGATAACCCTAACTTTTATAGGATTGGTTACCTGACCTGAAGATGAGTTTTTCCATTTATTAAGATGAAGTTCAGACTTTAGCCCTAACTTTTATAGGATTAACTGAAGGGAAAAAGATGGGAGCTTTTCGTTTATCGAAAAGGAATCCCGATTTTAGCCGTAACTATTCAACGGTTTTGACCGACAGGGGATATTGAGACCACCCTAACTTCTATAGGTTTGGTCATTCAATTGGGGTGGAGGCCTTTCATTTATCTAAAGGGAAGTCCGATTTGAAAGTGGGCCTCTCATTCGTTGGAGGAGCCGAGAGGGGAATTTAGCTTTGGTCCTAACTGTAGGAAGGTTTGATTCGAAAGAGGAGTTTGAAATGACCCTGACTTTTATAGGTTTGATCACTCAATTTGTGGATCTCTTATTCATTGAAGGAATTGAGAGGGGATTTTGGCTGTGGTCCTAACTGTAGGAAGGTTTGACCGAGCTGAATCAATGGGAGTGAGAGTGCAAATCACAGTGGGAGTATTGATTTGTAAAAGTCACTCAGCAGAATTTTTTCAATGTTAAGTGATAAGAATTTAACATGAAAGGGGTCTGCCGTTTGCCATGAACTGGCAGCTAAACTTTAAGAATAGTGCATTAGGACTTAACCTTGGGAATGTTAAGTGCGCAAATGCAACAGGAGCTTGACGGATTTGACCGAAAGAACTCTGATGAGCTCACTGTCAATTGATCTGATCAATGAGGAACAGAGGGAGCTTCGTGAGGAAAGATTGACTAAACTAAATCTCGTCTCAATGAAATAGTGCTTGAAAATCATAGCGAGGAGGTTTTAATCATTATGATAATGATTAAATAGCTATTGTGGGAGGTTCTTAGTCACTTCTTATTTATGATTAAGGATGAGTTGTTTAGATGACGGGTCTTCATCTTGAATAATCCACTAATCTCGGGTTATCCTTAAGAATAGCTCGTAAGGTATTCTCTAGGAACTTCCCGTTGGATAAGTTGTTCTGAGTGTACTAAGGATAGTACTTTTTCAGGAACTTTTCGTTTATCGCATGAGCTTATCACCGTCTTGGGTGACTAAATGGTACGCACCATTGGAGTAGACCTTCTCTATCACAAATGGTCCTTCCCATTTGGGTTGAAACTTGCCTTTCTTCTTAGAGTTGAGTACCATTGGCCGCCGGATGGCGAGAACTAAGTCTCCTTCTTTGAAGCTTAGTTGCTTGACTTTTTTGTCAAAAGCATGAGAAATTCTGGCTTAGTAAAACTCGATTTGCTGATGAGCTTCCAAACACCTTTCGTCTAACATCTCAAGTTCTTCGAGATATTTTTGATGTTGTTCCTCCATTGTCATCCCTGTTGCGAGAGCGATACGAAGGGATGAGATTTGAATTTCCAAAGGAAGAACAGCTTCGCATCCATACACTAGTGAGTACGGAGTCGCCCCGGTAGGTGTGTAGACTGCGGTGCGATAGGCCCAAAGGGCTTCGCCGAGTTTGTCATCCTAGTCTCGCTTGTTGGTTCTCACGAGCTTTGACAAAACCTTTATGATTGTCTTGTTGAACGCCTCAGCCAATCCATTTGTCGTAGGATTATATGTCGTTGAAGAGACGTCTTCAATTCTGAACTTCCCACAAAATTTGATGAAGACATTGCTCACAAACTGAGGGCTATTGTTGTGTATGATTTGTCTTGGAACTCCATATCAGTAGATGATATGGTGTTTGATAAACTTGACGACGTCACTTGTCTTCACTTCTTTAAGTGGAACTACTTCAGCCCACTTTGAGAAATAATCGATGATTGCCAAAATAAAATGGTTACCTTTGACCATTGTTTTAAATATCCCCAACATGGCCCGATATATCCCCCGATATATCCTTTTACAGGGTTTGTCGTAACCGATATGGTCTTTAAATATCTTTTACCATTTTTTGGTTATTTTGAGTGATAAATCCCCGATATGACCGATATATTAGCCGATATGTGGACCAATATATCTTTTTATATAGCTTGTTGCAAAATAATATACCGTGTTTGGAATTTTTGGGCGAGATATCAAGATTTCCCCTTTATATCAAATGACATTTTGTCCTAAAAAAGCTTATCGAATGTTGCAACGTTGTTTTGCACTTTTGTTTGTTTTAGAAGGTTGATTAGTGATCCTAAACATATATTATTCATATTTTGTATGCTTAAATTTCATTACATATGTTGAGATTACATTTTAATGCATTATACTATGTATGCAAACATTCATTATGACATTCCGATATTTACCACATATCCCCGATATTTCTCCGATATCCGCAATACGATATGAATTTTGGCCATCCGATATTTCCCCGATATCCGATATTTAAAACCTTGCCTTTGACTGATGGTGGGAAAATAGGACCAACGATATTCATTCCTCATGTCTCGAATGTCCATGAAGTAGCTGAAGGGTGCAGGTGCTCCGGGGGTTGATGCATGTAATTTGCGTGTATTTGACATGTGTGGCACCGTCGGGCGTAGTCAACCGTGTCCTTGACCATAGTCGGCCAATAATACCTCATTCTTCTGAGTCGATCATAGAGTTTGGGGCCAGGTTGATGTGCATCACAGGTTCCGTCATGTGCTTCTTTGAGAGCCTCTTCCGCCTCTTTGGTTGAGAGGGATCGGAGTAGTAAACCGTCGTATGCGTGACGATATAAAGTCTGGGTTGTTGAGTTGTAATAGAATCTCGGTGCTCTTCTTCAAACCAAGTCACTTTCTTTCATGTCTTGTAGCAAAATACCATGCACAATGTAGTCAATTATAGGAAATCTCCAATCTCGAGGCTCGAGATTGATCCTGGCCGTGTGCGCCTCCTTGATGTCCAAGGTGCAGTCTGGTATAAAAAGTTAGTGAGTTCTGATAGTGACCCATTATTCTGTGTCGGGAGACTGTACCAGAGATACTACTAATGCCACTAGTGTATCTGCATATGCATTCTGGAGACACAGAATGTATTCGATGAAGAATTCTTCGAACGAACCTGCCATCTCGATGGCCACCTTATGGTACGGTATCCAGTCTTGATTCCTGACTTCGTACTCTCCTCAAATTTGGTTGACTATCAGTCGAGAATCACCAAAAGCTTCAAGATATTTGACCCCCAGCTCTTTGGCGAAACTGAGCCCGATAAGCAGCGCATTGTATTCGGCTATATTATTGGAACACTTTCCTATCAACAAGTAGGCTCGGGGTATCACATGTTTCTCCAGGGAAACTAGGATGACTCCGACTCCTGCAGAGATTCTAGAATTACCGAGAGCGCTTACTGTATTGGTCGCTCGAGAAGCGCCATCAAAGTATAATTGTCATACCTGTTGATGAAAGGTAGTGTTGACTTCGTGAGTTTCATCTGGCAAATCTTCGATGAAGAATTTTTTTTACTTACGCTATTGTAACTAAGTATCATGTGTATACCTTCTGTCCATTATAGTGATTTCCCACATCTTATCTAGCTTATTATATCTCGCAACATAGTTGATCAATGACTTCACTTTAGTTTCTATTGTAAGAAGACGTTGGTGTCTTCTTCAGAGTCGGATAAGGCAGTCATCGCCGCGTCATCTCCATCCAGGATGGCGGAGACAATGTTGCAATGTTTCCTCTTAGCCTCCTTGGAAGGCTGTGCAGTCCACTGCTCGTCATCGAGGAGGTCCGGATGGACCCACATTACCTTCCCTGATGGCAGAGTTTGTGGAACCAAACCCTTTTCCCGCTGGTTGTGAGGGTCGTCATTAGTGATCTTCAAAATCGCCTTAGGGATAGGAATTATCCCCGCCGGGGCTTGAACCTCCGGGAGACCCGTCCTAAAGTTCAAAGTGACCATGTTCGCCGTCACTTGCTTTTGGACCTTCTCTTTCTTCAAGACCCCCGCGTCGTAGAGGGCCTGGAGTTTGTCCTTGAGGACGTAGCACTTGGTTGTGTGATGGCCAAGGAATCTGTGATATGCACAGTAACTTGGGTCACCGGTTTTGTCCGCCTCCTCAGGCTTGACGGCTTCTGGCAACTTAATTCGCCCACTCTTGAGTAGAGTGTCGAGAGTCGCCACCACCTGGTCTTCTTTGAAATCATATTGCCGCTGGGGGCGTGGCTCAAACTGCCTGGGTTTAGGCTTTTGAGCAGCCTTTGGTGCCGGGGCGGAGTCGACCGCCATGATTTCTTTTCCTCTCGATCGAGGAGGGTTCTTCGGCGCAGCTGGCTCTGCTGCTCCCTTTTTGGACTGCGGCTCTTCGGCCTCCAGCCTTTTGATCATATTTTCAACTTGCTCGCCTTGGCGAACAAGTTCCTTCCAAGTCCGGGTCTCTACTGCCCCTATTTTGGACAGGATGTGGATCGACAGATTGTTGCAGCACATCTTAATCAATGTCGCCTCGGAAACTTGGTCTTGACAGTGGACTGATCGATTTCAAAATCTCTTCACGAAGTCGTTGACCGACTCCGACTTCTGCTGCTTCTCAGCGAGGAGAGTGGCCATTAACACTTCCGTGTCATCGATATCTCGCAACATAGTTGATCAATGACTTCACTTTAGTTTCTATTGTAAGATTATTTATATGTAATTTTATATTAAGTTTATGATTCCTTTAGTGTTTCAACAATAAAGTATAAAAATTTATAAACGCTTACTAATTTTTCTTGTATCTTGTATGGAAAATATTTTTTTGATCGGGACAAAGTTGTTTAATATGTTCTTCAAGAGGAACTCAGTCGGTGCTTCTTTGCTAGATATAACTTTTGTCAATGTCAATTCAAGTGATTCATGAATGTTTTCGAATTTTAGGTTTATTTCCTTACTTTTCCATTTGAAATGAAAATAACTTGATTTTTAAAGGATATCTATGAACTTTCTGATATTTTCTCTATACATAAACTTGTTACTCCATGCCATCTCCAAATGATCTATGATCACATATCATGCTCTTGAGCTATTGCAAAACATACTTCCAGCTTTGATGCATCAAATTCTATGGTGAATTAAGCAGATAGTTATATAATGAGAAGCTGATTGATAAGCTGTTGAAGCTGAGGTGGGCCTGCAGTTTAAGAGAGGTATAGCGGAGCTCCGAGAGGCTATCCCTTTGGATCCGTTAACTCCTTGTATTTTTTACCCTATAAATATTATTAACATCAGAGATGAATATTTATACATTGTAATCAATTAATGCTAACTTATTATATTACAGTTTTTTATCAGTTTTATATAATTTAGTCTTTTATTAATTAATATTATTAGTAAAATTATATGTAGTTCCTTAAATTTATATAGCAACATTAATTTTTAATCTACCATATATTGTTATTAGTAAAATTATATGTAGTTCCTTAAATTTATATAGCAACATTAATTTTTAATCTACCATATATTTTTTAGATTTTTATTCCTTACAACATTAATTTTTAATCTACCATATATTTTTTAGATTTTTATTCCTTAACTGAATAATTTTAATTTATTGTAATTGCTATTTTTTACCAGTATCAACTTAGACTACTTTCAGATACTGAAAAGGGATGATAAACTTTAAATTAAAAGTTAAATTTATATATCTTAATGAAAGAATATCAAACAGTTACTATTTTCTTTGCCAAAATTTAGCATTTTTGTGATTTTGATCTTTTGAGGGTGTGTTTTATAATTTTTAAACTTTGATAACATGTTTTAAAAATTTTAAATTTTTTCGTTGGGTGCTTGAAGTTTTCATATTTTGTGAGTTCAAGTGTTAAGATGTTTCTTGCAACTCTAAAATTTTGAGGGTTTTTTTTATAATTACTAAAACATTGGGTTGTTTTTTGAAAATTTTAAATTCTCAGCAATCTGCTGATAACTTCTAGATGTGATGTCTACCAGTTATTAGTTTTAAAATTTCAGGATTTTTAACTTTTGATGGAGTTTTTTTTAATTTTTGTAACTTTGAGATTTTTTTTACAAATTTTAAATTTTCAAGTACCTAATGGTAATTCGTGGAATCCGTCTATGTTGTTTGCAAGGTTTAAAATCTCTGAATTTTAGGGTGCGTTTTTATAATTTGAACTTTTGAGGTTGTTTTTGCAATTTCAAATTCCACAGGGGCTATTGTTAATTTTTAGATTTTATGTTTGTTATTTTAAGTTTTGATAAGTCAGCGTGTTTTGGGTAATTCTAAACTTTTAAAGATATTTCGTGTAATTTTAAAAAAAATTGGGTTTCTTTGTAATACTTCATATATTATACTATGTTATCTATGTAGAATTTCTTAATCTTATTTGTTTAGATTGTTAGATTGTTGAGCTATGGGTGGTTCATGTGGAGTTAATATAGGATATAATTAGTGTTTAGATAGATTAATATTTAAATAAAATATTCAAAATAATATTTCATGTAGTTTGTTATTCTTATGTTTAATTGTTGAGCTATTAGGTAGTTCACGTGAGATTAGATAAGATACAATTAGAATTAGAATAGATTAAGATTTAAATAAAATATTCAAAATAGTTAAGGGTAATATTGACCATGGAAAGATTTTTCCGAACTCGTGCTTTTAAAGGCAGTATGATTTTTAAGTTTAGCTATTGTGTGTTTATGAAAAGCTGTGTTTAAAGCAATATTTGGCCTACTCCGGTGCAAGGATCCCAATACCAAACTGCTTCCATGAACAGCAATATAGTACACTAGTGTGCACTGACCAAGTACTGTCAAGATCTCCTCGATCTATAAGACCTTTCGGTCAAGGCAAATATCTCCTCGATCTGTTAAACCTTACGGTTCAAAACCATTCGGTTAAAATATTTCGGTTCAGGCAAAGATCACATTGATCTGTTAAACATTTCGGTTCAAAAAACCTTTCGGTTAAAACAAAGATCTTTCGATCTGTAATAACCTTTCGGTTCAGGGCTCCGTTCCTTCGGGCACAGACTAAAGCTTGCACGCTTTCAAACTCTGCAGCAACAACACAACAACTTAAACACTTCAATGTGTTTTTTCGTATCTTTGAGAGCTGCCCCAAGTGGCTCTATTTTTAGGCCTCTAAGATCAGCTCAATGGTCATTTGACTGTTACAAATCATAATGATAATTATGATTGTAACAACAAATGACTTAATTGTTGTAACTGCTACATGAAGAAACGTCTGAACGCGAGGGTCGCGTTTCTATGCAACGCGAGGGTCGCTACCAGCCTCGCGTGAACGCAAGGGTCGCGTTCCCTCTTGCGAACGCAAGACTCGCCCGCATGCTGCGAAGCAGCCTGCGTGGCGCCACCTAGCCTCGATGTCTCTGTGCGAAGTGCGAAGTGCGTCTTACACAGCGCCACTTAGCGCCTCAACCCGATTAGCCCCAATCCCCGGCCCATTGACCCATGACCCACGACCACTAGAACTTATGAGGGATTAATTGAATAAAAACAATTCTCGGTTTGTCGTTGGCAAGCCTCAAACTGAAACACCAAAACTTTAACTTTCCACTATGCTACTAAGGATTTCTGAAAAATATCAGTAGTTAAATAATACATAGTTTGAAAACTTATTTTTAGAAAACGCTTTTGACCAAAAAATTCAACATTTACTGGGAACGGGCCATCATATGACCTTCTCATTTCAACACGGATCTCCGTTTCTCATCCCTACGAACATAATGGGCAAGGAGAAGATTGATAGATCTTGCAGAAGTTGCATTGTCAAGAAAAATGAGGTTCGATCTTATCCAAGATTTTCTTGGTCTCAGTCGCTGTTATATGGTCTTGAGAAATGTTCGACCCTCAGATATCCCTTGACTACGTACATAAAGAAAATAAAATAAACGTATGGCTTTACCTCTTCAGGATGTTGGTTGGCCAGCCTCAAAACTTCAGGCTTCTAGCAGCTCTGCGGTCATCGAAGGCGTTGGCTTTTATTGAAAACTTGCAAAAGAGGTGCCACAAGACTAGCAAAAAACCGGCTTATGTACGTACTATACTACATAATCATGATCTCCACCCCAACAAAAGTAATGCTCCTCTTTATACTAAGTAGCCAACACCGCTATGAATTTTTAAGAATAATGTAATAATAATAATAAGTAATAAATGACAGTAGCAAAAGATTAATGAGGGGAGAAAGTACGGACGGGGAATCAAGCAGTGGGCAGAGCGGCCGAGTCCATCTTTCTCTTAGCTGAGCGCGAGCGCATACACACCAGCTCGCCGCCACACTCCTAACGCCGTTGCTGCTAATACTCCTACCATCCGTCGTCATCATCAGATTAATTAATTACAGCTTCTCATCCCCAGTCTCCATCCATAAGCGAGGCTGCTCCCGCTTACGCTGCTGCCAGAGCTGCAGCTGGTTCCTCTGGGCGGAGGGAGAGCCTGAGGAGGAGCTAAGATGCAGAACCTGTTGGAAAAATTATCAAATAAAAGTTATATCATGTAAATTAAATCCGAATTAAATAAGTAAGAGATAAGAAAATTAGGCCTGAATGGAAAACAGATGTGTAATCACTATCCTAGAAGATTGAGGACCCGCCTATAGCCCTGACGCAGTCAGTCCCCTCCCCCTAGCGGTAAAAGTCCTCGGAAACAACCGGGCTCTGTACTCGGGCTAAAGTACAGAGCTTCTGCTCAGATGAAGAAGATTGCTCAAAAGAAAAGTAAACTGTGGTGACGATTTACCAACGTTGATTGATATGGATAGCTAGACGAAGAGATCCTTGCTAAAAGTTGCTCGCTCCCTTTGCTCTGACAATTGCGTGCCAGGTGACAAGGATGATGAAGACAATCTCCCCCAACCCCTCTCTAACTTTCTCTCTCTTCTCTCTCATTTTTCTTTCTTTGGAGTTCGGAACGTGGGAAGGAACAACAGCAGAGATAAAACCACGAAGAGCTTGGGGACTTAGGGTTTTATTAAATGGGTTTTATATTAGTGAGAGGAGAAAGAGTCCAAATAAGTGACTATAGTTATAGGGGAATTAGGAATTTTTAGTGGGGTTAGTGGAGATTAAAGAGGAGATTAGTTAGGTATCAATATTGACCTTTTTAAAATATCCAACAGTCCCCCCTCCCCCCCCCAAAAAAAAAGGCAATATTAGCTAAAAACTCAAAACAATAAATAAATCAATAAATCATAAAATAAATATAGGTTGGGCAACCTTTCGTATCGTGAATTCGGGAGGGGTAACTTTCAGCTTTGAACATTTCCTTAGTGAGTTCATCGCCACCTGAGGAATCTAATAGACTAGGCCTTGAATTAGGCCCATTGTATCAGGTATTGACGAAAACACACACAATACGTATTCATCTATTGAGCAAACCGGATTGAGCGTTAAAAGCCATGCTCACAATAAACCGACTCATGAGAGTTTCTAGGGGTTAGCACAGCCCCCTCCCCCCCAACCACGGTCATCACGATTCTTCTCTCGTAGGTAAGTCCTCCAAGGATACTACAGCTGGATATCATACCCTCCCAATGCACGCGTTGGACTTATTAAGAGTAAAACTCAGCCTAACTAGCTATATCATAAGAGCATCGTCACCATATAGAAGGAAAAGTAGCAGATGCTATCATAATGATATATAAATATATCTAGGTCGATGCTCTACACGAGTGTCACTAGTCCATCTTGTTACTACCACATTGAACCTACATTGGGACAACGTCTCTAAATAAAGGTTGGGTTACCACTGTCAGTGACCTCACTTATTGGCTTAACCCCATCTCTCTCAATGAATCCAGAACCACACTCTTGGATAAACCCTTAATCAAAGGGTCAGCAAAATTCTTCTCAGACTTTACAAAGTCTAAGATCATAACTTTGCCTAGCAGACGTTGTATAGATTTATCAAGTCCTCTAGTTCTTAAGTTATTTAAAATTAGCCCTTCATATTGTTGAAATTAACATTAGGTCCCCTTCTTGTTAAGTTATTTTAAAATTAGTCTCTCCGGGCAAGAGTACAAGAAGCAAGAGGAGAAATTAATTTGAAATAATTTATAAGGATAAGGGAACCTAATAGCATTTTTTAATTATTTGATGAACTAATTTCAATATAACTTTTATTCATCATATAGAAAGAAGTTATAAGATATACCTCTTGATTTGATTTTTCAATATAACTTTTATTCATCATATAGAAAGAAGTTATAAGATATACCTCTTGATTTGATTTTCCAGGACATTGATTCATCACAATTCATCATATAGAAAGAAGTTATAAGATATACCTCTTGATTTGATTTTCCAGGACATTGATTCATCACAACTCCTGTAACTAGGCATACTAGTTGGCAGAGCATATTTATATCAACTCTAATCATTTCCTAAAATCTCAAGAGAAAGCATTATATATGTAGACAAAAGAAGAGCTATAAAATTGATTCTTTCTAGTCACTATTAAAATGATAGAACTAATGTGAAACTAAATTACTGCAGTTATATCTTCACATGCATGCATATGCACATAAACGAATGAAATTACTAATAGTTACATACAAAGCATTGTAGAGAATCTTATAATAGGATTTCGTATCTTAAAGTATATTTCATACTTCATATGTATAATTTTTTTTTAAAATTCTCCTATTATAAGAGATTGCAAATTGGTTTCTTACAAAGGTGACCTTCCAAATTTAAATTGGTTACCTACAAAAGAGACATTCCAAATTTGCATGGTCATTTCTAGTACCACCTCTTAAACATATCATTTTGACATTATATACTGCTAAAATAACTAAATCCAACACCAGACTGAAGTAAGGTTCTGCAAAAGAGATCTAGCGTTCATCAACTACTACAGAAAGAAAAAGTCTAAGCTTCAGATTGTTCTTCTGATCCATCTGGAAGACCTTACTGCTGCAAATCCTCCGGTTCCTGTACTATCCCGAACTGAGGCTGTCCGTCTCCTAAATCTGACGTACACCAGAGAAAAACAGGTGTACGTCAGCGTGTGCGACACACGGCAAGATCCTTGTAATGTAACAAATGCAAGTGATCTAATATGACATATGAACATTTATAGTAATATCCATCATAATGCAATAAAATGTAACAAATGCAAGTGATCTAATATGACATATGAACATTTATAGTAATATCCATCATAATGCAATAAATGAGATAATCTTTACTTTTGAAGATTTAAAATATAATTCACCATATAAAATAGAATTAAAAGATGCAAACTTAGTCCTAAAAGAAAAATTTCAGACTAATGAATTGCCATGTAATGTAGTTAACAAATTCATCAAGATACATATGCTTGAAAAAGTATGTGAATTCCTCAAGAGTCAACTTTCTGATGCAGGCATGGGTAGTTAAGAGTGATCAAAACTTTAAAACCAATGAAAGCACATCGTGACATGACGCATATTGGCAACAGGTATAATGCTATACTAGGATAGCAGATATGCTATGAATAATTAGTAAAATACAAATGGATAACCATAACAAACAAGAAAATTTCACAAAAGGTGTAGCAGATCATTATATACTTAAAATAATTCAAACCTTCTGTTAATAAAAGAGAGGATGAAGTGACATTAGCATACTATGAATTAGATGCTAGTTTCCATGTTTGATTATGAAAGTGTGCAGATGACATATGTGCATAATTTGTCAAGAGATCATTATAACTTAAGACACTCAACCCATTGTGTAGAAATCATGAAACCTTATAATATATCTCATAATCACAATAGTATGAGCTACCGACAATTGTAGATTAATATATGGTGGGTGAAGAAATAAAGTAAAATTAACAAATTTCAACCCAAATTTTTTTACACGAATATAATTTATTTCACATCTGAGAGAAGTTGCAGAAGAAGATTGCTAAACTTAATCTCCAAACATATAACACAAGGATAATAAATTTCAAACAAAAGTTTGTTAAAATCATTCCGATGTTACTAGTTCCTACAGCCAGAAGAACTTACACCTCATTGTATATTTTGAGAAATATTTGAATCAAAGCATATAGACAACTGTAGAACTCTATGTAATTGCACAGAAGTATACTACTGTAGCTCTATTTAGTTAGCATGCATCAATTCATCGAGATTTTTTTTAAATTCTCTTTCGGATGAACAGTAACAGATAAACAATAACAATTAATTTTTTAACAGTAATAGAAGAATTATAAATTATAATTATTTGGGCTTTAATACTTAAATGCTATAATCACTCAATCTTCTAGATTGTTGAAAAAAAAATATCAAATAAAAGTTACAGCATGTAAATTAAATCCGAATTAAATAAGTAAGAGATAAGAAAATCAGGCCTGAACGGAAAGCAGTCGTGTAATCACTGTCCTAGAAGATTGAGGACCCGCCTAAGATTGAGGACCCGCCTATCGCCTTGGCGCAGTTGGTCCCCTCCCCCTAGCGGTAAAAGCCCTCGGAAACAACCGGGCTCTGTACTGGGGCGAGAGTACAGAGCTTCTGCTCAGATGAATAAGATTGCCCAAAAAGAAAAGTAAACTGTGATGACGATTTACTCACGTTGATTGATATGGATAGCTAGACGAAGAGATCCTTGCTAAAAGTTGTTCACTCCCATTGCTTTGACAATCGCGTGCTAGGTGACAGGGATGATGAAGACAATCTCCCCTAACCCCTCTCTAACTTTCTCTCTCTTCTCTCTCATTTTTCTGTCTTTGGAGTTCGGAACATGAGAAGGAACAGCGGCAGAGATAAAACCATGAAGAGCTTTGGGGACTTAGGGTTTTATTAAATAAATGTGTTTTATATTAGTGAGAGGAGAACGAGTCCAAAGAAGTGGCTGTAGTTAGAGGGGAATTAGGAATTTTTAGCGGGGTTAGTGGAGATTAGTTAGGTGTCAATATTGACCTTTTCAAAATATCCAACAGTCGTCACCATCTGAGGTGGTGGTGGTGGTGGTGGTCTTCACTTGAGAGGGAACGAATGAAAATGATGACGAACAAGATATAAGAAGAAACGAAAAATTGCTTCTTTGTTCTTTTTCCAGATTGGACCGGGCCGTCCGCTGCGATGGGCGATGCTTTATTGAATTTTCAAGACAACAGCCCAAGACATCAGGTAAATCTGTTGCGGTTTGATGCCCACGTTCCTAATCGGATCCCCCGGCACTTGGGAAAAAAAATCCACCCGCAATCCCAGCCAGGGGAAAGAGATCCTCTCTTCTCTTGGGAAGAATTTCTTCAAGAATCCTTCGTCACTTCCCATCCTCCCCCCGCGAACTAATTTCAAAGAACTAATAATAAAATAGGGGGGAAAAAATGGACCGCCCTCCTCCGATGTCCATCGATATCATCTCCGACGACGACATCTCATCCTTGTCCCCGACGCCCCTCCGCCCTGCCAAGAGACCCAACAGCACCAGCATCATCACCGGAGAAGAAAGAGGCGGAGCGCCTCCGACTCTTCTCGTGATCGACGTCGACGATCCCACTCCCCACAAACAAGTCCCCAGAACCACCCCCTCTTTTGTCGCCGATACCCCTCTCTCCTCCTCCGACGTCTCCATCGTAAAATGCTCCCTCCGCCGTCCTCAGACCTCGGAGATCGTGCCGCCCTCGAATTTGCAGGACAAGTTCGCCGGTAGGTCCTCTTCCCCTTTTTCTTTCTCACCCGTTTGCGTAGGTTAAAAAGCCATTCTTTTGTGGCGTTTTTGACGGGGGCTTTAAAAAAAAAAAAAAACTTATATGTTATTGAGGGTCTAGCCGCAGCAACAACAATCACAGCCCTAAGTTACCGATCAAATGCAAATGTACAAACTTGGGAGTATAGGCAAGAGAGGTGCGGAGAAAAAACCCCGGACTTGAGCGTCCTTGTCACTGGATTTGAACAAAAGATACAAACTTGTGCGAGTCTGGAATTGTTTGTTGATGGTCTTGCGCCTTATTTACTGATCCATTTTAAGAGGCCAGTTGAGTTTAGAACAGTTAAGCAGGATGTGCTCAATGCAAAGCATGGTTTTAAATGTCGGCTGTCATGTCGGCCGGCATGTCGGATAAGAGGCTGGAACGACATGGATATGACCATTTCAAGTTGGATATCGTTTTCGAGGCCCATGTCGGACATGTTGGGGTATATTGCGGATATATCGGCCGATTTTCGGCCTTGAAAAATTAAAAATCGGCCAATTTTTTTATTTTTTGTTTTTTTTGGGTTGATAAGTATTGGGGTTTGGTTTTAAAACTCAAAAGTCTAACCTGATTAATTCTTTTTTTAGCCTTTTGTTCCCATAGTAACCCGATAGCATATAATACAAATTAGGCAAAGAAAAAAAATATTGCTCTCTTTTCCGCCGCGATCTCCTCTCGTTCATCTTCGTCTCTACAAATTGAAAATGAGAATTCATAAAAGCGTGATGTAAACAATAAGTTTGAACCGTAGCTTGAAATCAATTCAAAGTCTAGCACTTCATGTCAATTTTATGCAAGACACTTTACTTTATGTTAATTTTATGCAAGGCATTTCGAAAGTTCTAGTTTGACAATGTGTATTTTATTTATTTGTTGGCATAATATTCTAATGTTTCCCTTCAAGAAATGGAAAATAACTCGTGTCTTGATGATGAATACTCAACTCAAGTAGGATAAGTTATAACAAAACAAGTGCATTCCATCTTGGTGACCAAAATTGAGTAGAAATCCATCTGATATGGCAATCCGATATTTAGTATGTCCCCTGACATATCCCCGATTTTCACTATTTGACATGAATTTTAGCTGTCTGACATGAACCTGACATCCAACATTTAAAACTTTGATGCAAAGACGGAACAATTTCATGCTCTGGATTTGAGGCTGAACAGTATGTCATGCCGAAGATCTTATTAAACTCTTTGCTATGTGCTTCTGTTGCTAATTTTCTCTTCTAATAGGAGAACCATCTAAATCTGCGGAACCAATACATAGTGCGCTTGATACACCATTAAAGACTTTGATATTAATTTCAGAAAGGGTAAATATTTAACGGATTAGGTCATATGTCATTTTCCATCATAGTGAGGAAGGATATGGAGAGCAAGGCTTCATGAAAGATTTGAAACGTTTTATCACCAACTATCAGTTTGATCCAACACTTCAAAATGAGGCCACATTCTTGCTCATCCATGAAGTGTGGACATGAGAGGATCTCTCTGTTAATGCTAAAAGGCTTTCCGGAGAGAGATTTTCCTAGGTAAAATTGAAAAGGTTATGTCTTGTAGTTAAATTTATTAGACTTAATTTACAAAGATAGAACAAATTCCCATATTATGTGGAGATGAAATAGTAGAACAGTAAATCTTTGACATCATGCAAACTCATACCGTCAGGTCAACGTATCATCTTAAATTACAAGAACAAGGAAGTTACTCAAAATTAGATGGCTGTGATCGATGATTAGCACGAGGGCAGCGGGGTCCTCTCAGATCTTCTTTATTCTTCCGTCAGAAAAAACAACGTACTCTGTGAGTAGGAAAACTTTTAATATCTCTTATAACCTTTTGCAGGAGTTTCTGGTTTCATATGTTTGGAATCAGATGATGAGTCTGAAGACGGTTCATGCAAAGGGAATTTTACCACACAAAAACATTGTGCTGCAAGTTTTGGACTGGTTGGCTGCTCGGCGAAAAGGTCTAGCTTTTCTAGGTCCCCAAGTCCAATGCATTATCTGTCCGAGAAAGAATGCATTGGAATTTGTTCTCCACTAAGACAAGAAACATCAGCCAACAACGAGGACAGTGTGAAAGTCACTGCTAGATGTTCTACAAATGGATTGCCTAATGGATGCATGGGTACACATCAAAACTTTATTGTATTAAGGTGGAGAGAATTGATAGTTCAGTTATATGGTTTGCTTGTCAGTTAGTTGATCAAATGGCAGTTCCGTTTCAGGTGCCACTAGTTCAATGCAAGGCTTAGAAGACAATCCTCATGTTGACTGCATGGATGAGGATGTTATGCTGCAGGTAAGTCTACAGTATATCTTTGTCATTTTATATCTAACTAATAGCACAGATTATAATTCTATACTGGTCAGTCATATCATAAAAATCTGTACTCATCTTTACATGAAAAGTTATATTTTTCGTAACTTAATTACAACTTCTGTTCCTTTCTTATAGAATGTGTTTATGTAGTTCATAGTTTACTATTTTGGAGACGACTAATGCATAATAGCTTTCGTTACATGATTTACCCGCGTATGGGCAGTGTACTCAGACAAGGTACGTGGTTCTTGACATGGAACCCTTGAACTCTGTGAACATTATGACACCACCGTATTTATTTTAATCACTACAACCATTTGGTGAAATTTCCATCAATTTAGTCAAATATGCCATAGATTTGGTGGTTGATCGTGTTTAGGACAGCGACAGTGCCCTAACACGAGTTGAAGAGGTAATTTGGAAAAGAAAATAATATGATGTCAGCCTTTCAAGTTCCACGTGATGGAATTTTCATTTAAAAAATTAATTTATTTGTCATACATTGTGGGCTCTTCTCAAAGTGCAGTGATAAGCATGCACTTTTCTTGGAAAACGCTTGATGCACTAACTCTATTGTTTATGGCTGTGCTTCAAAGCATGGACCCTGCAGTTTGATACGAAGTGCACTGTGTAGTACACTTCTTAAAAGTTAAAACACAAGATTTTCAGTATAGGAGCTGAATTTATTAAGCTCTTTTGTGGAAGATGTCCAGGACCTATTGCCTAAATTAATGCATGTCTTAATATTTAACTTTATCAAATGAATTTTTTTGTTAGTCATCATAAACAAAACAGCATCATTGTAAACATTCATCTGTTCTTTTTAACTTTTATCTTTTTCTCCCTTTTTCTGTTCTTTCTGAGTGGAAGTTAGAATAAACTTGAGAGCTAAAGAATATGCTATTTAAATTGAATTTTTGGAGGAAGTCTTTAACCTAGAGGTTCTAGTTTCGTGAGCAAGAAATGTTGAATGTCTGAAAGAAATTAGGGACTACTTGAGAATTGAAATGGGTATTCAAGTCAACCTCTGTGTAAGATTGTTTAGAACCCAAGTAGAACTCCTAGTCTCAAATAATTTCTCCATTTGAACCATGTTTCTATTAGGTTCTGGCATTGAGGTATAAAGGCACTGTTCTTTACTTACCTTTATGGATTTTCACAAATTAACAAGACGTTATTGTTGACTGAAATTTCTATGCGTACAAAATTATTAATAGTTTCTGTACATGGATGTCTCCATCTCCTTTTTTTGAGTATTTACATGTTAGTTATGGATTTTTTGAGTTCTCCTTCTTAAAATGACTTTTTATTCACATTGTGATTGTGAATAATTTCTTGAATCAACTTTACGAACATGTTCATTTAATTACTTTAACAATTAAATTGAACCAGGGTGAAATGCGTGTATCATTTGCAGGTGAGAAGCTATAATGATGAGGCAGGCAACATGTTTGAGCAGGTAAATAAAACTATCAAGCAGAAAGGAAAACGTGCTTCATCTGAATCTGAAAAAAATAATAAAAAAAGTGAGATTGCTGCCAGAAAGAAGACAGAGAAAGAAGAAAAAACTCGTATGCTTGAAGAAAAAAAGCGTAAAAGGCAGGTTAGGATAAATCTGGATTGCTGCATCTTTGGTGACTGCGTAATTGAATGACTAAGCTTAGAAAGAAAATTATTCTATTCTGCAGGAAGAGAAGTTTCAAAGGGACGCTTTAAAAGCTGAAGCAGCAGAGAAGAAGAAACTGGAGAAGGAAAAGCAGAAATGGGAAAAAGGGAAACTGGCAGTAAAGTCTATTGTAGCTGAAATTGATGCTAAAGTTGTTGAAAATGGTTCGGTTGGGGGTATGCAAGTTTTATGTTCTTTTTTACGAATGGAATCCAAATCTCTGCAATTTACTAATGTGTGGCTTGGTTTAAATTCAGGTCATCTTCTAACTCGACTAGCTGAAAAAGGACTTTCTTTCCGCATAACTTCAAATCCTATTGAAAGATCTATATTGTGGCAAATGAGTGTGCCTGACCAAATTGCTCAGGTACTGATTTTAGGAATTACATACTTTTCAGTATAGGAATTTTTTGCCAACGCACAAAGTTTGTCATTTTTCAATTTTCATACACTTGGTTTTTGCTTCTGTATATAGTTAAAATGCGCCTATCTTAATCTCGTTATGAAATTTCCTATCATTATACTGTTCCTCATAATGGTTCAATACTTTTTTAAAAGAGCGTATCTTGTGTTGGTTTTATGGTAAACATGCGAGGTTTATCGTTATTCTAATTATGACATTATTATAAAACTGTTTTTCCCCATAAAAAAGAGATTATACAGTTAAAATTCTACAGGAGTACATTCTATGGCATGTTACTCACCCAGTTGCTATGCTGGTAAAACTGTTTCACTTGATGGGCGTTTTATCTGGGAGGCTACATTCTCTGCAAGGTAGTAATATACTTTATAATTACACGTAGGTAGTAATATACTTTATAGTGACAAGTCAATGTTGACTTTAAATTAGCAAAGTGTAAAGCTCAATGCCGGAACTCTTCATAACAAAATGAGCAAATAGCGCAATCTTTTAAGTCATACAAACAATTCCCTAATAATTTAAATAAACAAGGAAATCATCTTAAACATGAAAAATCTAAAATTGAACTAAATCCTCTAAAATTTGTATAACATAGTACGAACATGAGCAGATATGGCAATTAATGCTGATGTGGAAGAATATATGACATTGCCTACTTATCAACGAAGATGGTTTATCAACCCTACTACAATTTGAGTGAAGCTTTCCATGATTATAAAGTAACATCTCCCACAAAACCATTTTTCAGTAGATAATATAGTTCATATGAAGCTAAAATAGTTAAATGGATAGGACGGATGAAATCTACTTATTTTTTTCTATTTAATTCCTTGAACACTTTTAACTTCATCACTGCAAGTTTGAAATAATCCGTCTCCTTTTTTAGTCCATGCCATTTCATTGCAGATATATTCATTTCTAATTTAGGTGTTGATTTTTTGAGAACACATGCACACGCTGACACACACATGCCCATGCCCACACATTCAAACGCATGCACACGCAAACAAATAGGGGGAGGCTTTATTGTGCACAGGGCATAACCAGTTTCCTGGGGGAAATGACTTCTTGTGACCTCTCTTTTTATGATTAACGTGAGGATGTTGTTAGTAAATTTGAATGAGAACATATTAATTAGTTACCTCTCTAAATCTCATGAGATGTCAACTAAAATTTATCTTCTCATTCGTTTAATATAAAAATGCACCTATCACTTGTGTGCTTATTACACTACCGTTTCATGTTTTTTATATTTCCTCACCCTGATTTTATCTGTCGGGTAAATTATAAATTTCATAAATACCAATTATTTCAGCTACACCACCATATTAGATTAAAAATTATAGTTTCTTGCCATTGTGTTGAGCTTAAACTTGGACCCAAGAACTGCTCCAATAGGCAAATCAACAACTACAAGATAATAGCATGTTGTATTTATAAATGCAACCGAGGTTTGCCAACTAGCTCCTATTGATATTCCTGCATATTTTAAAGGTCTAGTAGAATTCTCACCTGTGTGAGAGAGAACAGGTTGAGTGCTGCTTAGAATGATTGAAGCAGCCAGTAATACCCTCGTCTGGATGCTTTTCAAAACTAACATAACCTCCAAATTTGCAGCTCTTCGACAACCAGCTCCAAGTTCATTAGATACTCATATAGTGCAGAATGTGAAATATTATGAATCATCCATAAAGAAATATATTATTTACAACACCCATAAGATTAGGTTGAGATGTTTTACAAAGAAAATGAAGAAAGGGCACTGTGCACAGGAAATGAGGACAATAACTGATATGGTTATATTATATGAATGTGAAGATAATTTGATTGACACCTTATGAGGCGTAAATTCAGTAGCATGTTCCCGTCTAAAATTACTAATAGTATTATTACTTTATTTAGAAAGGGAGGGCAAATAAGGTCATTTTCCACTGGGTGCAACTAAGCTAGTTATGCCCTGGGAACGAGAAAGTCTTCCCCGTATATTTAAATGGTGTTGTACTGTATTGTATTCTAGTGTAGTATTTTTTTATGTATGTGTGTGCGTCACTGCGTGTGTGAATATATGTGTGTGTATGTTCATTTGTTCTGTTTGGCAATAAATATCTTCAGGAAAAGTGTTGTAATGTATGGTCTCGTGAATAGCGTTCTTTTAAAAGTTTGTTTCTAACTTCTTCTTCTATGGATTCTTTCTTTTTTTGCTCAGGCTGAAAATGGATTTGATGAGTATATTAATCTTGGTATCTTAATTTATTTAGTGGAAATGTTGTTTAGCAGATACAGGTGGATATCATCATTATGAAAAAAATGGTTATGAAAACCTGTATGTATATTTGTTTTTATAGGGCACAAATATGGAACGGATATTGGTTACTTCAATACCCGCTTAAGATAAAATAATACAAATCAATTCAAAAACAAATAAATTTTCTATTCTATAATCTTCCTTGAGTTATAACCTTTAATAACTCAAAACTCCCAAATAAAACTATTTCAAATTTTAAGATTTGTTAATAATTTAAAAAATGTTTAGTTAGAAAGTCAAACTTAAGGAAATTGTGGACAAGAAAAGCTTATAAGACGGATATGTGATGTATACTAAAAACTAGGAAGGGTTATTTGAAAGATTCTCATATGTGAAGTTAATATCAGGATATCGTTACAAAGGTGGTTCAACTTTAATAGAAACATTCTTCAAGATTATATTTTATATTAGTTATTTAAGGAATTGGTTCAAATGTAAAGTAATCCGATATATATCCACTATCCAGATATTATGATAACTTCAGAGGTCCAATGTAGATATCATTATATAGAGGTTTTAAAGAAAACACATCCGATCTGAATCCATATTGATGAGAGAATGTCCTTCTGAATGAAAAATTGAATATGGATGCCGGTTTGTCGATACATGACCCATTCTTGTCCCTGTTTATTGCTTAATGGTTATCAATCTTTCATCACATTTTGTATAGGTTCTCTTCTGAAGTTTGATATTGATTTTCTTATGTTGTAAGTCATACTTATTTAAAAATTTACATCATCATTAGATGTTGCAGCTACTTGAAATCCTGTAAAATGATTTGACAATTTCAATTTCCGGGTTAAATTATAAGTTGGAGTTCCAATTAGTGGTTTTTCAAGTTTAGAAAAATTATTTCTGATTTCTGGCGAGGATAAAGATGACTGGAGCAGCTCTTTATTCATCTTTTAGGATCAGCATCTTCATTTGCTCTTTTTAACATGATTGATATATTGTTCTCGGTATTCCTGATTAAAATTATTCTAAAATTTAAGTGTAAAAAGGGTGGCATTGTTTTTTTTGGCAGTCTTTGTAATAGATTTAAGTGACTGTTCACATAATTTATTTTAAGAAAATAAAGTTAAACTTGTTGCTATAGGAATAAATAGAGTTGCAAAAACCACTTGTATCTTGAAAACCCAACGAGAAATTGACTAAGAATAACTCAAAAGTTTAATATGAAAGTCTTGGCAAACGAAAGCCAGGCGTTTCTTACATTTTTATGTTACTGATTGTATATTGATGGTTTACTTTTGTTGCATTTCTGATGCAGATCTCAAGCGTAAGATCAGAAGTTCCATACGTGTTGCTTGTTTATCAGGCCGAAGAATTTTGCGAACTTGTTAGAAGTGACTCTCTTATGGATAATGTCCGAAGAGTTCAAAGTTTCCATCCATCATTCACAGTCTGCTACCTCACGAACAAACTAATGAGTTATATCAATAAATGGTCAGTCCTTGTTAGTAGTCATGCTCTGCAGTTTCTCTTACAATGTCTTCTTTAGGTTTTCTATATCTTTGTTATGATATCTTACAAGTTAATTTAAGGGCTCATCTGCGGAGAACCCTATGCTTGTGTTGCTTCTTTACAATATTCTGCATGTCTACATATTTTCAACATGTATATAGATATTATATGGTTTAATTTAGGGAGAAAACATCATGTGCTAGTCTTGTCTAATCCCTTCCTTGGTAGTGAAACTTATATGTGGAATTGGGCCAAATGTGGGAGAATGATTAACTGTACATCAGTTGCATTTGTGATCAATTTTTTTGTTTGTGATTTGTTGATTCTACATGACATGTTTTGGTTAGTTTAGATATAAAGAGATTTGAAGTCCTACGAGGAATTATCGATTTTATATCTTTGAATGTTTGTCTCGTTATGTCTAAACTACTGATTTAAAACTGTGAGATTTTTCTCTTCTTCAGTGAACTTATGATGCTCATGAATCAACTGAAAGAAACTGGAGTTGAGAATGTTTTTAGTGGTAGAGTATTTGCTCTATCTTCTTTTGTATCATTTTCTCCCCCAAGCTAACAATTATTAAGGTTCTCTCTTATGTGCAGTGTTCTTTTGAACTTTCCTGGGCTGGTCTTTGTTAATCTTTGTCTAGTACTTTTCTAGAGAGCCTAGATTTCAAGCACATAACTAAAACCTCGAAACTTAGTTTTAACTGGCTTCAAATTTTGTTGTTATGATAGCCTTAACTGCATTACCTGTACTGCAGTAGATTTTCTAAGCTATTCAGTGGCTTAAAAGTTGCATTAATCCAGTGATGTCCCAAAACTTAGCCTGTTATGGTGGGAACAATTAATATCATGAGAATTGTCTTTTGATAAACTGCAGATCACTTGATGGTCCTCAGGGATCAGCCATACTGCTGATTTGTTCAGAAGTTTTTACACAAATCCAAGTTAATACTTTTCAGGAGCGAGAGTATTATATTCATTTTAGTATCTTATGATGTGTTAATGACTGTTCATTCTTGTGCTGCCAGATCTTATACCTATGTTATTTACGTGGTAAAGGAGCATCACAAGATTCACAACCTAATTTAATCAAGTTGAAGGTTTCAGTCATTCCTTGTTCATGTTTTCTACCATGTCTCAAACGATAAGTTGAAAATTTCTGTTCAAACAAATAACGATGTTCAGGTGGCTACATGGGCATAAATATACCCGAAAGCTTCTAATAAATGGTAGAATATAACAGATGTCATACCATGGGTTTTGTGTCGATGTTCCATCAGAAATCCTAGATCTCATTACATATAATATAAATCAAGAGGTCTGAGGTCCACATGGCTTCGTATGGTCATTTCTGATCCACATACACTGAAGTGAACAGACCAAAAGGCAATATCAGGACAGGTATCCTTTGCATTGATTTGCTCAAAATAATTTCTCGTAGTTCTTACGGATGGGATATGACGGAGTTGGTCTGTGGATTTTCATTCCTTTTGCCACATTTCACTTAAAGCAAAGGGTTGAAGGGAGATGGTATGTCAAGCTATTCGTAAGGGCCAACTTGATCCTCTTCCCCAGGGATCCCAAATGATGGAACGCTAGGAGAACTGCTGACTCCGACAATCGTCCATGTATGATCCATACTAGATCTGACCAACTGTCCATTCTACCTCTACGTTCTTGACAACAGTCTTCAATTTGATCTTGTATTTACTTTAGATCTTGTATATACAAGATCTGTACATATGAAATATCTATGCAAACACAGTATAGAATGGCCATTCTTTATTCAGTGCAATCCTTTTTTTTAAAGGATCAGGCCGAGTTTAATTGCAATCAATTAGGAGAACATACAGAAATCACTGTTGTGTGCGCTTAGTTCTTATACTTTCTGTTTGTCTATCTTATTACTGGTTCGACCTCGAATTTGATCTCTTTCCATACTTCACATGCATTGGCTTGTTCAGGGCTCCATGTGTCAGCTCCGCTGATAATCTCATTACTCTTACAAGCTAGATCGCGCTCCTCATTATGAACTTGTATACATGATTTTACAGCTACCTGATTAGCTACCGCACCTGTGCATTTCCCCAAGGGTGTCCTAAAATTCCTCCACCTAAGTGTAGTACAGAATCATCTCCAAAGATTTCGGTTAGGGCAGGCATGTGCCAAACATGAATACTTCCTGAAGTCATGAGAATAACACCTGTATAATACATGTAGAAAAGGAATATGGAGCGGGTAGCAGGAATCAGATTCGCATTGTTAGCTTGTAAGGCTAAGGGCTATAGTCAACGTTGATTGATCATTTTTAATGTCTCTAATTCAAAACCGAATGCGAAATTTTGATTTCATTTGGCTCTATGGAGGATCGATGTATTAAAAGCGAGATCCATAACATCTGTCAGCTTTTCTTGGTGAAGCATCCAAAGCTACTCACTTTTAGATGATCCCTCTAGAGTAGGGGGATTCTACCAAATCCATCTGATTAGTTACTTCTTTCCATATTTCCACTCGAAGGATCTTGAGGAAAAGAATTTGGCTTTCCACCGAGCTAAAACAGTATGGTGATGGTTCTAGTAAACTAAAACTATTGTTTTATAGCTATTTGGCTTCAATCTTCCCTTTACAACACAAAAATTGTAGATACCTTGACTACTGCTTATCTAAGGATCTCAGACTTGGGACCTCTAATCACTCTCCTTTCTCTGCTTCTTTTGAACAAATAAAGAAAATTTTGAACAAAATAAATCATTCTTTACACTTCAATTCTTATTCTTGCATAGTTTTAACTTGTTTAAAAGTGAAATTGACAGACTACTTTTTGTAACCATTTACAATATATGGTTTTAGTCATTGTTATCCAGACACTTCATATTTCAGCTTTCGGTATGCTTGACATTCAGATATTTTAAGGAGACTTCAGCAGCACTCCACACTCGTCCATCCATAACAAGCCAATATACCAAGATATGTTAACTTCCGCTAAGATTTCATCACCTCATGTGCTGACTCTCAAGCGAAAACCATGTCAAGATGTCTCTCTGGTCAACTTGTGTAGTAGATGGCGAAACCAATCAAGCCATTGTTTGATAGTAACTTTTAATAGTTAACTACAGAGGCATTTGTATAGACACCTATAGACTGTATCCCTGTCTTCAATTTTAGGGGCTGCCTATTATGGACAATTCTGTACATTAGGATGCATGATGCATTCGATGTGATTCTTCCAGTATTGGATTCATCAAAACGTTTCCTTTCCAATGCATTTACGCAAATTTACACTATAATCATATAATATCTACAATACTATATATCTTGATATGCTTTGTTCACCATTAAGTTTCCTATTTACCAACTCATTTCATGCATGTAATGCTTCTGATGTTTAGCGAACAGAATCAGTATAAGAATCCTTCACATGCCAGCTCTTGGACGCGTCCTCCAGTTGAAGAGGTTGTTATTTAGTTGAACTACTGTTAGTTTTTTCAGCAAGTTCCATGTATAATGACACCATTATGCCGAAACTAATTTGATTGGGAACATGAGTTGCAGGTCTTATCAAAATTAACAACACATTATACAAAAGTGCACTCAAGGCAATGCATAGATGAAGCTGAACTAGCCGAACACATTGTTGGTCTGACGTCTAGCCTCGCCAGTTGCCAGTTTAGGTGAGTAAAATTTGACTTGTTCGTGATTTACTTCAGTTTTTACGTAATGAATATATCCATATAATGTCGTCGAATTTTCCTGATATGTGACTCTAGAAAGTTTCATGTGTTCCCTCCCTGACATATATTCAATTCTAATTTCTCATATTGTTGATAACAAATCAAATTTCGGTCTAAAATGCTTCTCTGACATTTTTCTTCTCTAGATTCTATATGATTGTTTTTTTTCCTACAGAGGACAGCCTTATCTCATTGATGTAGCATTTGTTAGAACAAATTAATAGGAAGTATTGTTAGAAATAAACAAAGCAGTCTATTTTAGAAATGACGATTCATAAATTTATTAACAGATCCTGACCTGGAATAGGGTACCACCAAATAATCTCAGAGGTGCCAAAGCCTCTACCTTAAGCACAAACTGGTGGACTCCTTTACTGTTATCAGAACAGAAGACTGGGTTTCTTTCTTCATGATAATCAGTTTATCCTCCTCCTTTCCTTTCCCTTGCCTCTTTTCTTTGATGAATAATCACTTCTTTTGTCAACTATAGTTGATACTTATGACCATGGATGATCTTTTAACAGCCTCGTTTCTTTCTACTTTCTTGGCACCTTTCATCGGGCAGGCCTAATTGGTCCCCTCCTTGTTGATTCTTACTGGGCTACAGCTTGGCTCAGTGCTCCCGAGGAAATTAGGTTGGTGTGAGATGATAAAAAGGTTTCCAAGTAAACAAAATTTTCCTCTTACCCTGCGATGTCCAATTAATTGATATTTTCAATATCTGTGCCTTCATCAATCTGGTTCATTTGAACAAATTTTCACTGTAGACCCAGATGAGCTTTTAATTACCAAAATCGACCGTTTTTTTTAATTATCAAAATCGACCCGTTTTATGCCACGTAGGCTTAATCTCGTTTCCTAATTAGTCGGGGTTGCCAACCCCGACTGTTTAGGGTATTACAAATCGGGTTTTAAGGCTTCTAATTGGGGTTTAACAACTCCTAAACAGTCGGGGTTGGCAACCCCGACTAATTAGGGAACAGGATTAAGCCTACGTGGCATAAAACGGGTCGATTTTGGTAATTAAAAAAAAACAGTTGATTTTGGTAATTAAAAGGTCATTTGGGTCTACAGTGAAAATTTATTCGGTTCATTTCTTTATGGTCATCTCTTTTAACACATTCTGTTTTCCTTTAGATCTAAAATGCATAGTAGACTTATTCTCTTATTCCCACTACCATGGTCTATGCCAGTGTGCAAGGTTTCTAGAGCCACCTGAAGGATTATAGACTATCATGCACCAAACATTTATGTCAAGATATGCCTAACCTGAAGGAACTAAACTGATTTTTGCAAATTGCAGTTGCAGGTGTAGTTGTAACAGTTTACCAAATGAAATTGCAGTCGCAGTTGCAGGCTGCGGATGCTTATGTATGATGGTTTGAATGTGCATCCTAAGCTGGATGGGCCCCCTGTAACGTTGCTGATTTGGACTTCCTTTGCCCCTGAGTGAAATATTTGACTCTTTTACCCTTAGAGAAAGAGGAAATTGTTTCTTGTTTTTTTAATCAAATAGACCACTTGAGGATAAAACAATGACAAAAAATTCACTCATGAGGGCTATCTGCAAAAATAAATCTAGGGCAGGAAGTTCAGAACAGCAATGCTACAGGGGGTCTATCCGCAAATAACCCTAGTTTTAATTACAACCTGGGAGTATTTTTACTAGATCTCTTTTTGAGATAGATGTTAACTAATCTGATTTTAACTTTAATATGCCTCCCTTTGAAAGTAGTTTTAACATGGAATTTAAAAGCAAGAGACAGTCAGTAAACATTTAAAAGGAAATGTAATGCATGATTTTTAGGGCATATTGATTTGAAAAATGATTCAAGTTTTAGATCATAAATGAAATAAATCCCAAAATTTAATGTCTGCTTTGGTCTCCGAGATGCATATATAGATTAAACTAGAAATTCCAGTTAACTTTTGAACTGAAAAACAGATGGATATTGTTAGAAGTTTGTTGTTTTTGTGCAAGTGCGTGCATGGGTGTGTGCATGTGCACACATGTTATTTATATATTTATTATTTTTTTCCACAAAACGAAATATCAGATTTTTTTAAAGATTTTTATAAATTATGTTTTTGTTACGTCACTGCATGGATAATCTTTTACACAAAACAAACTATTATATTTTTATATTTATAAATTATGGTTTTGTTAGATCGTCACATTTTCTAGACAAACCTTCTCTGTGAGTGATTTTGGTTGCACTTGATGTTGATCCAACTTTAGTACCGTTCCTATGATTTCCTTGCATATTTTCCTGTCATGTTATATTGCATTTTTAATACCTCTGAAATCTTGGTTGTTGCTACATTTACTGCAGGAAAAAGTTGACACATCTTTCTGTAAATGCTAATGGGTCTATTGTTTCTAAGGATTTCATCGATAGAAATCTGATAAAAAAGAATGTTTGGTAAGTTTTTTGTTTATAAATATTTAGACAGTTAAAGGTATTCATTTTCTGTTTATACTTCATTTTAGGTGTTATTGTGGGCTACAATTTTAAGACGAAGAAGTAGCTTATGAATTCTAGGACTTTGACTTGGTCAAACACAGGCATTACAAGGCAATGACATTTAATCCCGTCTTATGCACTTTTTTTTTGGTGTGAAAATGTAAAGAGCATGTTTTCCTGCATAATTTCTGTTATTTTGCGCTATTAAAAAGCTGTTATTTTAACGGTTTTATTGTGACTACAAGAGCCCCATAACTATATTCTGTGGTGCAACTGCATTTAGAAATTGCTGTAAATAGTCATGGCAGGAATTTTGGCTGCATCTTCCATAACAAGTTGGAAATGGTCTTTTTTTGAAATGCTACCCCATAGTTGCTATATTTTATTTTGTTGCGCCGTCAGCGGTCACCTCTCACTTAAACTGCCTTCCCCCGTCTGTTGACCAATTATCCATTGTTTGCAGGCTCAAAGCCCTGGTAGCAATTCCTAAAGTACAACCAAGGTATGCTATAGCTATTTGGAAAAGATATCCTACCATGAGATCTCTTCTGAATGTATACATGGATCCAAATAAATCGGTAAGTGGCACCAAATAGCAACCATGGACATCAAATTGGTCACTAAAGAAACTTGAGTAAATATATCAAATCCTTCCGTTTTCTCATGACAGGTTCATGAGAAGGAATTCTTGCTCAAGGATCTGATGCTCGAGGGGCTGTTGGGTAAGGAAGACAGGAGATTGGGGGAGATGTGTTCGAAGAGAATATACAGAATTCTTATGGCACAAAGTGGTGGCATCAAAACTGATGATGTTGAGGATGGTGCTGATTCATTTGGTTGCTGAGATCTTGTGCAGATCATATCAATTGGTTCTTAAATTTTTAGCCAGAATTTTGCATAATGTTGTAAACTTGTAAAGTAATGTTTTATTTGAAAGGTTTTTTTTTAACCCACAAATATCTTGCATAGATCTATTGCCTTCGGGGAAGGCTTGTACGTGCTGTTGCAAGTTTTAGATTGAATTGCTGACTGCCAAGTTTTTCTCGAGTTAGAGAGGAACTTGCTACCATTGACTTCCAAGAGTCGTAGGGACCTCCAGTTCAAAATATAAAATATGTCTATGCAGTGTTCTTCCCATACCAATTGATTGAAGGTATTTATTTCACCAGCTGGAGTTGCTTTATATGCCGTGACAAGTTGAGAGCAAAGGGGGCTACCGAGTCAAGCAATCAGTGGATGCAGCTGAGATTTGTGATTGCCCTATTTCATACGGTGGAACGCCTTCAATCAATTCATGATAAGGCAAAGCATGTGTATCTTTGAATCTATCCAAGGGGAAAAACATGGTCGTGAATATCTCTTTGCCATTAATGGTGAAAGGCGATGGTTTTGTTTTGTTTTTGTTTTTTCCCCTTCCAAGAGTGCACAAGGGTTTATGTAAATGAGGTTTATATTGCAGCTTGCTTCTTTTTACACAGCAAAATGAGATTTGGCTCCAAACAGCGCAGCAATGCGATCTAGCGGAGATCTGATACGCACATGATTACATGTACATTAGAAAAGCATCAGCACATTCATGCGAGGAGTGTGCTCGATGGGGGTACCACTAGATGCCGCTGAAAACGGACACGAGTGGCTACTCGAGACATGTCACCTAACAATTGTCATCCATTGATTATGATTGTTGTTTGGTATTGTAGGGCATATATATATATATATATATATATATATATATATATATATATATATATTGAAGAGAGAGAGAGAGAGAGAGAGAGAGATTTAATGGTATCCTTGTCATAGAGGGGATTTCCCCTCCAATGACGCTCTAAAATCACATGATTGAGGGCGACATTGTGGATGATCCGTTCCGTTGAACTTGATCTAACCATATTCTAAAACCCCAACCCCAAGTTTGGGTGACCCGTCGTCGTTGACCCTTTCATCGCATCTTCGTAATCAATTTTAACGTTTTGAATGAATAGAACTTTTCAGCATGGCTCGATGGAGGGTCAAACGAAAGACGGATTCACCCCAAACTTGATGTGTTAAGGGTTTTAGAATATGTAGATCAAGTTCAACGGAGGCGGATGCATCCATAATGTGCGCTCAAAAAATCATGTGATTTTAGAGGGCGTCAGGAGGAAATCCTTCCTATTCAGGTTGGACTGCTCACTAGTATGTTGGAATATATATATATATATATATATATTATATATATATATATATATATATATATTATATATATAATATATATTATATCGGAAAAGTGTTTCTAAGGTGACACCTTAGATAATCATCTAAGGATGCGGCCCTAAATATCACATGATTGAGCTACATTCGCGATAATCAGCTCGTTGAACTTGATCTACATATTCTAAAACTCAAACACACAAGTTTGGGGTGAACCCATAGTCGTTGACCCTCTGTCGCAGCCATGTGAAAAATACTATTCATTAGAAACCGTTAAAATTTGATACGACGTGGATGAAGTCAAAACGACGACGGGTTCACCCGCAAACTGGGTGTTTAGAATTTTAGAATTGTACATCAAGTTCAACAGAGAGGATCATCCCCAATGTAGCTCAATCATGTGATTTTAGACCGTGTCCTTAGATGATTATCAAGGCGTCACCTTAGGAACACTCTTCCATATATATATATTAATATATATATATATATATATATATATATATATATATATATATATATATATATATTATATATATATATATATATATATATATATATATATATATGTATATATATATATTTAATAGAGAGAGAGAGAGAGAGAGAGAGGAGAGAGACGAGAAACTTACGTCAACTTAAGTGGACCATCCATCAAAGTTTCTATCCATTGATGAAAAGTCTATTCATATGATGCACAAATCTCTAGGTATCATCAATGGATAGAAACTTGGTGGATGATGCCACAAAGATTAAGTTTCTATATATATATATATATATATATATATATATATATATATATATATAGAGAGAGAGCAGAGAGAGAGAGAGAGAGAGATTAATGGGTATCCTTTGTCATAGGAGGGAATTTCCATCTTGACGCCTCTAAAATCATATGGATTGAGCGACAATTGTGGATGATCCGCTCCGTTGAACTTGATCTACATATTCTAAACCCCAACACGACAAGTTTGGGGTGAACCCGTCGTCGTTTGACTCTTCATCCACTCGTATCAATTTTAACGGTTTGAATGAATAGAACTTTTCACATGGCTCGGATGAAGGGTCAAACGACGGACGGATTCACCCTAAACCTGGTGTGTTGGGGTTTTAGAATATGTAGATCAAGTTCAACGCGAGCGGATCATCCATAATGTTGCTCAATCATGTGATTTTAAGAGCGCGTCAAGGAGGAAATCCCTTCCCTATGACTAGGATACCCATTAATCTCATATATATATATATATATATATATATATATATAATATATATATATATATATGAGATTAATGGGTATCCTTGTCATAGGAAGGGATTTCCTCCTTGACGCCTCTAAAATCACATGATGAGCCGACATTATGGATGATCCGCTCGTTGAACTTGATCTACATATTCTAAAACCCTAACACATCAAGTTTGGGGTGAATCCGTCGTCGTTTGACCCTCATCGAGCCATGTGAAAAGTTCTATTCATTCAAAACACGTAAAATTGATCGAGAGTGGATGAAGGCGTCAAACGACGACGGTTCACCCCAAACTTGGTGTGTTGGGGTTTTAGAATATGTTAGATCAAGTTCAACGGAACGGATCATCCACAATGTCGGCTCAATCATGTGATTTTAGAGGCGTCATTTGAGGAAATCCCCTCCTATGACAAGGATACCCATTAAATCTCTCTCTCTCTCTCTCTCTCTCTCTCTCCTTATATATATATATATATATATATATATATATATATATATATTATATATGCTACAATACCAAACAACAATCATAATCAATGGATGACAATTGTTATGACATGTCTCGAGTAGCCACTTCGTGTCCGTTTTCAGCGGCATCTAGTGTACCCCATCGAGCACACTCCTCGCATGAATGTGCCTTGCATGCTTTTCTAATGTACATTGTTATCATGTGCGTATCAGCCACGCTGGTTATGGCATGGACCCGTGTCATTAACACATACCAATCCCTCACTAGCTCCAACTTGGAAATAATGTTCCAGCATACTAGTGAGCAGTCCAACCTGGTACTGATTATGGCATGGACCAACCTGGTGCTGATTATGGCATGGACCCGTGTCATTAACACTCGTACCAATCCCTCACTAGCTCCAACTTGGCTTGGCTCGGACTCTTTTTAGTTTTGCTAATTCTTGTAGAAAGAAATCTGTAGTACACTATAAACTAGTTTTTATAAATGATTTATGATAGACTACTCTTGTTTCTCTTAAAAGCAATTATTAGTCTTTATACTCTTATATTACATTCAAGTGTTTGGCCTGCGCTCACACGAGAGAATCTTACATGTAGAATGAATAATATGGAGCACGATAGTGGGAACTTATCCGCGTTATTAGTTTGGAAGGGTAGGAGTCTAATTTTTTTATATCTGATATTGTGTCTTTAGAGGTTTCTTCTTTGAAAATATGCATGCTTCTAAGTTGACTTGAACATAGTTTTTATCAACAATTGCTTCTTATTTTCTATTTATATATATATACACTCCATTTATTATAAATAAGGGCATAAAAATGGCTTGTACCAATGACTTATAGTATATGGATTATTAAAAATTAGATAATATAGTATATAGATTATTAAAAATTAGATAATGTGAATTGGAGCTTTTTCTTCAAATTGTCTGAAACTTAAAAGAAATTCAAAATAAAGGGGTGAATGACTTTTATTTCAAAATTTAAAATTCAGAGTTGAATAGTTTAATCACCAGCCTCTCCTTTACAATATTTCTCTTTACTTATAATATTCTAAGATAAAAAGGAAAAATAAAAAGTTGGTCTGCCAGATGTGTGCGTGGATATTTTTTATTTCAAAATTTTAAACTTAAAATTAGATAGTTTAACCATCAAACTCTCCTTTATAACATTTTTCCTTTTCTATAATATTTAAACAAACTCTCCTTTATAATATTTTTCCTTTTTTATAATATTTAAAAAATAATATTAAAAAGTTTGGTCCTCACGTGAGATCACAACACCGAAAATATATCCTTGCAATTAGATGAGACATAAGGCCTCATATATTGATTTGACCTAAAATAATCTAACGCTTAAATCTCAATCTAAATAAATATTTAGAGAAAAGTTGGTACTCATATGTGATCACAACACTGGAAATATCCCATCACAATTAGATGAGATGAGAGGCCCTCACATATTGATTTGACCTAAAAATTTTGATGCTCATGTGTGATCACAACACTGGAAATATTTTTAAGAGGGAGACTAATCATCAACTTTAAATATAATTTAGGAAAAAATGTGTCCATACCCCAAAAGCGAAAACTTCATGTGACGATGCCCATTGTATTCTGCCCCATGTAGATAAGCCCAAAAAAGTGATGTTTAATGTGCCAAGGCCCCTCCACGTCAGTATTATACTAAAAGCAGATTGTATTTGAAAAAAACCTAAAATTACCCTTCCCATTCTTCCCCAGACGACCACTCGAAGGCAACAACTGCAGTATTCACGTCTCATTAATGTGATATGATGGAATAAATAGAGGGAAAGTTCCCCCCCTTTTTTACTCTATCATGAGCAAAAACTATTTAGTTCTCCATTACTCCTCCTCAGACGAAAATTCTTTGCATTACTCTCTCTATTACTCCGCTTTATCCTAAAATTTGATCCATTACTCTTATACCTTCCCTTCATAATGGTTGAGAAGGACATCATCTGCATTGTCTCTTTGGGGGATAAGCAGTATTCATGAAGATTAACTCTTCAACCACCATTCTGGACCTCAAATTTGATGTGTCAGAGATGTTAGATCTTCCATATGATTTATTAAGTTTATCATACAAAGATGAAACAAATGGAAGCTTTAAATCTCCTATTGAGAACGAGGGGGATTTGTCGTCTATGGTGGAGCATTGCCACAATCTTGGACTGAAAGAGGTTCACATGCAAGCTTTTAAAGAAGCAAATGATTCTTCAAATATCCAAAAAAACGAGAAAGTTCGACAAGACACGTAGGTTATTGGATTTTTTGATGCTAAGATCAATATTTATGACGTTAAGTGTAAAATCAGTTAATGCTAGTTCTAATCGTCGTCTTGTTTGTTCTATGTTAGGTTTAATTGGATTTTAGTTCTAATTTGAGCGTATGTTAGTTCTACACGATTTCTTGTTAACCAGTCTCCAACTTCTTCGATGGTTTTGTCGCACTCTCACCAGCCGACAACTTCATTAGCTTCATCAAAGTTGAAACCTCCGCGGGGTTCAGCTTCTTGATGATCTCCTCCATCGAATAGGCTTCAGACCCACCACCTGTTCATCTTCTCTTCCGACACTTGTTGTGTGCAGTAAAAATTTCGGCAGCACCTCTGCTGCACAACAAGAGTAGGATCTCAAACAAATTTTTAATTGGATTTTAGTTCTAATTTGAGCGTATGTTAGTTCTACACGATTTCTTGTTAACCAGTTCTTTGTTACGTCAAATATGTTAGTTCTAATGGTTTTCTTGTTAGTTCTAATGGATTTTTTGTTATTTCTAGTGCCAGTTCCATGTGAGGTCAAATATGTTAGTTCTAATCGATGTCTTGTTAGTTCTAATGGTTTTTTTGTTAGTTCTAATCGATATTTTGTTAGTTATATTCGATTTATTGCTAAATCTAGCTCCAGTTCCATATTAGGTCAAATATGTTAGTTCTAATCGATATCTTGTTAGTCCTAATGGTTTTATTGTTAGTTCTAATCGCTATTTTGTTAGTTTTATTCGATTTATTGTTAGTTTTAGCTCCAGTTCCATGTGTGGTCAAATATCTTAGTTCTAATCAATGTCTTGTTAGTTCTAATGGTTTTATTGTTAGTTCTAATGGATTTCATGCTAGTTCTAACTGCAAACAGTTGTTGTTTTTGCTTTTTCCTGATTGATATTATTTGTTGATGTTACTACTATTTGTGTAGTTTATGATTATTTGTTTATGTTCTTAATATTTGCAACGCTTCCAGCAGTTTGAACTCAAAAAATATAGACTGTGATCCACCGTTGTCGACGTCCACATGTGTTTCAGATAGGATTTAGAATGACAATCCTTCCGGAGATAATGTTTCGATGTTTGATGACATGATTAACAGACCAGAGAGGATTCCTACTGCTGGAAGCATTGCAAATATTAAGCACATAAATAAATAATCATAAACTACACAAATAGTAGTAACATAAAAAAGTATAGACTGTGACCCGCCGTTGTCGACGTCCACATGTGTTTTAGATAGGATTCCCAATGACAATTCTTCTGGAGATAATGTTTTGATGTTTGATGATATGATTAACAGATCAAAGAGGATTCCTGCTTGTGGCACACTGCTTTAATAGGTGAGGGATAACAATTTGAAAGTGCGAAGGAATTAAGATTGGCCTTGCTATACTATTCCATGGCAAAAAAATTCGAGTACGAGTTTGGAAAGAATGAACCGAAGCGTATTCGAGTCTTTTGTCGGTTTAAGGAAGCTAAAAATTGCTCGTGGATGTTATTTGCCTCTCCAACTAAAAATGAAAATAGACTTAAAATCAAAAGGTTCGTGGACAATCACACTTATGGGTAGCATGACAATAATGCAGGTCAATCTAAGGTCTCTCGATAATTTATTGCAACCTAGTTACAACCCACGTTAAAGGTCCGACCGGATATACGACATGTTGATGTACAAAAGAAGTTTTTAAGTTCGTATGGGCTTAGGGTCGATTATAGTAAGATATGATGGGGGTAAAGAAAGAGCACAAAAGCAATTATATGGTGATGCCTATAAGTCTTACGATTGTAGGTGTCTAAAAGTTCCTATAGGTTCCTACACAAAGCTCGAGACTAAGAGAATACGATGAACGTCATCATCCGAGTCAAGAATGAATTATCCGGCCCCGTGGAAGCTAACGAATGCACAAAATGAGCGTATGAAAAAAGTTTGCGAAGCGTAGAAGTCAACGAGATGACCAAAGACACAAAACGACAAAAAAAGATGAAAGAATGCTCAAGTGCCAAACTGACTCGCGCGGCGCGACGACGGGTCAGCACGAGCCGACCCGCGCCCACGTGGGTCACATCGGTCTGTCGTGCGCCCTTAACTGTCTGAAACATGTTTTTATGGGTTTTTTGCTGTTTTCTCGGGATTTGTTTGTTCCAGAGCATCTCAACTGATTGGATATCATCCACAAACATGGTTAGACCGTTATCAACTGAAGATATGGTCAAATCTATCATTCTTATTCAAATACCCTGCATCCGGAGCCCTATAAATACAAGCTTAGGGCCTCCTTTCACATGGGGCGAATTATTATCAAGACGAGGAGGTGCTGCCGAACTTCAGAGCTAAGAGCCACGAATTTTAGCGATGGATAGAAGTTCTTGGCGATTTCCTATGCATAAAGAGTAGATTTCGAGAGATCTAAACCCCGTCCCCTCATTCCTTGAGATTAGACTTGGTCTTAATCTTGAGAAGAGTACTGATTTCGCTTGGTCAATATTAGTACTTCAGCGAATACTTCATTTGTGAAGTAGGAGCTCTGATCAAATACTTCTGTCAACTGGATCCGATCTGTAGGTGGTCCACGGATATCAACGTCCTCGGCACAGGCAAAGACCCCACGCAAGCAGCGAAGAATAAGAGTCCGTTGCATTTGTTCAAAAGAAAGTTGTAATTTTTGTTGAAAGTCTTATAAAAAAACTATTTCTTTGAGTTTTTTGTAAACGGCTAAAGTTATAATGAACTCGTCAACGAAATCAATTTTCTCCCTAAACAAACTGGCGACCACAGTGAGAGCCAACAGTCTCACTACGGAGACTATCGTGTCGCAACCTCGGATTCGGATCCCGGTTGATGAAGAGGTCGAGTACGAGTTCGACCAACAGAAGTTTGAGGAATATCTTTCGTTCTCCTCCTCCAGATCCTCCGCCCTTCGCAAGCGTAGGAAGATCAACACCCCCGTTGCTGCAATTACTGCACCTCGCAACGCCCCTCCGGCCTCCAATGAAGTCGGAGCTATAGATCTGAACTCCTCATCAATTAAGGAGTTGAGTACTGAAGGCACACATATTTTGTCAAAGAGAGCTCGCCAAAGGCAGCGTTAATGCCTCGTACGCCAATTAACCAATGCTTTGGAGCCTTTTGACGGGATCTGCTACGATGCAGATCTAAAACTCAGAAGGCGTCAAGTGTTGCAGCAGCGAGCAAACGCCCCCTCCTCCAAATCATCAACAAGTGAATGGATCAAAGTCAAAAGGACCCGTTCAACTCTTGAGGAGCGAATCCAGAAACATCGCGTATTGATTGCACACGCTAGAATCCTTGTGCAAGAAGCCAAAAAATTACAAAAGGAAGAAATGAAGAAGAAGCCACCAAGACTGCACAAAGTATGAAGGCCAAAGTCCAAGACGGCGACCAAAAAGATCAAAAAATACGTGTCACTCAAGTCTGACCCTCGCAGTCGCGGGTCACTCAAGTCTGACCCTCTAAGCCGAGGGTCACTCAAGTCTGACCCTCCCAGCCGTGGGTCACTCAAGTCTGACCCTCCAAGCCACGGGTCACTCAAGTTTGACCCTTCTAGCTGTGAGTCACTCAAGTCTGACCCTCTGAGCCACGGGTCACTCAAGTTTGACCCTCCCAGCCGTGGGTCACTCAAGTCTGACCCGCCCAACTGCGGCTCATTAAGGTCAGACCCGCGCTAGGGCCAAGATAGGAGACATTCTGCATCTGTTTTTCTGATTCCATCGAGTTCCGCCCCTACTTCAATTGATCCCGCACCTTCGATGAAGTCCCACGGTAACACAAACTTGTCCTGACTTGAAACGATAATGGCGGAACGCCTAGGTCCTTTGCATGAGGATCAAGGCAGAGTTCTAGTCAAAGAATGCTTGGGCATGATGAATGAACCCCGAGTAACTCAATGAGCTGGGGGTCGCACTCACCCTTGCAACAAGTCAGAGCCTTCCTATAATAGGAAAACTCCTATAACTGATCACCTCGAACTACGAGTCATTGTCCAAGAGCCCGTTGAGGACCCGCGCTCACGAAAGCGTGGCTCCAAATGTGTGACTCTTGAGAACGCCATCAAGGCAACAAGTCCTCAGAAGGAAACGTGTTCGTCAGATGACGACGTTATACCTGAGAAGTCATGCTAACACATGGTAGATTGCTCTGGTCATCATGCCGATGAGTTGTACTATCAGGCTGGGGGTACGAACAAGTCTCGAAAGAGAAATACCCGAGAAGTAGACTCTTACTGCCTGTGTGCCAAGCTTATCAGGGTAGTATTATCAGTGTGTAGCTGCCCTAAGACCGCTCCACAGAGGGTCTCGGTATTCCAAAGGCTTTTCTCTGAAGCGTCAAAAACCAAGCCAAAACATTTTCATAAGAAACGATCAGCCGTTCAAGATGATGAACTTCCAGAAGTCACAATTAACATGGCTGATAAAGGAAAGTCAACTCGACCTTCTAGTTCTGACCCGCTCATATCGCATCGTCTAACCCAGTTGCGATCGGGAACCATTAGACAAAGGGATTATCAGAGAATGCAGAGGGGATTATCCTCGGATGATGAAGTATCAGATGCCAACTCTGTAATCGCTTCTGATAATACGGTATCCAGCCCAGGATAATCCTGCGACGCACTTATGATCAACACTGAGCAAATGGCCAAAATCATCGAGGATGCTTTGACTAAGCAAAAAGAGAACTTCATGTTTGAATTGAAAATGACCATGATGTGGATGAAGGAAGAGCATGACCAACAGATCCGAGCCTTATCAAATCAAATAGGTGAATCCAGTCATCACAACAATATTAGCCAAGCAGCTAGCGATTCAGATATGGATGAACACCTTAATGCTGATAACCCTCCCATTGATCAGAACGCTGGGGATGATCCCACTAAAAAAAACGACGCTGGGGGTGGTCCCATCGAAGATGATAATGTCGGGGGTGGCCGCTTTGTTCCTCTTAGAAGTCGTCTAAAGTATGATATAGACGAGGACGAAAAGACGAAGGACCTCGAGAGCAAAATCAACGCTCTGATGTCCGCTCGAGAGGTGAAGAAGACCGGTATTTTGTGACCTTACCCAAGAGAGTGGGAGTCGATCCCATATCAGGCGAAGTTCAACCTGATTAACTTCATACCGTTTGACAGAAAGGGTTCGCCCACTCAGCATTTGATCTACTTCAAGTCCCACTTGGGTATGATCTCCGGTAATAAAGCATTAATGGTCCGGTCATTCATGGGCTTCCTTCGTGGGCCCACCTTCGATTCGTACCACCGTCTCAAGCCTGCAAGCATCAATAGCTGGGACGACCTGGAGAACCTGTTCCTCGCTCACTTCTTTGATGATGACACCGAGGTGTCAATCAGGACACTCTTCAATAAGAAACAGGAAGATGACGAGACGGTCGACGAATTCGTCAAGCGCTTCCGGAATAAGGCGATGAACTGCCGAGATCCGATCACAGAGGACTTCATCCTCCAAACCTGTCACAACAACATCTCTTTGGACGTGTTGAAAGTTATGGGAGTAGCACCGTCCAATACCTAGAAAGAGTTAAAGGTGCACGGAGAATAGGCCGAGCGCTTCCTTAGAAGGAAGAAAGCCGAGAGAAGCCAACCGACGGCTAACCCTCCGAACTCAAGCTTCGTCTCCCGTGGTAAAGGGAAGGCACTTACAGCAATCGTTAACGTTAATCAGACGTCACAACAATAACCCCGGAGACAGCGAAATACTTCGGATATGAAACTCAAAAAAGAGTACTCCTTCAAGGACGAAGACGTTCCAGCCATTTTCGAATCCCTCCTTGAGAACAACAAGATCAAGCTACCACCTATCGTAAATTAGGAGGAAACTGACAATACTGCGAATCCAAAGTACTATGCGTACCACATGAGGATCCTTCATCCTACCAAGGCTTGCTTTTCTCTCAAAAATAGCATCCAAACATTGGTTGAATCTGGCGTCATAACGCTAAATTAAGCCGAATTCACTCTGATAAGTATAAGAATATAAACTGCTCCTTCCGACACTCCGAAGAGTATACGAGTATAAACTGCTTCTCAATACTCCAACATGTATATGAGTCTAAACTATTTTCTTTCTTTCACGGGAAGTTCCTGGAGAGTGTCATGCCTGGTATTCTGAAGGATAACCCGATCATCCAACTAAGTACAATGTTAGACCCGGTTTCACAAAGGAAGCTGGGGGTGGATGATTCATGTAACGGGAAGTTCCCAAAAGAATTCTTTATAGTGTATTCTTAAGGATAACCCGGTCACTACAAGAAGGTGATGAATAAGAAACTCCTACTCAAACTCCCGCTACGTCTGTGCACTCAACACTCCCATTGTTAGAGTCTGGACATAGTATTCGGAATTTTAATCTTCTGATTATTAACAATTATCAAACCTCTCTGTGTTAAGTATTTGTTACTTAACACTAGGAACCCCTTTTGAGTGATTTGTATGAATTAACACTCCCGCTGTAATTTGTACTCCCACTCTCACTGTTCACTTAGTTAATCCTTCATATAGTTAGGACCACAACCAAAATTCCCTCTCGATTCCTCCAATGAATGAGAGGTCCACAAATCGAGTGATCAAACCTTCCTATAGTTATGATCGTCTCAAACCTCCCACTCGGTCAAACCTTCCTACAGTTAGGACCATAAAACCAAAATCTTCTCTCGATTCCTTCCATGAACGAGAGGTCCACTTTCAAATCGAGTAATCAAACCTTCCTATAGTTAAGGTCACCTCAAACTCCCACTTGGTCAAACATTCCTATAGTTAGGGTCAAAACCATAATTCACTCTCGATAAATAAGAAATTCACCTTTAGTTCGATAATCAAACCTTCCGATAGTTAGGATTATCCGAATCTTTTCGATTCTCGGAGTGGAGATCACACTCTTAGTTTCACTCTTCGAATTCTTGAAGTGGAGATCCCACTTTGAGTTTCCTTTAACATCTAGAGATAGAATATAAAATTCTTCCTCTTCAGCTTTGGGAGATAGAATATAAAATTCTTTCTCTCCCGCATCGGGTTCGTCTTTGCTCCAAGAGAAGACACAATATTTCAATGTTATAACTCTAAAATCCGTGCCTCACACGGGCGGAGAATTTTGTCCCGAATCTTAAGTATGGATAAGTCAACGCCTAACACGCGTTACCGGTTTAGTCTTTCACCGAGTGAAGAAGACACCAGAATCCAAATCTAGGGAATTTTATCCCGAAACCTAAGTAGGGATAAGTCAGTACCTAACACACGTTGCCGGTTAGTCCTTGACCGCAAAAAGGACAAAAGCCCACATATTCGACATTATGGTAGGCTATTATTAATAACACCATAATCCGTGTCTCACACGTACGGGGAATTTTATCCTGAATCCTAAGTAGGGATAAGTTAACGCTTAACACGCGTTGCCGGTTTAGTCTTTCACCGAGTGAAGAAGACACCAGAATCCAAATCTGGAGAATTTTATCTCAAAACCTAAGTAGGAATAAGTCAGCGCCTAACACGCATTGTCGGTTAGTCCTTGATCGTAAAAAGGACAAAAGCTCACGTATTCGATATTATGGTAGGTTGTTATTAATAACACCATAATTCATACCTTACACGTACGGGGAATTTTATCCCGAATCCTAAGTAGGGATTAGTCAGCGTCTAGCACGCGTTGCTAGTTTAGTCTTTCACCGATTGAAGAAGACACTAGAATCCAAGTCTGGGGACTTTATTCCGAATCCCTACTTTATTCCTAAGTAGGGATTAACTCTTTTAGCACAACATCATATACGGAACGGACTTAAATAATCCCTACGCAAGCCCGATTCAAATAGTAATCGGTAAAGGCACATCAAACCCGTTGAAGGCTGAGGGTTTGCCAAAAATCCTAAAGTCTACACCTAACACGCGTCGCCATGTAGTCTTTTCACGCGAGAAAGATAAAGTCTACGTATTCAATATCGTAGCACTAAGAGAGTTAACTCTCTTAGCACAACGTTACATGCATAACGGACTAATAATCTGTATGCTAGCCCAACTCAAATGGTAGTCGGTAAAGACTCATCAAACCCGTTGATGGCTGGGGGTTTGCCAAAAATCCTATATATGCGAAAGTTACTGATGCATCAGCTACATTAGTTTGTCTCGTGACTTGAGTATCCAACAACTTCGGGATAAGATCCATATCTGCAGACGAAACAACTTTAATAGTTAGTCTTGCAGCCCGAAATTTGGGACCGTCACGCTCCAATGCCTTAAGAGATTAAACTGTGTAGACTCTAGTAAACGTACGAGTATAAACTATGTTAACACCGATCGATGCAAAACCCTAAGGTCAACGTAGGTCAATGCATAGCCTAGGTCAATGCTAGTTAACGCGTTGCGATAAAAGTCAACACCGATCGATGCGAAATCCTAAGATCAATGCTGGTCAACACGTTACGACAGAGATAATCAGTTCAAAGTCAACTCAATGACAAGAGCCAAAACCGACTTGCCAATTTCGATCCGAAACTTCAATGACGGACAGACGATAAACGCAGCGTCGGAAGAACTTCAGCTATTCATCAAAATAGACTGAAAATCAAAGAAGTTAAAGATCGAAGCTACCTACAGGTCCTTTTACACCGACTAAAGGTTGGACCGATCACATCCAAAGCATTTCAAGCTCCTCTATAAAAGAATGAGTTTGAAATACTTTGGAGGGGGTATTTGTAGGCGTCTAAAAGTACCTATAGGTTCCTACACGAAGCTCGAGACTAAGAGAAGACGATGAACGTCATCATCCGAGTTAAAAATGAATTATTTGGCCTCGTGGAAGCTAACAAATGCACAAAATGAGCGTATGAAGCAAGTTAGCAAAGCATAGAAGTCAACGAGACTACCAAAGACGCAAAACGACAAAAAAAGATGAAAGAATGCTCAAGTGCCAAACTGACCCGCGCGATGGCACGTCCACGCGGGTCACATCGGTTTGCCGCGCGCCCTTAACTGCCTGAAACGAGTTTTCGACGGGTTTTTTTATTGTTTTCTCAGGATTTGTTCGTTCCAGAGTATCTCAACTGATTGGTTATCATCCAAAAACATGGTTAGACCATTGTCAACTAAAAATATGGCCAAATCTATCATTCTTATCCAAATATCCCGCATCCGGAGCCCTATAAATACAAGCCTAGGGTCTCCTTTCATAGGGGGCGAATTATTATCAAAACGAGGAGGTGCTGCCAAACTTCAGAGCCAAGAGCCACGAATTTCAGCGAAGGATAGCAGATCTTGGTGATTTTCTGTGCATAAAGAGTAGATTTCGAGAGATCTGAACCCCGTCCCCCATTCCTTGAGATTATGCTTGGTCTTAATCTCGAGAAGAGTACTGATTTTGCTTGATCGATATCAGTACTTTAGCGAATACTTCCTTTGTAAAGTAGGAGCTCTGATCAAATACTTCTGTCAATCGGATCTGATCCGTAGGTGGTTCACAGATATCAATGTCCCCGGTACAGGCAAAGATCCCACACAAGCAGCGGAGAATAAGAGTCCGTTGCGTTTGTTCAAAAGAAAGCTGTAATTTTTGTTGAAAGTCTTATAAAAAGACTATTTCTTTGAGTTTGTTGTAAACGCCTAAAGTTGTAATGAACTCGTCAACAAATTCAATTTTCTCCACAAACAACGATCAATTACGATGGTAAAAAGAAGATAATATCTTTAATATACAAACTAATTTCATTTATGTGATGCTGTTTATACTAATTTTCTTCATGTTGAGCGTAACACTATCTTCAATTTTCTAGGTATGTAGAAGAGATTAAGAAGACAAACACATGTAGCTACATTCATGTTGAACAACATGAGGGGAGGTTTACAAGGCTATTCATCTGCTACGCCGCCTGCATAAATGGATTTTTGCACGGAGGTAGACCACTTATATTTTTGGATGATATCTTTCTGAAAGATCGATTCAAAGGTATACTCGCCGTAGCATATGATGGAAATTAAGGGATATTTCCATTAGCCTATTACATATGCGATCAGGAAAATAACGTTAACTGGAAGTGGTTCTTACAATGTTAGTTCTATCCTAAGCCATGTTACTTCTATTACAGTTCATGATAGTTCTAACTCATTCCTTGTTAACTCTAACTTTGTGTATGTTAACCACAACTCTTTATAGGTTTGTGGTCTATTCTATATGAAAGGCCAGATCCATACAACCCTCCACACAAGCTAGTTATAATATCAGGTATGGATAAGGGGATCAGAGAAGAGGTTAGAGAATTTTTCCCAGATGCTATACACTCTCGATGTGTTTTGCATCTAGTTGAGAACTTCAGGATAAAGTTGAAGGATTTGGGATTCAAGACAAATAATACTCAGATTTTAGGGAATCTTTTGCAATCTGCTTGTTACAAATATACTAGAGTAGAATAAAACAATTATATGGATGACATTAGACTGGTTGACGAAAGAGCATACAATATAGTCATGAACTACGCTCCAGAGAACTGGGCAAACGTATTTTTTCCTGGAATTAGGTAAGTTATAAGCTATTTCATTTTTTATTTCAATTAAGCCGTTTGACTAATGAATTTAGACATGAATGCCTACACTAGAACTAACAATAACACAGCTAGAACTAACATAGGTATTAGAACACACATTTAAACTAGACCTTGCGTTAGCTGGAGTTAGAACTAACACGAGAACGACTAGAACTAACATGGCAACAACTAGAACTAACATTAGCTTAGCTAAAACTAACATATCCAATAGAAAAACACTTAAACTAGAACTTAATGTTATCTGAAGGTAAAAATAACACGAGAACAGCTAGAACTAACACGGGAGCCACTAAAACTAACAACAACTAAGCTAGAACTAACATAGGCAATAGAACTAACACTTAAACTATAACTAGCACTAGCTGGGGATAGAACTAAGATGAATACAACTAGAATTAACACAACAGCAGATAGAACTAACAATAACTCAGCTAGAACTAACATAGCCACTAAAACCAACACTTATACTAGATCTACCGCTAACTGGAGGTAGAACTAACATGAGGGCAAATAGAATTAACACATAAGTAGATAGAATTAACAATAATTTAGCTAGAACTAACATAGCCGCTAAAACCAACACTTGCACTATAACTAACAATGACTCAGTAGAACTAACAAGAAGTTTTGACGAATTCCCTGTTATGTTTCAGATATGGTCATATTTACATCAAATGTTGTAGAGTCATTCAAAAAATGGATATATGAGACTAGGCTTCTACGAATACTTCAACTGGTAGAGCATATATGTAAACAAATTATGATTCACATGAATGAGCGATGAGTCTGAAAATTGGAATCAATTTCTTTGCCCCAAAGCTGAACTTGCCCTCAAAGAGAATATAGAAAATGGGCGTCCATTGGAGGTACGTCAGTCTCACACAAGATTATTTAAGGTACAATCCAATAAAACTTGTCAAGTGGATCTTGACAATAAAACATGCATGTGCCGTGCGTGTGATATAACCCGTGTTCCTTGTAAACATGCATGCGCAACCATTATGTTTATGAAGAGGGATATTTACCAATTCTGTGATTGGTTTATAATGGTTGAAGCTTTTAAAAATAGCTACGAGCTAATCCTATACCCTATCCCTAACTACGAGAAGCGAAGCGTGCCACGAGATAAGATACAGATCCAACCTCTACTAACAACAAAAAAGAAAGAGAGAAATAAAATCAGGCGTATCAACAATAGAACTGTTTATACTCGGCCACTTAAATGCTCTCGATGTCATATGGAAGGTCATAACCGTAAAACCTGTAATGAACCTATCGCCGACTAAGTGCTTGATATGTTGTTAACTGTTTTGATGGTATATTTACAAAATATTTTGTTTTTGGCCGGTTGAAAGTATTTTCATGTTAAATGAGAACTAACACTATCTCCACTAGAAATAACCCCACAACAGCTAGAACTAACATTAACTCAGCTAGAACTAACAAAGAAAACAAAACCAATGCTTACACTAGAACTTGCGTTAGCTGGAGGTAGAACTAACATGATATCAGTTATAACTGACACTATAATAGATAGAACTAATATTATCTCAGCTAGAACTAACATAGACAACAGAACCAACGCTTACAATAGACCTTGCATTAGCTGGAGGGAGAACTAACACAATATCAGTTAGAACCGACCCAACAACAGCTAGAACTAACATTAACTCAACTAGAACTAACAAAGGCAACAGAACCAATGCTTACACTAGAACTTGCATTAGCTGGAGGTAGAACTAACATGATATTAGTTAGAACCGACCAACAACAACTAGACTAACATTATCTCAGCTATAACTAACATAGGTAACAGAACCAATGCTTACACTAGAACTTATGTTAGCTGGAGATAGAACTAACATGATATTAGTTAGAACTGACACCATAACAACTAGAGCTAACATTAACTCAGCTAGAACTAACATAGGTAACAAAACCAATGCTTACACTAGAATTTATGTATTACATAAAGTAGAACTAACTTGATTGCAACTAGAACTGACATTGGAAAATCTAGAGCTAACACGCGAGCAAGTAGAACGAACATAACAATTAGACCCAATACTTACACTAGAACTAACGTATTACATAAAGTAGAACTAACTCGATTGCAGCTAGAACTCATACTGGAGAAGCTAGAACTAACACGCGAGCCAGTAGAACTAACATAGGAATTAGACCCAACACTTACACTAGAACTAACACATTACATAAAGTAGAACTAACTCGATTGCAGCTAGTGTTAGACCCTAGAGGGGGGGTGATTAGGGTCTTATGCTAATCTAATCCGATTAAATGCTAATTAAAAACTAATTAATAAGTTATCCTAGCAAGTATAAAATACAACAAGATATGTGAGCTAGGATAAACAATATGAACAAGGGATATATCCTAGCAATGAGATATACTATGAGTTATATGCAAGGATATGAAACTAAGGGTGATATAAACATAAATAAGATAAACAAGATAGTGGATAATATGAACTAAGAGTAAATTACAATGGCGATATAAAATATGAGCATGAATATAAATGAACGCCAAAGCATACTCAAACACACTATATGATCACGGAGTTCGGACCTTCCGTCTTACGTCTCCGCTCCCCACTCCCGGGGAGAAATCCACTATCACGACCGGGTTTTCTACGCTCACCCGAATAACGTTTACAACCACACAGTGTCGGTTTTCAACGCTCACCGAACAACGTTCACTCCTCACACTCGGTTTCTAGCTCACCGAAAACTTCACAACACTCTACGGTTTCTAGCTCACCGAAAACCTAACAACACTCACAATGTAACAAATATAAATTTGTTCTCTACAATAGGTGAGAACTCAATTAAGCACAACTCAATGTTACAATCTCTCACAACCCTAATATACTATGTATGCAAATACAATAAGCTCAATGGTTGTGTGTGTAAGCAAAGAGTATCAATAAAACAATTAAACTCAATATAGAAATCTAGCTTATGGAAATTAAGATCAAAGTAATAAATAGCTAGAATTGAGTTTAAGGGAAACTTCTCTATAGATCAAGAGTGAGAGAGAGATGAGTTGAATGCCCAAACACCAAAGGATGATCTCCTCTTTGCTCTTGTGAAATTTGCTTCACAAACTAAAACCCTCAATTGCTTAAAAGCTTTTTAAACCAAACTTAAACAAACATTAAACAAGTTTAAACCCTTGTTAAAACTATTTTAAAACAATCTCTTAGATAGCTTGAGAGTTGAAGACAATGGGGTATTTATACCCTCTCACAACTCAGCCAAAAACTACCCAAGAAAAGGACAAAAAGACCCAGAGAAAATCGGCTCAGAAAAGAGCCGTTAGAAAGCAACGGTCACATAGTCGGTCGACCGGAAATATCGTCGGTCGACCGCGATGAAGATCCCAACCTGGGAATCGAGCAGAAACAGCGTCGGTCGACCGTACCGGTCGACCGGAGGAAATTTCGGTCGACCGACCAAAATTTCGGTCGACCGGATTACTGTAGCAATGCACAGCAATAATGTAAAATCAATTTAAAGTAGTAAATGAACTCCAAAAATTATGAAATTTTGTGGGAATGTTCTAGACATGTAGATTAACATGTCAGAGAAAGAATTTCTGAAAAATCATTTCCCAGTTGAGAGAAATAAATGTTTGAACACAAAAATACAGTTTCTGAAAATCTGCTGTGATACACGATTTTGTAAAATCAAGTAGGCACAGTAAATCAACTCCAAAAATAGTAAAAACTGGAGGAAAGTTTCTAAACATGTATATAAACATGTCAGAGAAAGAATTTTTCAAATATCACTTCTCATTTGTAAAAACTCATCAGTTTTGTAAAACATGCACGAACATGTGCACGAACGAAAACGTGAATTTGTAAATTCCTTTAAACATAACAAATCAATTCCAAACTTGATGAAACTTTGAGAAATGTTTGCAAATGATATTTTGAACATGTTACAAAAAGAATTTTCCATATATATATATATATATCACTATATATATATATATGAAAACCAATATAATGTGTGTGTATAGATATTGAGCTTAACGTACTTAACACACATAATATAAATCCTAAACTACATTACCCAAGCAATCTTGATCTTCAATTTAGCTTGACTTGGTACACGTTGCGGATGAAGCTTAAACTTGGATCATTGAATTGCAAGGCTTCACCGACATTCCACCAACCTCCTTTGGATATCATCGTTGAAGCGCAATTCCATCCATCCTCCAACAACGTTGTTTGTCTATAATAGATAAGAAAACACAAATACTAGACAAACAACATTAGTGGTAAATTGTTTGTTAAACATCATCAAAACAAGAAGGCCAACAGCTAGAACTGACACTGGAGAAACTAGAACTAACACGCGAGCAAGTAGAACTAACATAGCAATATAACTAACAAAGATATATAAAAACATCACTGCACTTGCAAGAGAATATTTAACAAACTGTTTGCTTCCATTATAGTGCAAAATACAATAGAACTAACTTCACACGGGCTACAGATAAGAAAGATTCCGGATCCTCATTTGTTGCTACCTTCGCTTGAGTGGAAACGGTCTAATAAACCCTTACCATTGTCATTCGCCCTACGCTTTAAGGGTGCGAGATTACTGCGCTTGGAGGGTGAAGAGCTAGATTTCGATGATCCACTATGCGAGTCGGAGGGGTTAACTAGATTTGATGGGGCCATGACCTAAGATTGAAGCGATAAGCAAGTATCTCTCTGAGCTCCTACACAGATGGACGACCTACATCAAGTTTGAAGATGGCGAAAGAAGAGAGATGATGGATGGTGCTGGCGGTGTTAGCAGGAACGATAAGCATTCTTGGAGGGGTACGAGCAGTAATACCATGATGACAATTACGAGAGCTATGCCCTGACCCATGGCAGTGTACACACGCGCCATCCTTAGCCATCTGTGATTGTTTATGACAGAAATAGAAGACGTTGGGTTTAGAATTTTGATTGGAGATGAGGGGTTTAGAGAGTCGCCTTCGCTGGTGGAAGAAGTAGAGGGGTGGTGGAGGAATGGTGGTGATGTGAATATCGAGGGAAATATTATTGAAGTATATTAACCGCCTGTTTTGAGTTAGGAACACACGAATATATGATGTGAATTGTTGGGGGTAATAGAACATGTCTTGGAAAGCAGCGAAAGGATGGTGTGACTATTAGGGGAGAAGGGAAATTTCTTTCTTTGAGAACACGTGAAATAGAGATAGCAAGAAATGAGATAGAACTAGCAGAAACGAACGTAGTACACTAGAACTAACACTCAACTAGAGCTAACAAGAAATGAGTTAGAACTAACACAACATGCCATTGGAGCTAACACTTACTCTTTTAGAACCAACATGAAGTTAGAGCTAACAATACCTCTGATAATATGCATTTTCAATTAAATATATATACATTATTGTATTTGTATATACATATCATTCATCACTATACATTGATTCGTTTATGTCTTTGTTCATAACACTAGTAGAAAATCACGTATTCTAGACGGAATATTCTAGACGGAATTTTTTCCGTCTAGAATGTATTAAACTAGACGGAAATATTCCGTCTAGAATATTCCGTCTAGGATAAAACATTCTAGACGGAAAATTCCGTCTAGAATAGTATCCTAGACGGTTTCTTTATTTTTTATTTTTTTTAAAATAAAACCAGATATTCCAGACGGAAATTTCCGTCTAGAATAGTATCCTAGACGGAAATTTCCGTCTAGAATAACTGACCATTTAAAAAAATAAGCCCGTCAAAACCCCACCTCCCTCCTTTCCCCCCAAAACCGGAATTTTCGTCCCTAAAATCTAAATTTTCAGGAACACCCGCCTCATCCCCCAAATCTTCAACTCCAAGCTCCTGCTCCTCCCTCCACCGCCTCCCCCTCCTCTCCCTCTCCATCCTCAACCTCACCCCAGACTCCTCCCTCCACCGCCTCCCCTTCCTCTCCCTCTCCCTCCTCATAACCGCTCCAAAGCCAAAGAGGGAGCCAAGACAATGGAACCAGAGCCCAGCAGCGACGGCGGGGTCGCCGGGACCACCACCTCGGACTCCGACGAGCCACGTGACGCGCGTGTGTTCAGAGAGCTCCTCCGACAAGCCACGTGTCGAGTACGAGCCACATGTCGTCCACCAGTTCCTCGAGCTCTGCTACCGCTACGTCGTCGACGTCCTCACCGACGCCCAAGTCTACTCCGATCACGCTGGAAAACCCGTCATGGATCCAGATGACGTCAAGCTCGCGATCCAGTCCAAGGTCAATTTCTCATTCTCTCAGCCGCCGCCTCGAGAGGTACCAAATCCTAACCCTAACCCTAAAATTTGGGTTTTTTTAAGTTGCAGAGCGTGGATTCTGGAATCAAGTCACAATGTGTTTGTTTGAAATTGATTGATAAATGCTAAACAATGCCAGCAATTGTTAGATCCAGTATGTGTTGTGTTTTGATAAATATTGAGATATGGGCTTTGTTGGGTTGTCATTATAATTTCTTTGATGAGGAATATCAAGTGATCATATTACTACTGGAAAATTTCATGCTACCATCTATCTGATAGTAGTCAGTTAAATTTCAAATTTAGCCATTAACTTCAGTTAATCTGCCTCTGCTTAGTTTCTTGTTTAAAAGAAAAAGAAAAAATGTCTCAAAGTGGGGCTAAAGTTCATATAGCAATTGCAACATTATTTTGCTGAATGTTTTTTTTTTCTTTCATGAAAGGATACTTTTAAAATACAGGTATTAAATTCTTTACACTTTATGTTTCTAGAAACTGAACTCTGTTTGCTCAATAACCTTGTTAAAGCATACTCTCATTTCAGCTTGAACTATAACTGCAGTTAAAGCATGTTTGCATTTACTGGTATTATGATGAAAATTATACTAAAGAACAACCTTGGAAAATGATCGAACTGTTAGAACAATCATCCTTTTGTTATGGATTGGGCTGAGGTAATCACAGCTTAAACTTGTAACATTGCATTGAAATTAGGCTAGTAATGTGGATTGTTTTATGATCTTGAAGGAAGAAGGAATTTATTACTGTTGGCGACTTGAGAAATCAATGAGTTTATGTACAATTTCTTCAGTCTGTGGATAGTTTGAATTCTAAATGTCGTATTTTTAATAGTCCTCGATGGAAAATTGGCAATGATCTTGTGTTGGTATTGGTCTTCTCTGCTGCAGGGTCAATTTAACATTCTGGGATGAGCTAGCTCATGTAGCTTTTCAGCATGTTGAGAAAGGCCAGCAAATATACGTTTCAGGACGTCTCGTGTCTGATACTGTGCAGGGGGACGATGAGAAAACACAGGTTTATTACAAGGTTTGTTTTTTATTCACTTCCATGAGTTTAGCTATTAGGTTACTCACGTTACTGCCAGTTACAGTATTTGTGATTCTGAAGGGGCATGTATATTGTTGCAGGTAGTTGTTCAGAAGTTGAATTTTATTGAGAAGACCTACCCTGCAGTGTCATTGTATAACCCGGAGTCAAACTCAGTGAGTTCAGGTACTCATATCTCTATTGCTCTAACCCAACATTGTAAATTATGATATTTCTTATCATAAACTCATAATTAAAGGTCAGATTTTTTGCAAAACATGTATGCATTAATTAAAATTTCTTTGGAGACATCTGAAGTTCTGACTATATTTGGTTAACTATTTCTCTGCGGAAGGAAACAAATGCAGCTATGTATGCGGATTTTTCTACAGATATGATTCCTTTCCCCAGTGAAAATGCAGTAGAGCTTTTCAAATCCTTCTCACAAAAATCATGATACCCATGATTATATTCTATTGTGGATCAAGCTCATGGTAGCTTTTGGAAACTCAGATTTACTTGTTAGTTCGTTTTGATAAAAATAATGAAAACATTTGCAGAAATAATTGATTTGCAGATTTTAATGTAATTCTAGATTTATGTTTCCCTTCAAGGATTTAGAGGAGGAGAAATGATAATCTCTGTTTAAGCAGTAGATTTGTATGATCTGGATGATGTTTATAGGGAGTTTTAATGTAAAGCAAATTTGTGTCTTGTTGGTCTGGTGCATTTGGAACTTTTAGATACTTCAGCACAGTTTTATTGGCTAGTTACGAGTAAGCTTTGAAAATGGAGAAATGAAAAATTCTTAATTTCTACAGTTTGCTGTGAGGCCTGGCTCAACGGTAAAAGTGAGGGATTGGGTTATACAAAGCAAGAGAACAAGGTTGTCTTTTTGAGTTATGTAAACTTTATTCTTGAATGGTAACTCTAGAGTTACATTTCACTTCGAAATCATTGGTAAGGGGTAGATAGGTGCTTCTTTGATCAGGGTTGCTACTTGAGTTGACCTCTAATAGTTTCATATGGTTGTGTATATCAGAAGTTCTAGCCTTGCTTATATTGTCAGTTAGATGGCATTGGTTCTGAATCTTAATCTTAGATACCAGAAATTAATAGTGAGTTCCTAGTTCAAGCTTATTTTTCCTTCTCCACGTCTAAATTTCTAATTGTTCCTTGAATTCATGCTGTATTTAGGTATAGGTGCCAAAAGTTTCATCATATGATACAAATTGCCATTGCTTACTTTCAACTCTAATCATTAGAGAAGGATTTTTTTTTTGAGAGAATAGGGAAGAAAAATGTTACTGCTTGTGTTATTAGAATAGGAGCTGTGCATTTGAGTTTGCTTGTGTTGGGCTACTTCCTAGTGACTGATTGCCAATTTTTGTTTCATACTTCTATAGAACCTTCTGCTTATTGAATGGTGATATATTTTTCTCAGGATCTCGAATTTTTCCTTTAGGGCTGAACTTTTAGAAGTAATGCATTGCTTTTTGTTCTAAATCAAATTTATATTTCACTTTTATTCATCAAAGAGCAAGGTACTGACTATTTTCTTAAGTTAGATATTTTAATATTGCTTCAATGTAATTGATGCAATAGAAGATCAGATGACTTTGGTAACTTGTGAGTTAGATTGAGTAGGACTGTAGATGCTACTGGTGAATGAATTCTATACTTCAGACGTTTTCATGAACTGTAAGTTTGACGTTTATGGACTCTTAACAAATTTTGATATTTTGACATATATTTCTAAATTTTTTTGAGATCCTTTAGGATTGAAAATTCGTAATGATCCTTGATTTGATATTGGAATATAATTAGATTGTGTTGGATATGAATATAATTTTTTGTTGTTCAATATTGTGTTCATGCACCCAAAGTAGATTTTGAAAAAAAAAAAAAACTACTGTAGCATAGTATCCTAGACGAAAATTCCGTCTAGGATGCTTAAATTCCGTCTAGGATGCCTTTTTAAAAAATAAAAATTAAAAAAATTAAAAAAATTAATTTTCGTCTAGAATGAGTATTCTAGACGGAAATTCCGTCTAGAATACTTATTCTAGACGGAATTTTTTTCCGTCTAGGATGAATTATTCTAGACGGAAATTCCGTCTAGAATAATCCGTCTAGGATGTATTCTAGACGGTTTTGAATTCCGTCTAGAATATTCCGTCTAGGATGTATTCTAGACGGAATTTCCGTCTAGAATACTACATTCTAGACGGAAACAAACTAGACGCGTATTCTAGACGGAATTCCGTCTAGGATACGCATCCTAGACGGAATTCTGGGTATCCTAGACGGAAAATTCCGTCTAGGATACCTCATTATTTAGCAGTGTAACCATCAAATAATAATTATGCGGCAAGTCTTGCTCGCATAGCTTCAGGGATTCGTCTAGAGAATTAACGCGCAATGTCCAACGATCTTCAACTATTGCTTGCATATAGAGCTAGACGAACACACCACAGTCATAGCTGCAACATAGAACGCTAAATTAGTCATTTTCTCTATATCTAATACTAACACAATTTAACACAATTTAGACATTAGAACTAACCGCCCTCTTTGTTGCTCGCATTTGATGAGTTAATATTTAAATAATCTGTGCACATTTGGCTTAATAAAATCAACTTGCTGGGCATCAAAATAGTTTATAATTTTAGTAACAGGTCTATCCAAGCTTCGTGGCTAGCAGAACTATAGTGTTTGACAACCTTTTCTTTCAAATCAAGTTCAACAAGATGCCAGTGATCATCCCTGACCTAGGGGATTAACAGATGCCCTATGCGGACTATGGTATATTTTTTCAATATATGTTAAAAATAGCTCGTAATTGTTCGGGTCGATGCCATAGAGTGAGTGCTGCAAACCAAGTATGTATAGGTTGAAATTAAAAGGAAGATGGATTAAAATTATAAGGGAGAATTAGAATTAACATGGTATAAAACTAACGAGACATAAATTAGAACTCACATGGCATATATTAGAACTAACATGAGATGTGATAGAACTAACATGATATAAATTAGAACTAACATGGTATAAATTAGAACTCACGTGGTTAGAGCTCACATGACATAAATTAGAACTAACATGAGCTGCGATAGAACTAACATGACATAAATTAGGACTAACATGATACAAATTAGAACTCACGAGGCATAAATTAGAACTCACATGACATAAACTAACTGAGTTGCGATAGAACTAACATGGCATAATTTAGGACTAACATGACATAAATTCGAATGCGATCTTTATTAGAACTAACGTGACCTAAGGTAGGACTAACATGACACCAACTAAGACTAACATGACCCAAATAAGGACTAACATGAATACAACTAGAACTAACATGAGTGTAGCTAGAACTAACATGGTGTAAATTAGAGCTAACATGACATAAATTAGAACTAACATGACATAAATTAAAACTAACGTGACTTATGGTAGGACTAACGTGACGCCAACTAGAACTAACATGGCTCATGGTAGAACTAGCATGGAGCCAACAAGAACTAACATGTATTTCAGTCAAAACTAACATGTTAATTTAGAACTAGCATGTGCTTACAAGAAAGAACACTAAGACAACTCTAAATTTTTTGTCATATGCAGTCTTGCTGAAGCGTGTCCAACACTGCTTCTTCCATCTGTAACATCAATGAAACATTAAAATTCAATATAAATGAGACATTTTCAATTATTAAGCATATGTAATCTAACCTTGTCATCAATCCGGCCACCACGAAGCAAATATAACAACTCTTCTCTGTTCATACTGCTATTGGATGTTTTTATGACATCATATCTCTTGTAAATTAGAACTAACATGAATTAGGACTAATATATGATGAATTATTGCTTGCATAAATAGTCAATTAAAACTTACTTGTGAATCTTTTGGGCACAAAATTTGGTTAGACAATTATTCTGAGCTTTGTCGAGTCTGGCTACTACTGATGATGGTATCCTAAAATTATGTACAAAAGAACCTCTGCTATCTATTATGCATATGTTAAACAATGCAGGGTTTGGAATCTCTTTATTTGGCTCACCCAATAGAGCTTCCTCCTCCTCTGTCATTGGCTTCAAACTGGACGCATCCCAAGTGGGAATTTGATTGCCGGGGTAAAAATGAGTAACTTTGCTAACTGTATGTACATATTCAGGACTTGAAAGTATATCTATAGTAACTATTTGCTTTTTCTTTCCCTTTCCTTCTGTGTATGGGGTCCTCTTCCATTTAGACCTCTTACTTACCCTTCTTGGCGGTGACCTACCCTTCGTTTGCACATTACTTGCTAGAACTTCTATAATTTTGTCCACCTGTTGTGTAATATTTACAAAATCCACTTTCTCTTGTGCTTCCAACTCCTCTACAATTTTACTATCAACATGATTGTTATATTCATCTTTGTTATCTACAATCTCCTTTTCCTTATCAATATGATCCTCTTCCTTATCTACATGTTCCTCCTCCATATCTACATTCACCTCAACCTTACTATCTACATTCTCCCATTCTCTACCAACATGCTCCTCTACCTTATCTGCATTCTCTTTCTCCTTATCTACATTTCTTCTCAACCTTACTATCTACAATCTTCCCTTCTCTATCTATATTCTCATATTCCTTATCTACAATCTCCTCTTCATTATCAATATGCTCCTCTTCCCTATCTACAAGTTTCTCCTCCATATCTACATTCTCCTCAACCTTATTATCTACAATCTCCTCTTCTCTAACTACATCATCAACATGATCCTCAACATCCTCTTCAACAATCTTAGGTACAGTTTCTTGCATGGTAGGGTCTTCATTATGTACACAGCTTGATTTGGACTTCTGTTCCTCCTTAGTTATCCGTGGCTTCAGTTTTTTTTTACAAGTTTCTGTTTGATATTTACCTTCAGCACCACCGGATCTATAACCTCATCGTGTCTTCCAAATTCTTCAATTATTCTATTTAGCATGTTGTTTTCGATCATAAATTCTTTACAATATGTACTCTTGCTCAGCTTTGTGGAAAATAGTATTCGTTTGAGAAATTTAGCAGAATTTATCCAAAAAGTAAGTTGCTGCTCAATGGGTAGATCATTCACCTCCTCTTCATCTTCAAAAGCAACGTCAATATGCTTTGCTATGGTTTGAGATTATGAAGAGATTATAATTTAAAGTAGGATTTGACATAACATGGATATTGTTTACAGTTAGCGTGAAATAAGTTAGACTCAACATAAAAGGATACTTACATAGCCTATTGAGAAGTTCTTATTCATTTCCTGTTCATTCTCCTTCCTCTTTGCCTTAAGCTTATGATGCACTCCTTCACCCCTCTGTACTACGGGAAGTGCATGTACATTTGAAGGAGCATGACTAACTTCCACAATAGGCTTATGAACAAAAGTTATTGAAGCTGACTTAGCCTTATTTGTAATTGTCTTCACCCTCATAGATGGGACTTTCATCTCCTCTGATGATTGAAGCTGACTTAGCCTTATTTGTAATTGTCTTCACCCTCATAGATGGGACTTTCATCTCCTCTGATGCCCAATTTGTCATTGGAGGTCTGGATAATTGTCTTCACCCTCATAGATGGGACTTTCATCTCCTCTGATGCCCAATTTGTCATTGGAGGTCTGGAGCTATCAACGTAGGCATATTTCTTTATGCCCGTCATCTTGTACTACCAAAGCTATAGCAAATATATTAAGTATTCAAATTAGAACTAACAATGCATAAATTAGAACTAGACTAGTCCAAAATAAGTAAAACATGGGTGTATCTAGAACAAACATGGTATAAATTAAGACTAACATGACATAAATTAGAACTAACATGATCTATGTTAGAACCAACATGAGCTCAGGTAGAACTAACATGATTTATGTTAGAACCAACATGGGTACAGCTGGAACTAACATGGCATAAAATAGAACTAACATGACATAAATTATAACTCACATGGTAGTTCTAAATTAGAACTAACATGAGATAAACTAGAACTCAAATGACATAAATTAGAACTAACATGATCTGCGATAGAACTAACATGAATTCAATTAGAACTAGCAAACAGGTTCTCCATTAGAACTAACATGACGCCAACTAAAATGACTCCTAATAGAACTAACATGAGATAGAACTAACGTGAGATGTAGTAGAACTAACATGAGATGCAAACATGCCATAGAACTAACGCGACCTTTATTATAACTAGCGTGACCCAATTTTGAACTAACATGACGCCAACTAAGACTAACATGACCCAAATAAGAACTAACTTGAATACGGCCAGAACTAACATGATTGTAGCTAGAACCAACATGGTGTAAATTAGAACTAACATAATGTAAATTAGAACTAACATGGTATAAGTTAGAACTAACATGATATAAATTAGAACTAGAATGAACCAAAGTAAGTAAAACATGGAACTTACACACAATAGTGTCATGCAACCTGGGACATATGTGACCCCTAGCTTCTTCTTGCCCTCCAAAGCAACTCCAATGCCCTTGGTAATTTCTGAATAAAAGAATTAGGCCCATGTAACTCCTTTCACCCTCTCAATGCTATCCAGGTACCTGAGTACAGGTCTAGGGATACCTTCCCCGCTTCTGGGGTATCATATCATAGAGCATTGGTATAGAATTTGCAGCAGAACAAAGTCTTGGATATCCAGATTTTCTGTAGATTCCACATGCATTTCCAGTTGCCTTTCAAGGTATATTTGATGAGTGATTGTTGCTTTTTTAACATCTTTCCCTCTTCATTTTTGAAAAGATTAGCGAAGTATTCTACCCAGATTCTATTTCTTGAGTCCCGATAGATACTTATGACTTCCCCATAAATTGGGAAATAAGTATGGTTATGGACCATTGTAAATCAAATTTAATAATTTTCACTCCCCTAGTTTTTGAATCAGGAATAGAAAATGTGTTATTATCTCTATCATAATAGCTCAGCAGCAGTTCAAGTGTGGGGCGATCAGGTGCATGAGCCCCAAATAATAGTGTTCAAATATAGCTCCGCAGTATGCATTTCTATGCTACTGACAAATTTTCGGGGCAATACGCTTCATGAATTACTAATAAGCCCCAATATTGGCGATTAGCCTTATTGATTCCCCGCATCAGTATCAACAACTTTTTTCCTGTAAAAAAAAATTGAATTTGCAAGTTTAATTAGACCTAACGTGGCAAAAATTAGACCTAACACTAACGGACATCTAGAACTAACATGGACTCAAACTAGAACTAAAATGGACTGTGGTAAAACCTAGCATTGTTTAAGATGAACTAAAATTAGTGAAAATTAGGCCGAGTCCCCAAATACTAGATAACATAGCACTTACTGCTTTTTTGGGGAGGGTTCATTGGTACGGTCAGCCTTTGCCGTTCTTCTTTTCCTATCTCGCCATTCTACTACTTGCCTTTGCATTTCCATAAGGGTTTGAGTGGTTTTCTCCGCGCTGCCAACCCCAGATGAACCGTCTTTGTCCTTCAGATCACGACGATAAATGACTTCTTAGTCGTTAACGGATTCTGTTTCCCTCGACGATATTTTTCTGGCAAAAACCCTAGCTCTGTTGAAATACGACGAGAAATTTGAAAGTTTGAGAGTTTCGATGGCTCCTTAGTAGTGGAAGAGAGGGGGAAGATGAAGAGGGTACTTGGGTAGGGAGGGGCACAATAAGCTAGTTCAGTCCCATCAAAGGGGCAAGTGTTGGCCTTCTTGTTTTGATGATGTTTAACAAATAATTTACGACTAATGTTATTTGTCTAGTATTTATGGTTTTTTATTTATTGTAGACAAATAATATGTTGGAGGTTAAATAGAATTGCTCCATAACGATCATATCAAATGGAGGTTGGCGGAATAGTGGTTGAAGCATTACATTTCAAGTTGAAGATTCAAGTTCAAGCTTCATCCGTAAGATTACCAAGTCGAGCTCATTGAAGACCTTCATCTAGCTTGGGTAATTTAGTTTAGGTTTTATATTATGTGTGTTAAGTACTCTAAGCTCAATATAATATACACACACATTTTATTAGTTTCTTTATATATATATATATATATATATATATATATATATATACATAGAAACCTAAATGAAGACCTTCATCTAGCTTGGGTAATTTAGTTTAGGTTTTATATTATGTGTGTTAAGTACTCTAAGCTCAATATAATATACACACACATTTTATTGGTTTCTTTGTATATATATATAGTTATATATATATAATAAGTTTTGGTTTCTATGTATATATAGTTATATATATACATACATGTTTTGGGTTTTCATGTTTATAAATATGAAATTACATATTTATTATTGGTTTTTGGTTTTCATGTTTATATAAATATGAATTTGTGAACATATTGAGTAATTTGTTTATAAACTTCATAACAATAGTTTACATCTTTATTTAAGTCTATAAAATTATTTCATAAAGTTTCAAAACTTGGTTTATGTTAAAACATCAAAATTCAAGTATCTCATGTTTTCATGTTTTGGATATTTTTGTAAAATGACAAGTTTTCACAAATAAGAAGTGAAATTCCAAAAATTCCTTTTTTAACCTGTTCATTAATATGTTTATAGACATTTTCTAAAGTTTTACATTTTTTGAAATTTATTTGATATTTTTAAACCCTATTTTAAGTTGACATGTACTGTTTAAAATAGGCTGTGTGCATGTCTTGAGTCTGACTCATGAACAGTGTTGAGTCGACTTATAAACTATTGTGTAGTTTATATTTTATTTCTAATGAGTCAACTCATAACATCATGAATCAATCCAGATAGGTTGAGTCAACTCATGCCTGTCATAAGTCGACTCATGCCTATCATAAGTCGACTCATAAACTGTGCTGGAAAGTGTGTTTTGTTTCTGATGAGTTGACCCATGATTTCATGAGTCGACCCATGCATGATGAGTCGACTCATGAATTTTATGAGTTGATGCATAAGCTATTTTTAGCCTATAGCGGCTAGGTTATGAGTCGACCCATGATTTTTATGCGTCGACCCATAAAGTGTCCGTTGCACAGTAACGACTATTTCCATATTCTATTTTTGTGTGAGTTTTTGGTCATTTTCTTAGGGTTTAGCTGATGTCTTGGGTTGTTATAAATACCCTATTTCATTTACCTCTCCCACCTAATAAGAGAATGTTTTAAGAAAGTTTAATGAGAGTTTAAGTTTCGTTTAGTTTTGTTTCAAGTTTGGTTTGTGAAGATACTTTCACAAGAGGAAGTGGAGATCAATTCATTGGTGATTGAGCTTCAATTCATCTCTCTCTCTCTCTCTCTCTCTCTCTCTCTCTCTCTCTCTCTCTCTCTTGTCATCTAGAGAAGTTTTCCTAAACTCAATTCTAGCTTTCATTTATAATTGTTTATTGATTATCATTTCTACAAGCTAGTTTTTCATAATTGAGTTTAGTTTTGATTTACTCATTGCTTACACACACAACCATTGAGCTTCTAGTATTTTTATATATAGTATAATTTAGGTTGTGGGGAGTGTATCATTGAGTGTGAGCTTACATTGCGTTCTCATCCATATTAGAGAACAATCATTTGTTGTATTGTGCTTATTGTGAGATTCACTTTGTATTACAGTAGTACACCGAGAGGAGTGTGTGATGAGAGACGGGGTTGCTTCCAAGAGGAGTGGGATCGGTAGTAAAGCCTAGAGAGAGGTGGTAATTCCGAGCACTTGAAGAAGGACACAGGCTAGAGACCAACACTTAGAGGGTGTGGAGTGTAGTTACATTGTAAGATTGTGAACGTTGATAGGTGAGCGTTGAAAACCGATATTGTGTGGTGTAAACATTATTTAGGTGAGTGTAGAAAACCCGGTTGTGATAGTGGAGATCTCCTCGAGGTGAGGAGCGGAGACGTAGGTTGTGGGGACCGAACTCCGTGAATATATCGTTTGTTTGTGATTGCTTTGGCGCACTTATTTTTATGTTCATATCTTATATCGTCTTTGTATATTGCTTGTTGCTTATATTACCTCCTATTTAGTTTAGATTGTTTACCCTTGTATTATTTTTACATCCTCGCATATATCTCATAGTATATCTCATTGCTAGGATATTTCCCTTTGTTCATATTACATATTTTTGCTCATAACATATTGTATATCTATCTTACAAGAATAATTTATTTGAATTAGTTTTAATTGGCATAAAATCAAATTAGATTAGTACAAGACTCTAGTTACCCCCCTCTAGGGTCTAACAATTGGTATCAGAGCTTGGTACTTTTTGGTTTAAGGTCTAATCACCTTGAGTTAAAGATCTAAGTTATCTTATTGTGCTAATCTAGTTTTGATTGCATTTGTCTTGCTTGCATATAATTTTAATTATGGATGCATGGTGTATCTTGTTTAGGCTGTGATCCTTGTATTGCTCCTAAATTCAATACCTTCCCCTTTGACCAATGGTGTTCTAGATTTAATATATTTGTTAGATCTAAACATTTCGAGTTATGGAAAGTTATTAAAAATGCTTATATTGTACCCACTTCGGAGAAATCCAAGTGGAGTAAAAATGATTATAAGATGTTTACGATGAATAAGCTTTTGTTAGAATTTTTGCGTAACGCTTTTGATTCATCTTTTTCTAACAAGCTTGATTCATTTGATAGTGCTTATAAATTATGGAAATTCATAGAAGCATATTAAGGGAACTTGGAGATGATCCGATGAGCTTTGGCGGCTTCCTCTTCAAGTTCTATTGGAGCATCATCATCATGTACATGATCACTAGGCGATAGCCCTAGTGTGGTGAGCGATTCGGAATCCGATAGTGATATATCCATTAATAAACTTGTTTGTGCATATGATAGATTAATGCATGCCTACACTAAGTTGCATAATAATTTTATTAATCTTAAAAGCAAGCATGATGCATTAAAATCTGATCATGAGAAGTTAGCTTCCAAATTTGATATCATTACTCAAGAAAATGATGCTCTTAAAGAAAATAATGATATGTTAAATTTGAAAAATAATAATTTAAAATTGGATATTGCTAACTTGACTCATGACAAAAGTAATGCCACGTTAGAAGTTGAGAACATAAAAAATGATACTGCTTCTTTTATAAATAACTATTTATGTTCTACTTCTAATACTGCTTCTTTTATAAATAACTATTTATGTTCTACTTCTAATAAAAATGCATATGTGCCTAATAATGAAGATTTGAATCTTGTGAATAAACACATTTCATCTTTAGATTCAACTTTGAGAATATGTATTAATAACCATAAGAAACTTATGGACAAGTGTATGCACTATGCACACTTGTATAGTAAAGTTTACAAATGCTCAATTTGCGGTCGTAAATGTCATATTGCTAAATTTTGCTATGATGCACACAAATCTTCTAAGACTAATACTTCGTATGCATCTCATAAGACTTCTTCATCACACACACATGTACATGCACACACTCATAAAGTTCATCATAAACATGCTCATGTGTTTAAACGTGATCATTATGGTCGTTTTGGTCATTTGGCCAAGTATTGTTTTGGTTTGAAAAGAAAATCACATTTTTCAAATGTTTCTAGTAGACCACATGTGTTTAAATATGATATTTGTGGTAGATTTAGCCATTTGGTGAAGTTTTGTTATGACTTGAAAAAATGTTCAAACTTGTTAAATTTCTCAAATAGATCACCTTTGTTTAATAATGTTTCTCATTTGCAAAATATTTCTAAAATACAATCTTTATTTGCAAATGGTTCCTGTAAAACCCCGTATTTTTGTTAGAAGTATATGTAAATTATTGGTGATAGATAATTCTATTGTGGTAAATGACTTGAGGTCATAAATATACTTGATAACAAGTTATCAGATATGTATGAGTGTATTTTTTATAGAGTTTTGTGCATTGGTTTTGGCAAATTAGCAAAACATGCATGGATCTTGAAAATGTCTGCTCAGTCGACTTATGAGTCGACCAATGAGTCGACTGACGGGCTGATTTCGGGTTTTCTTTTAGTTTGCGGGTCTATTCGTTTTTGTTTCAGGTTTGACCGCTCATATAATATCTCTCCTACCCAAAAACACCTTCAGAACTCAAAACCCTAGCCCCCTCTTTCC
>NC_033801.1:42554982-42611711 GCF_001876935.1 Asparagus officinalis | reverse complement strand
TTTCCCTCTCAAACCCTAGCTCGGATTTTGATGTTTTGGAGGAGTTTCGAAGGGGTTTGCACGGGATTTTTGTGCAGTGCAGCGGAGGAGACCGTCCTCTTGCAGATCCAGGAGTTTGTGCAGCATATCAGAGGCGAGTAACATCTCGCCCAACTCTCACCCACTATTTGTATAGTTTTCTTCGAGTTTTATTTCGTTTTCTTGAGCCTAAAACGTATTTTGTGCATAAAGATAGATACTTTATATTATGAGCAGAAAGATCTACACTTTCAGTTTAATAAAAACTCACCAACAATTTTGTAAATGTAGATCCAGATCTGGAATTTGTTTAAACTTGGGTTTCATGTGATTTATTGATTTCAGAATTTGTTTAAACTTGGGTTTCATGTGATTTATTGATTTCAATGCGTTTTAAATATGGAAAAATATATTTAGGGTTTTCAATGCGTTTTAAATATGGAAAAATATATTTAGGGTTTTGTGTAAGTAATCACATGCAAATTTTCGTTCCAGTTTGGTACATATATATGTAGGAATCATGTTTACAATTGATGGAAATAATGAAGAGAAACTTTAGATTTAAATTTTTGCAGAAAATCAACGAAAACAGAAAACTGGGAAATTTCTGCTCAGTCAACCAATGAGTCGACTTATCAGCCAACTTATGAGTTGACTGATGAGTCGACCAATGAGTCGACTGACGGGAAATTTCTAGCCTTCTTTCTTTTCTTCTATTCTGTCTGGTCGACCAATCCAAGTCGACCTATGAGTCGACTGACGAGGAATTTTTTCTGTTTTCCTCGGGTTGGATCTGTTTGGGTTATTTCAGTTTAACTGAGACTGTTTATGCATGTTTTTTTATAGTTGCGTACTATAATATGAACGAGGAGCCACCTCAAATACCTGATATTCGAGATTTAGGTTTGTTTTGTATCGCTACACGTGAGATGATTTACGGACACGAGTTTAGGGTTGCATACCGAGACACGTGAGGCATTAGGGTATATGCATCTTTCATATATTTCATCTAGTCCATGTGTTATATTCATCTAGTCCATGTGTTGGACTATTATGATGTGCAGTCCATGTGTTGGACATTTGTCACATTCAGTCCATGTGTTGGACAACTTTCATATGCAGTCCATGTGTTGGGCATTCATTACATCTAGTTTTAGTCCATGTATTGGACATCAGTTTAGACCTTGAAATTGATAACTATGCTTAACACTTATATGGGTTGTGATATGACCTGGTATTTAAGTTCTGAGATGAGGTTGTCTTCTTTTATTGCTATTCATGTATTAGATTTTGGGTTTGGTATTTAGGGATTTACAATTTGAGATACAAGGTATATACATGAGGGTTTCCTTGTTTGGATTATTTCGCTCGACGTACCTATGCTCGTGTTGTAAATCTCTAAATACTAAAATCCTCTTTTGTTAGGATCTATGATTCTAGAATATTATGTATTCACTGTATTTTCTGTATACAACGAGTCCTTTCCCTTGGGGTTGGTTGTGATGTTACTCGCTAGCGCTTTGACGCTCGTTGTCCCTCCCCCTTTCAGGTAACGAGCCAGATGCCCGGAGAGTCGCAGGATATATATATATTAACTGTATTTTTGTATACAACGAGCCCTTTCCCTTGGGATTGGTTGTGATGTTGCTCGCTAGCGCTTTGACGCTCGTTGTCCCTCCCCCTTTCAGGTAACGAGCCAGGAGCCCGGAGAGTCGCAGGTTGATGGCGACGTACTTTAGCTTCAGCCATTTATTTTAGTTATATGTTTTTTTGAACTCCACTGTAGACTTTTGTTAGACATTTGAGAGTTTATTCTAGAAGTTGTAAAGGCTGTGTGCCTTATTTCTTTTTATTTAGACATTTGTATTTGAGACTTGTTGAGAAGTTCCAGTTTATTCATTTCAGACATTGACTTGTACTTTAGTATGTTAGATGATGAAATATTAATTTGATCTCTATTATTTCATCAGTTATCTCTTGTATTATCTTTTACTTGCTTTTGTACCTACACTTGTTATTGACTCTACTAGAGAGATAGTAATTGTGAAGGTGAAACATGTTATTGCACGGTGTGGTGCATAGCAGGTTTGATATTTTTGGTTTCACCTTGGACTGCAGCCTTGTGTGAACCTAGGGGCATCACAGTTGGTATCAGAGTTCTAGTTCCAGTATCCTTAGGATCATCCTATGTCGAGTCGTGGAGCTAGGATATAGTTTCTTAGGATTCATGTATAGAGTCCGTAAGGATTCCCTAGTATGAGTGAGGACGATATATGCGTATATCTCAAATTTTGAGGATATTTTTTTATGACAACTATTTTTGTGTAAATTTAAAGTATTTGTGTGAATATTAAATTGTTGTGAAAATCATATTGTGATATGCTATGTATGTGTATATGTCTATTTTGACACATAAACTCTTATTTTCTTATGATCAGAGAGATGGCAAGACGTGATAGACCTCGTACTCGGAGAGCTGGACAGGCAGAGTCACAGCAGGCTCTACCTGAGCCACAGCAAGCTAAACCAAGAGAGCATAACATTCATCCAGCTCTAAGACAATACATTTGAACAAAGTTATGACTTTATAATCAAACTGTCGAGGGGGGGGGGGGGGTGATTAGGGTCTTATGCTAATCTAATCTGATTTTATGCCAATTAAAACTAATTAATAAATTATCCTAGCAAATATGAAATATAACATGACATATGAGCTAGGATAAGTAATATGAACAATGAGATATATCCTATATGATTAAAATATATGCAAGGATATATAAACTAACACTAGGGTGATATAATCAAACTTCAAATGTGATAGGGCAAAATATACAAGAGTAAAGGCAATTGGTGATATAAGATAAATGCATAAGTAAATGCGCCAATGACAAACTCAAACACACTCAAATGATCACGGAATTTGGACCTTCCGTCTTACGTCTCCGCTCCCCACTCCCGGGGAGAAATCCACTATCACAACCGGGTTTTCTACGCTTACCCGAATAACGTTTACACATCACACTCGGTTTTCTAGCTAACCGAAAACTTTACAATCAACACTCTTGCAATCCCACTCTACACCCACTAAGTGTTGGAACTAGACGTGTCTCTCTCAAGTGCTCGGATACAACCTCTCCCTAGGTTCGTCAACCGACGCCACTCCTCTTGGGACGATCCCCGACTCTCGCCACACACTTCTCTCGGTGTACAAGTGTATTACAAAGTGATCCTCACAATAAGCACAATACAAAGTGTTTGTTCTCTACAATGGATGAGAACGAATTATAAGCTCACTCTCTAAGCTACACAATCCCACAACCCAATTATATTATGAATGTAAATACAATAAGCTCAATGGTTGTGTGTGTGTAAACAAAGAGAAAATAAAATCAACTAAACTCAATATGAACACTAGCTTAATAAAATGATAATCAAACAATATTAAATATAAAGCTAGATTGAGTTTAGAAAACTTCTCAATAGATCAAGAGTGGAAGGAGAAGAGTTGGATGCTCAAACACCAATAAATGATCTTCTCAAGCTCTTGTGAAATTGATTTCACAAACTCTAACTTCCAAATGCTTAAAAGCTTATAAACACACTTTAAACAAACTTAAACAAACTTTAAACCCTTGTTAAACTTTCTTAAAACATTTTCTTGATTTTTTTGAAAAATGAGAGCAAATGGGGTTTATATAGCCACCAAAAACCTCAGACAAAAACTCCAAAGGAAAAGACCAAAAAGCCCAAGAATTAGAAATCTGATTCTGTACAAATAGAGCCGTTACAATGTTATGGGTCGACTCGTCACTGTTCATGAGTCGACTCATAACTAGCCGTTACAGGCTAAAAACAACTTATGGGTCGACTCATAAAATTCATGAGTCGATTCATCATGCATGGGTCGACTCATGAATTCATGGGTTGACTCAGCAGAAACAAAACTAGTTTTCCAGCACACTTCATGAGTCGACTTATGACAGACATGAGTCGACTCAACCTGATGGGTCGACTCATGATGTTATGAGTCGACTCGTCAGAACCAAAATATAAACTACACAACAGTTTATGAGTCGACTCAACACTGTTCATGAGTCGACTCATGATATGCACACAGCCTGTTTTAAACAGTAAAAACCAACTATAAACATGGTTTAAAAATATCAAATAAATTCCAAAAAAATTATGAAACTTTGAGAAATGTTTATAAACATGTTAATGAACATGTTACAAAAAGAATTTTTGGAATTGCACTTCTCATTTTTGAAAACTAGTCATTTTACAAAAATGTCCAGAACATGCAAACTTGATATACTTGAATTTTGATGTTTTGACATAAACCAAGTTTTAAAACTTTGTAAAATGATTTTATAGACTTAATGAAAGATGTAAACTATTGTTATAAAGTCTATAAACAATAAATATAGTATTTTAACAAAATACACATATAATGCACTAAAACATGATTTCATTGAATTAAATAGACTTGATATTGATGAAATCATATATATGCATGTAAGTATGAACCAAAAATATGTTTTCTAATTATATTTGATTGTTTCATATTAAAACTTAAAAACTATCAAACCAAAACATATATGTATATATATATAACTATATATATACAAAAGCAAAACGTGTATGTGTGTATATGATTGAGCTTAAGGTACTAACACACATAATATAAACTCCTAAACTAAATTACCCAAGCTTGATCTTGAACTTCAATAGCTTGACTTGGTAATCTTGCGGATGAAGCTTGAACTTGTATCTTTAACTTGAATGTACGTAGCTTCACTCCACAATTCTGCCAACCTCCATTTGATATGATCGTTATGGTGCAATCCATCCATCCTCCAACGTATTATTTGTCTATAATGAATACAAAACACAAACACTAGACAAATAATATTAGATGTAAATTGTTTGTTAAACATTATCAAAACAAAGAGGCCAACAATCTTCCCCTTTTTGATGATAACAAACAATTTCCAAGAGAGATATATATGCATGAAGGAAATGAATATATAAATTAGAATATATCATGCATATAAATAAGAAAGAATATACTCACAATTTTCTCCCCCTTTGACAACATCAAAAAGGGGAAAATCATATAGATGAAAGAGAGCGAAAGCTCCCCCTACCTATAAGCATGAGTGACTATAACACATAGAAAGATATAGGGATTGCTCCCCCTATCAAAATACCTTAATGAAAATATGCAATGAATGCTAAGGCATACATATATGAGCAAGCAAGAAACATGCTAAACACAACTCACATACAAAAAGACAATGAGGACACATATAAATATGTTAATATGAAAATAGTATCGCATTAACACAAAAAATATATAAAAGCCATATAATAGAATAGATTTATGAAAACAAAAGAAGAGGAACATGAGAATCATGCAAAAATTTTTCAAGGGAAAACAAATCACTCAAATGAAGTCATAAATTAGGATTTGAGTCCAAAAACAATGTTTGATCAAAGAAGAAAATTTTCTTTGTATAACTTGATCAAACCACATAAAGAATACATTATAAAGCATATTTGAAAATTGAATCATCTATTTGTGCTTATATAATGAATTCAAAAGAACAAATCAAAGCAAAAGTTTCATAGTTCAAAAGTAACATACAAGAGTTATGAACTATGGATTTTTTAAAAAAGATCATTTTTAAGAGTATAAAACCAAACCATCATTGATTTTCAAAAATCAAGAGAGGCAACTATATCTAGCTCTTGAGCTAGTAATAACCCATATAAACATTTAAGCACCCGGTAAACATGATTTGGGAATAAACACCCAATAAACCCGGAGGGGTTATATACACAAACCTCTCATCAAAATGAAAACAAAAGATTTGATAAAAGAAAAATTGTTTTCATAACAAAAGGATTTTAAAACATAATTTTTAAAACCAAGAAAAGGAAAAAGAAAAACACTAAAATACTTGGTTTAAAAATTAAATTTGTTTTGGTACCCAATAATTCTTGGTACCAAAAAGTTTAGGGACATGACCCCTATCATTTAAGCTCAAAGCCCTAGGGTTATAAACCCGTTTGGGTACATATAGTGCACTAACACGGTCAAAACAATATTTATTCAAATGACCCTTTCGATTATAATTTGTGCAATGAAAGAGATCCATTTGTTTTTGTGGACCATTAGCTCGTGCACGGGAAACATTTGTAAACATAGATGATCTTTTAGGATTATTTTACAAATGTGAAATATTATCAAAACAAAACTTTCCCAAGTGGTCATATCTACCACAAACATCACATTTTAAAATATGTGGTTTACTAAAAATATTTGGCAAACTTAAATTCTTTTTCAAATCAAAGTAAAACTTTGCCAAATGGCCAAACCGACTACAATAATTACATTGATACACACTAGCATGCTTATGATGAACATTATGTGCATGTGTGTGTACATGTGATGAAGAGACTTGATGAGATGCACAAGAAGGATTAATATTCTTATATTTTTGTGCATCATAGCAAAATTTAGCTAAATGGCCTTTACGACCACAAATGAAGCACTTGTAAACTTTGCTATATAAATGTGCATAGTGTGTAGGTGATTTATAAGTTATAGCACTAGATTTAGCACACTTGTCCATAAGTTTCTTATGATTATCAATGCATGTGTTTAATGTTGAATCAAAACAAGATATGCGGTTTTTCACACGATTCAACTCATCATTATGCATACAAACATTGGAAATAGAAGTAGATGAAACATGATCATTTCTAAAAGAATTAAACTATTTTCTAATAGTTCATACTTCTATCATGGCATCATTATTAGTATGAGTTAAGCTATCAATAGATGAAGGCATATTATTATTTTCCAAACTTAATAACTCATTGTTTTCTTTCAAAATAGCATTTTCTTTAACAACAATATCAAGTTTGGAAGCTAGCGACTCATGATCGGATTTTAAACTAATATACTTGCTTTTAAGATCAATAAAATTATTTTGTAATTTATTCATAGATAAATCATTATCGGAATCAGAATCGCTTACTACACAAGAGTTATCCTCTTATGGCCGTGTGCATGATGCTCCACATGAACTTGAAGAAGAATCCTCCAAAGCTTATCGGATTGCCTCTAAGTCCCCTTAATGTGCTTCAATAAATTTTCAAAGTTTGTAAGCACTATCAAAATAAACAAATTTGTTAGAAAAGGACAAGTCAAAAGTATTAAGCAAAAATTCTAACAAAAGCTTGTTCATTGTAAACATTTTATTATCATGATCGCTCCACTTGGATTTCTCCAATGTGGGCACAATGTAAGCACAATCAATAACTTCCCATAAGTCAATATTTCTAGATTGCACAAATAGTTTAAATCTAGAAGCCCATTGTGCATAGGGGAAATTAATGAATTTAGGAGCAACATTTGATTCATAGCCTAAACGAAATACATTTATATTCATGATATATATGTGAATATATACAAGTAAGACAAATACAATCATAACTAGATTACCATAAAAAGATAACTTGGATCTTTAACTCAAGGTGATTAGACCTTAAATCAAAGAGCACCAAGCCCTGATACCAATTGTTAAACCCTAGAGGGGGGGGGGTGATTAGGGTCTTATGCTAATCTAATCCGATTTTATACTAATTAAAACTAATTAATAAATTATCCTAGCAAGTATGAAATATAACATGATATGTGAGCTAGGATAAGTAATATGAACAATGACATAAATCCTATATGATAAAAATATATGCAAGGATATATAAACTAACACAATGGTGATATAATCAAACTACAAATATGATAGGGCAAAATATACAAGAGTAAAGGCAATTGGAAATATAAGATAAATGCATAAGCAAATGCGCCAATGACAAACTCAAACACACTCAAATAATCAAGGAGTTCGGACCTTCCGTCCTACGTCTCCGCTCCCTACTCCCGAGAAGAAATTCACTATCACAACCGGGTTTTCTACGCTTACCCGAACAACGTTTACACCTCACACTCGGAGTTCGTTTTCGATTTGATAGTGTTGCATATGTTCGAGTTTGATGTCATCCTTGGTATGGATTGGTTGTCTTCCTACCATGTTAGTATTGACTGCTTTGTAAAGACAGTCAATTTGCGAGCGTCCGATGGGTCCGAGATGATTGTAGAAACCTCTCAGGGCAACCATTTTGTGGAGTCATTTCTAACATACATTGAGGAGGTGATGCGACGGGATCAGGGTGTTGATTTATTGGAGACTAGAGTTATCTCAGAGTATCAGGATGTCTTTCAGGACATACCTGGACTACCTCCTGTGAGAGAGGTTGAGTTCTGTATTGAGTTGCAGCCAGGCACAACCTCGATATCCCGCGCACCCTATCACATGGCACCAGCTGAGATGAGGGAGCTTCAGACCTAGTTGGACGAGTTGTTAGCTCAGGGTTTTATTCGTCGGAGTCATTCTCTGTAGGGAGTGCCAGTCCTCTTCGTGAAGAAGAAGGACGATAATATGCGTTTGTGTATTGATTATAGAGAGTTGAATAAGGTCACTATCCGGAATAGGTACCCATTACCTAAGATTGATGACTTATTCGACCAGTTGCAGGGAGCGTAGTTCTTCTTGAAGATTGATCTTCGTTCTGGTTATCATCAGTTGCGGGTTCGGGAGATGAATATTCCCAAGACCGCTTTTCTTACTCGATATGGATCTTTTGAGTTCATGGTCATGCTATTCGGATTGACCAATGCACCCATGATATTCATGGACTTGATGAATCGGGTTTTTTTGTCCCTTCTTGGATCAGTTTGTGATTGTTTTTATCGATGATATTCTAATTTATTCGAGGTCGGAGACAGAACACAAGCAGCACCTACGGTTAGCTTTGAGGACTCTGCAGGAGCATCAGTTATATGCTAAGTTCAGCAAGTGTGAGTTTTGGCTTTCAAAAGTTAGATTTCTCGGCCACATCATCAGTAGAGAGGGCATAGCAGTGGATCCAACTATGGTTACAATAGTTCTTGATTGGGAACCGCCAAAGATGGTGACAGAGATTCGTAGCTTCTTGGGCTTAGCCGGCTATTACAGGAAGTTCGTCTAGGACTTCTCGAAGATTTCAACGCCACTTACACGCCTTACGAAGAAGGGTGTACCATTCATTTGGAGTGTGGAGTGCCAGAAGGCCTTTGATATCTTGAAGACTAAGTTGACTTCAGCGCCAGTTTTGACTATTCCGAGCAGCGACAGGACGTTTGTCGTCTACATATATGCATCGTTGGCAGGCTTAGGAGGTGTATTGATGTAGACTCAGAGAGTAGTAGCATATATATCACGGAGGTTGAGGGCGCATGAGCAAAACTATCCCACTCATGACTTGGAGTTAGCTGCAGTGGTATTTGTACTAAAGTCATGGAGGTAATACTTGTATGGAGTATAGTTTGAGTTGTTCACAGACCACCAGAGTCTGAAGTATCTTTTCTCTCAGAAGGAACTCAACCAGAGACAGAGGAGATGGATTAAGTTTATCAAGGACTACGAGTTCGCGATTCAGTATCATCCGGGGAAGGCGAACGTCGTAGCAGATGCTTTAAGTAGGAAGCGTCGACATTGGGTTTCAGCTTTGAAGTGTTCATTGTATAGAGATCTTCTTACTCTTAGCCAGTTTGATTTCAGACCCGAGATTGGTGGAACCAGTGCATTTTTAGGAGCTGTGTCAGTGCAGCCATCTTGGAGTATCAGAGTTGTCAGAGCTCAGCTGGAAGACTCTTGGATTCAAATCTAAAAGGAGGAGATTTCCAAAAAGCCTAAAGCCGATTGGACCATTGGAGCAGATGGAGGCCTACAGATAAAGGGTAGATTGGTTATGCCATCCAGGACCGAGCTGAAGAAGGAGTTATTTGATGAAGCTCACCGTACTCGGTACACCGTACATCTAGGGACCACTAAGATGTACAAGGACTTAAAGAGACACTTCTGGTGGAGTGGTATGTGTAGAGAGATTGCAGAGTATGTGGCTAAGTGTTTTACCTATCAGCAGGTGAAGACAGAGCATCAGAGACCAGCAGGAACACTTCAGCCTTTACCCATCCCAGAGTGGAAATGGACGGATATTTCTATGGACTTCATTGTAGGGTTGCCGAAGTCAAAGAAGGGGAATGATTCAGTTTGGGTGATTGTGGATCGGTTGACGAAGTCAGCACATTTTATTCCAGTAAAGACTACATATACAGCTGAGGCGTATGTGAGGATATTTATTCGGGAGATAGTACGACTTCATGGAGTTCCTGATACGATTGTGTCGGATTGAGGTTCAGTGTTCACTTCACATTTTTGGAGGAGTTTCCAGGATTCGTTCGGCAGCAGATTATCTTACATCAATGTATTCCACCCACAGACAGATGGTCAGACGAAGAGGGTGAATCAGGTGTTGGACGACATGTTGCGGGCTTGTGTCATAGACTATTAAGGTAGCTGGGAGGAGCATATTCTACTGATAGAGTTCTCTTATAACAATAGTTATCAAGTGACGATCGGTATGGCCCTATATGAGGTATTGTACGGGAGACCTTGTAGATCACCGATATGCTGGGCAGAGCCAGAGGATAGCTTAATGCTTAGACCAGAGCTTGTGAGGCAGACTACTGAGAAGTTAGCATTGATCAGAGATAGGATTTTAGCCACCCAGAGTCGGCAAAAGAGCTATGCAGATAATAGATGAAGACCCTTGGAGTTTTAGGTTGGAGATTCAGTTATGCTGAAGGTATCGCCTATGAAAGGCGTTCAGCGATTTGGGAGACGGGGAAAGCTTGCACTGAGGTATATTGGACCCTTCTGGATTTTGGAGCGCATTGGAGCTGTGTCATACAGACTAGATCTTCCAGCATCGATATCTAGTATACACAATGTATTTCATATTTCTATGCTCAAGAAACACTTGCATGATGAGGAACAGTAGCGAGTATTGGATGCACCATAGATTAAGCTTCATGAGGATTTGACTACTATTGAGATTCCAGTTTGTATACTTGCCATGGAGGACAAGAGGCTTAGAAACAAGGTATCCTTTGGTGAAAGTTTAGTGGAACTGAAGAGGCGTTGAGGAGATTTCTTAGGAGCATGAAGAGGACATGCGTCGCGACTATCTACACATATTTGAGCAGGTAAATTAAATCTTTTTGTATGACTTATGTATGGCTTATAGATTCAATTATGGCGATGTTTATACTTAACACTAAAATGAGGGTATTACCACTTATCTCCTAAGTACTCGGAACATATGGTATATATATGAGGGGTTCCTTGTTTGGATTTTTCGCTCGATGTACTTGTTCCATTTAGTTAGGGGTTAAGTGGGGGTATTTACATTTTAGATGGTTAAGTGTGGACATCAAAGATGATTTTCGAGAGCGCGAAGATGCTATGTAGCGCTACATCCTGCATTTATTGAGGAAGTGGATTGATTTATGTGTATGAGTATTTACATGATTATATTTAGATTTAACGCTAGAATGAGGATATTTCTGCTCAATTCTTAATCTTTTGGAACACATGATACATATATGGGGGGTTCCTTGTTTGGATTTTTCGGCCGACATACTAGTTCCATTTGATTAAGGGTTAAGTGGGAGTATAGTCATCCTGGATTGTTAAATATATATATCGCTATATGCTTGTCTAGAGTAATATTATTTTTTTGAGTATGATTTCTAAATTTCGAGGACGAAATTCTTTTAAGCGGGGAAGAATATAAAACCCCGTATTTTTGTTAGAAGTAAATGTGAATTATTGGTGATAGATAATTCTATTATGGTAAATGACTTGAGGTCATAAATATACTTGATAACAAGTTATCAGATATGTATCAGTGTATTTTTTATAGAGTTTTGTGCATTGGTTTTGGCAAAATTAGCAAAACATGCACGGATCTGGAAAATGTCTGCTCAGTCGACTTATGAGTCGACCAATGAGTCAACTTATGAGTCGATCAATGTGTCGACTGACGGGCTGATTTCGGGTTTTCTTTTAGTTTGCAGGTCTATTCGTTTTTGTTTCGGATTTGACCGCTCATATAATATCTCTCCTACCCGAAAACACCTTCAGAACTCAAAACCCTAGCCCCCCCTCTTTTCCCTCTCAAACCCTAGCTCAGATTTTGCCGTTTTGGAGGAGTTTCGAAGGGGTTTGCACGGGATTTTTGTGTAGTGCAGCAGAGGAGACCATCCTCTTGCAGATCCAGGAGTTTGTGCAGCATATCAGAGGCGAGTAACATCTCACCCAGCTCTCACCTACCGTTTGTATAGTTTTCTTCGAGTTTTATTTCGTTTTCTTGAGCCTAAAACGTATTTTGTGCATAAAGATAGATACTTTATATTATGAGCAGCAAGATCTATATTTCCAGTTTAATAAAAACTCACCAACGATTTTGTAAATGTAGATCCAGATCTGGAATTTGTTTAAACTTGGGTTTCATGTGATTTATTGATTTCAATGCGTTTTAAATATGGAAAAATATATTTAGGGTTTTGTGTAAGTAATCACATGCAAATATTCGTTTCAGTTTGGTACATATATATGTAGGAATCATGTTTACAATTGCTGGAAATAATGAAGAGAAACTTTAGATTTAAATTTTTGCAGAAAATCAACGAAAATAGAAAATTGGGAAATTTCTGCTCAGTCGACTAATGAGTCGACTTATCAGCCGACTTATGAGTCGACCAATGAGTCAACTGACGGGAAATTTCTAGCCTTCTTTCTTTTCTTCTGTTCTGTCTGGTCGACCAATGAGTCGACCAATCCCAGTCGACCTATGAGTCGACTGACGAGGAATTTTTTCTATTTTCCTCGGGTTGGATCTGTTTGGGTTGTTTCAGTTTAACTAAGACTGTTTATGCATATTTTTTGTAGTTGCGTACTATAATATGAACGAGGAGCCACCTCGAATACCTGATATTCGAGATTTAGGTTTATTTTGTATCGCTACACCTGAGATGATTTACGGACACGAGTTTAGGGTTGCATACCGAGACACGTGAGGCATTAGGGTATATGCATCTTTCATATATTTTATCTAGTCCATGTGTTAGGCTATTATGATGTGCAGTCCATGTGTTGGACATTTGTCACATTCAGTCCATGTGTTGGACAACTTTCATATGCAGTCCATGTGTTGGGCATTCATTACATCTAGTTTTAGTCCATGTGTTGGACATCAGTTTAGACCTTGAAATTGACACCTATACTTGCATAAGCTGGACATGACACTTATATGGGTTGTGATATGACCTAGTATTTAAGTTCTGAGATGAGGTTATCTTCTTTTATTGCTATTCATGTATTAGATTTTGGGTTTGGTATTTAGGGATTTACAATTTAAGATACAAGGTATATACACGAGGGTTTTCTTATTTGGATTATTTCGCTCGATGTTCCTATGCTCGTGTTATAATTTTCTAAATATTAAAATCCTCTTATACATAAGTATTTACAATTTGAGCTACATGGTATATACATGAGGGTTTCCTTGTTTGGATTATTTTGCTCGACGTACTTATGCTCATGTTGTAATTACCTAAATAAGATCGGTGATTATATATATATATATATTATAAATGTATTTTTTGTATACAACGAGCCCTTTCCCTTAGGGTTGGTTGTGATGTTGCTCGCTAGCGCTTTGACGCTCGTTGTCCCTCCCCCTTTCAGGTAACGAGCCGGAGCCCGAAGAGTCGCAGGTTGATGGAGACGCACTTTAGCTTCCGCCGTTTATTTTAGTTATATTTTTGTTTTGAACTCCACTGTAGACTTTTGTTAGACATTTGAGAGTTCATTCTAGAAGTTGAAAAGGCTGTGTGCCTTATTTCCTTTTATTCAGACATTTGTATTTGAGACTTGTTGAGAAGTTCTAGTTTATTCATTTCAGACATTGACTTGTACTTCAGTATGTTAGATGATAAAATATTAATTTGATCTCTATTATTTTATCAGTTGACTCTTGTATTATATTTTACTTGCTTTTGTACCTACACTTGTTATTGACTCTACTAGAGAGATAGTAATTATGATGGTGAAACATGTTATTGTACGGTATGGTGCATGGCAGGTTTGACATTCTTGGTTTCACCTTGGACTGTAGCCTTGTGTGAACCCAGGGGCGTCACAGTTCTCGTGCACGAGCTAATGGTCCACAAAAATAAATGGATCTCTTTCATTGCACAAATTACAATCGGAAGGGTCATTTGAGTGGTTATTGCTTTGATCGTGTTAGTGCACCACATGTGCCCAAACGGGTTCATAACCCTAGAGCTTTGAGCTTAAATGATAGGGGTCATGTCCCTAAACTTTTTGGTACCAAGAATACTTGGGTACTAAAACATATTTGATTTTTAAACTAAGAATTCTTAGTGTTTTTATGTTTCTTTTTTTTTTGTTTTGAAAATTATGTTTTAATTTTTTTTTGGATATGAAAACAATTTTTCTTTGATAAATTCTTTTGTTTTCATGATTAATGTAGGCGTTAAAAATTGCCTATGAGTTCCCGCACGCAGCTCAAGACAAAGAGAACATGATGAGCATCATGACCCAAGTCAAAGAAGATTATCTGACACCGATAAAACGCATGAAGCAAATCGGTAAAGCGCACAAGTTAACAAAGTGATGAAACACACGTAAAGGGGCAAAGCAAGCAAACCGAAGGAGATACAAAGAGCCAAAAGGGTCAAAAAGACACAACAACAGGCTAGGAGGCTCGCACGTATGCGAGTCACCAAATGGTGGCTCGCACGCATGCGAGTCACCAAATGATGACTCACACCCATGCGAGTCACCAAATGGTGGCTCGTATAGCTCCGAGTCACCACGACGTATTTGGCCTCCCAAAACATGGATTTTGATGTTTTATTAGAATTCTTTCATCCTAGGACCTCCCTAACTGTTCTGAAGCTATCCTTAAGTGCGCCTGGGCGGTTATCAACTGCAGATGATGTCAAAATACTTAATCTTATCAGAAAACACGGCGACAAAAGCCTATAAATAGAAGCCCATTATCTTTATTCGAGAGGATCTGAAATCTGAGGGTGAGGTGTTGTCTAATTGAACAGTAGACACGAAATTTAGAGGAGAATTGGCAGATCTTGGCGAATTTTTTCATAAAGAAAAAGCCTTCGAAAGATTTATGATTTTCTCCCCCTCTTTCCTTCGGATCAAACCTGGTTTTGATCTCGAGAAGAGCCACGATCTCGCTTGGTCGTGATTGTTGCTGTTGTGATTGCTTCCTTCGTGAAGCAAGAGCATAATTACACTTGTCAACCAGATCTGATCTACGACGGTCCACGGAATAACACGCCCCCAGCACATGCAAAGATCCCACACAAAGCAATAGGAGATAAACTACTGCTGCGTTTTGTTTCATAAAGTTATAATCTTTACTTTTGTCATTGTAAGGAGATCTTATAAAAACATTAACTTGAACTTGTAATCGATAAACGGTGTATCATGTTCGAAAGCAATGGAAATGATAACTTTTGACGAAAACAAACTGGCGACCACAGTGAGAACCGACGGCCTTTCTGCGAAGGCTCTAGTGTCACAACCAAAGATCCTCATCCCGGTTGACGAAGAGGTCGAATACGAGTTCGACCAACAAAAGTATGAGGAATATCTGTCTTCCTCCTCTTCCCCTCAAAAGAGCAAAAAGATCTCTTCCACAAGGAAAGTTTGCTGGTTTTTAGATTTGAAGACCCATGATGATGATCTTTGCCCCGTCACTGCTGCAGTTGCATTGCCCAAGGCTCCTATGATGCCCGAAGAAGTTCAATCTTCAGTTTTGAAACCCTCCTTGGTCAAGGAGCTTATTGCTAAAGGGGCGCCAATTCTATCAAAGAGAGCACGTCAAAGGTAACGCCAACGTCTCGCACACCAACTCGCCAAAGCTTTGGAGCCAGTTGACGGGATCCGTTATGTGATGCCCCTGGGTTCACACAAGGCTGCAGTCCAAGGTGAAACCAAGAATGTCAAACCTGCCATACACCATACCGTGCAATAACATGTTTTACCATCACAATTACTATCTCTCTAGTAGAGTCAATAATAGGTGTAGGTACAAAAGCAAGTAAAAGATAATACAAGAGTGAACTGATGAAATAATAGAGATCAAATTAGTATTTCATCATCTAACATACTGAAGTACAAGTCAATGTCTGAAATGAATAAACCGAAACTTCTCAACAAGTCTCAAATACAAATTTTTGAAAAAAGGAAATAAGGCACACAACCTTACAACTTCTAGAATAAACTCTCAAATATCTAACAAAAGTCTACAGTGGAGTTCAAAAGAAAAATATAACTATAATAAACGGCTGAAGCTAAAGTGCGTCGCCATTAACCTGCGACTCTCCGGGATCCTGGCTCGTTACCTGAAAGGGGGAGGGACAATGAGCGTCAAAGCGCTAGCGAGCAATATCATAACCAACCCCAAGGGAAAGGGCTCATTGTATACAGAAAATATAGTTATAATATATATATATATAAAATCACTGATCCTATTTAGGTAATTACAACATGAGCATAAGTACGTCGAGCGAAATAATCCAAACAAGGAAACCCTCATGTATATACCATGTAGCTCAAATTGTAAATACCTATGTATAAGAGGGTTTTAGTATTTAGGAAATTACAACACGAGCATAGATACGTCGAGCGAAATAATCCAAACAATGAAACCCTCATGTATGTACCTTGTATCTCAAATTGTAAATCACTAAATACCAAACCCAAAATCTAATACATGAATAACAATAAAAGAAGATAACCTCATCTCAGAACTTAAATACCAGGTCATGTCACAACCTATATAAGTGTCATGTCCAGCCTATGCAAGTATAGGTGTCAATTTCAAGGTCATAACTGATGTCCAACACATGGACTAAAACTAGATGTAATGAATGCCCAACACATGGACTGCATATGAAAGTTGTCCACCACATGGACTGAATGTGATAAACGTCCAACACATGGATTGCACATCATAATAGCCCAACACACGGACTAGATGAAATATATGAAAGATGTATATACCCTAATTTCTCATGTGTCTTGGTGTACAAACCTAAACTCATGTCCGTCAGTCATCTCACGTGTAGAGATACAAAATAAACATAAATTCTAATATCAGATATCCGAGGCGACTCCTCGCTCATATAGAAGCACGCAATAATAGTAAACATAACAAAACAGTTTCGGTTAAAACGAAACAACCCAAACAGATCCAAAACGAGGAAAAACTAGAAATTTCCTCGTCAGTCAACTTATTAGTCGACTGGGATCATCGGTCGACTCATTAGTCAACTTGACAGACATAAAGAAGAAAGCAGAAAAATTTCCCGTCAGTCGACTCATTGGTCGACTAAGCAGATCAAAACTAGTTTTGCATAAAAGTGATTATTTGCAAAAAAATTAAACTAACATGATTCTTTTTATCTTTTTTAGCAGCATACATTCAATTCTCTAATAAGTGAATAAACTAAAACAAAAGATTTACATGTGATTCCTTACACAAAACCCTAAACATATTTATACATGTTTAAAACAAATTTAAAATCAATAAATCACAAGGAAACCGAAATTTAAAACTAATTCTAGATCTGGATCTACATTATAAGAACGTTGGTGAGCTTTTTATAAACTAAAAATATAGATCTACCATAAAGCATCTATTTTTTATGCACAAAATACGTTTTAGGCTCAAAAATCCAAAATAAAACACAAAGAAATTATACAAACAGTAGGTGAGGGCTGGGCGAGATGTTACTCGCCTCTGGTATGCTAGAAAAACTCCTGAAATCTGAGAAAGAAAGATCCCCTTCGCTGCACCTCGCCAAAACCCACTAAAAATCTTCTGAAAATCCCCAAAAATCTCCAACAACGAAGCTAGGGTTTTAGGGGAGAGAGGGGGCTAGGGGTTCTCTGATATCTAATGGGTTTTAGGGTTGGTTTCGGGTAGGAGAGATTTTATATAAGCTGTCAAACCCAAAATAAAAACCAACCCGCAAATAAAAAAAAACTAGAAATCAGCCCGTTAGTCGACTCATAGGTTGACTCATCAATCGACTCATAAGTCGACTCATAAGTCGACTCATAAGTCGACTGAGCAGACATTTTCCAGATCCGTGCATGTTTTGCTAATTTGCCAAAACCAATGCACAAAACTCTATAAAAATACACTTATACATATCTGATAACTTGTTTTCAAGTATATTTATGACCTCAAGTCATTTACCACAATAGAATGATCTATCACCAATAATTCACGTATACTTCTAACAAAAATACGGGGTTTTACATTTTTCCCCCCTTAAAAGAATTTCATCCTTGAAATTTAGAAATCATACTCAAACAAATAATATTACTCTAGACAAGCATATAACAATAATTATATTTAACATTCCAGGATGACTATATTCCTACTAAACCCTTAATCTAATGGAACTAGTACGTCGGGCGAAAAATCCAAACAAGGAACCCCCCATATATATACCATGTGTTCCAAAAGATTAAGAAATGAACGGAAATATCCTCATTCTAGCGTTAAATCTAAATATAATCACACAAATACTCATACACATAAATCAATCCACTTCCTCAATAAATGCATGAAGTAGCGCTACATGGCATCTTCGCGCTCTCGAAAATCATCTTCGATGTCCACACTTAACCATCTAAAATGTAAATACCCCCACTTAACCCCTAACTAAATGGAACAAGTACATCGAGCAAAAAATCCAAACAAGGAACCCCTCATATATATATACCATATGTTCCGAGTACTTAGGAGATAAGTGGTAATATCCTCATTTTAGTGTTAAGTATAAACATCGCCATAATTGAATCTATAAGCCATATATAAGTCATACAAAAAGATTTAATTTACCTGTTCAAACATGTGAGGATAGTCGCGACGCATGTCCTCTTCACACTCCCAAGAAATCTCCTCAACGCCTCTTTAGTTCCACTGAACTTTCACCAAAGGAATTACCTTGTTTCTAAGCCTCTTGTCCTCTCTGGCAAGTATACAAACTAGAATCTCAATAGTAGTCAAATCCTCCTGAAGCTCAATCTCTGGTGCATCCAATACTCACTGCTGCTCTTCATCATGCAAGTGTTTGTTAAGCATAGAAACATGAAATACATAGTGTATACTAGACACCGATGCTGGAAGATCTAGTCTGTATAATACAGCTCCAATGTGCTCCAAAATCTGGAAGGGTCCAATATACCTCAGTGCAAACTTTCCTCATCTCCCGAATCGCTGAACGCCTTTCATAGGCGATACCTTCAGCATAACTGAATCTCCAACCTAAAACTCCAAGGGTCTTCGTCTCTTATCTGCATAGCTCTTTTGCCGGCTCTGAGCGGCTAAAATCATATCTCTAATCAATGCTACCTTCTCAGTAGTCTATCTTACAAGCTCTGGTCCAAGCATTAGGCTATCCTCTAGCTCTGCCCAGCATATCAGTAATCTACAAGGTCTCCCGTACAATACCTCATATGGGGCCATACCGATCATCGCTTTATAACTATTGTTATAAGCGAACTCTATCAGTATAATATGCTCCTCCCAGCTACCTTGATAGTCTATGACACAAGCCCGCAACATGTCTTCCAATACCTGATTCACCCTCTCCATCTGACCATCTGTCTGTCGGTGGAATACACTACCGTAAGATAATCTGCTACCGAACGAATCCTGGAAACTCCTCCAAAAATACGAAGTGAACACTGAAGCTCGATCCGACACAATCGTATCAGGAACTCCATAAAGTCGGACTATCTCCCAAATAAATATCCTCGCATACGCCTCAGCTGTATATATAGTCTTCACTGGAATAAAATGCGCTGACTTCGTCAACCGATCCACAATCACCCAAACTGAATCATTCCCCTTCTTCGACTTCAGCAACCCTACAATGAAATCCATAGAAATATCCACCCATTTCTACTCTGGGATGGGTAAAGGCTGAAGTGTTCCTGCTGGTCTCTGATGCTCTGCCTTCACCTGCTGATAGGCAAAACACTTAGCCACATACTCTGCAATCTCTCTACACATACCACTCCACCAGAAGTGTCTCTTCAAGTCCTTGTACATCTTAGTGGTTCTTGGATGCATTGTATACCGAGTACGATGTGCTTCATCAAATAACTCCCTCTTCAGCTCGGCATTGGATAGCATAACCAATCTACCCTTTATCTGTAGACCTCCATCTACTCCAATGGTCCAATCAGCTTTAGGCTCTTTGGAAATCTCTTCCTTTCGGATTTGAATCCAAGAGTCTTCCAGCTGAGCTCTGACAACTCTGATACTCCAAGATGGCTGCACTGACACAGCTCTCAAAAATGCACTGGTTCCACCAATCTTGGGTTTGAAATCAAACTGGCTAAGAGTAAGAAGATCTCTGTATAATGAACACCTCAAAGCCGAAACCCGATGTCGATGCTTCCTGCTTAAAGCATCTGCTACGACGTTCGCGTTCCCCGGATGATACTGAATCACGAATTCGTAGTCCTTGATAAACTCAATCCATCTCCTCTGTCTCTGGTTGAGTTCCTTCTAATAGAAAAGATACTTTAAACTCTGGTGATCTGTGAACAACTCAAACTATACTCCATACAAGTAGTGCCTCTATTACTTTAGTGCAAATACCGCTGCTGCTAACTCCAAGTCATGAGTGAGATAGTTTTGCTCATGCACCCTTAACTGCCGTGATATATATACTACTACTCTCTGAGTCTGCATCAATACGCCTCCTAAGCCTGCCAATGATGCATCTGTGTAGACGATGAACGTCCTGTCACTGCTCGAAATAGTCAAAACTGGCGCAGAAGTCAACTTAGCCTTCAAGATATCAAAGGCCTTCTGGCACTCCATACTCCAAATAAACTGTACACCCTTCTTCGTAAGGCATGTAAGTGGTGTCAAAATCTTTGAGAAGTCCTAGATAAACTTCCTGTAATAGCCGGCTAAGCCAAAGAAGCTACGAATCTCTGTCACCATCTTCAGTGGTTCCCAATCAAGAACTGCTGTAATCTTAGCCGGACCCACTGCTATGCTCTCTCTACTGATGACGTGGCTGAGAAATCTGACTTCTGAAAGCCAAAATTCACACTTGCTGAACTTAGCATATAACTGATGCTCCTGCAGAGTCCTCAAAGCTAACCGTATGTGCTGCTTGTGTTCTGCCTCCGACCTCGAATAAATGAGAATATCATCAATAAAAACAATCACAAACTGATCCAAGAAGGGACGAAAAACCCGGTTCATCAAGTCCATGAATACCACGGGTGCATTGGTCATTCCGAATGGCATGACCATGAACTTGAAAGATCTATATCGAGTAAGAAAAGCGGTCTTGGGAATATCCATCTCTCGAACCCGCAACTGATGATAACCAAAACGAAGATCAATCTTCGAGAAGAACTGCGCTCCCTACAACTAGTCGAACAAGTTATTAATCCTAGGTAATGGGTACCTATTTCGGATAGTGACCTTGTTCAACTCTCTATAATTAATACACAAACGCATACTGCAGTCCTCCTTCTTCACGAAGAGGACTGGTGCTCCCCACGGAGAATAACTCCGACGAATAAAACCATGAGCTAACAACTCGTCCAACTGGGTCTGAAGTTCCCTCATCTCAGCTGGTGCCATGCGATAGGGTGCGTGAGATATCGGGGCTGTGCCTGGCTGCAACTCAATACAAAACATAACCTCTCTCACAGGAGGTAGTCCAGGTATGTCCTGAAAGACATCCTGATACTCTAAGAAAACTCTAGTCTCTAATAAATCAACACCCTGATCCCGTCGCATCACCTCCTTGATGTACGTTTGAAATGACTCCACAAAACGGTTGCCCTGAGAGGTTGCTACAATCATCTTGGACCCATCGGACGCTTGCAAATTGACTGTCTTCGCAAAGCAGTCAATACTAACATGGTAGGAAGACAACCAATTCATACCAAGGATGATATCAAACTCGGACATATGCAACACTATCAAATCGACAACGAACTCCGACTCATCTAGACTGATAGTACACCTCCTACAAACGCTCTCCAGAAGCGATATCTCACCTAATGGGGTGGAAACTGATAAAGGCGTGTCTATTGGCTGAGCTACGAGCTGGAGTCTAGACATAAAATCATATGAAATGAAGGAATGCGAAGCTCCCGAATCAAAGAGAATACGGGCGGTAAAAGAATTCACAAGAAAGGTACCCTCCACTACTGCTCCGCTAGCTCCATGATTACACGGTACTACCGCATATACTCTACCTGTGGATGGAGTCTGCTCTGCTGCTAGTGCTGGAGAATACGAAACTATCTGCCCCTGAGGAACCTCCTGAACTACATGAATCTATCCCTCAGTCTTCTGAGCTATTGGTGGTGCCTCAAGCCTCATTTGCTAGCCCTAGCCTCTGCCCTGAAGTCTCTGCTGCTATTTGTTCGGGCCCTTGCCCTGCTGAGCTCCTGCTGGTGTGCTGCGACACTCCGATGCCTTATGCCCGACCTTACGACAGTTATAGCAAACTTCCTGGAACTTACGCTACTGATGCGCTCTCTGATCATGCTGGGGTCCCTTCTTATGAGGACCTTGCTGCTACTGCTGGGATCTAGAAAAAGGTCTCTTGTTCTTCCCCTTATCCCCGGTCTGTCCTGCCTTGGTCTTCGCTTCCTTATCCTTCTGGAACATGGCAGTCTCAATCTCCTGAGAAGTGGTGGTCTCAGCTACCTCCTGAACTAAATAGAACTTCCTCGAGACGAGGTATCGATGAAGATTAGGGCAGAGCCCTGCTAGGAACATCTGAGCGTGTCGCTCTCCTGTCTGCCACATGCCCGTGAAGTGCAGCAATTCCATAAATCTGCTCTCAAAATCTACCACTGACATATCCCCCTGAGTCAACCGGGACAACTCAAGCTCCTTCACCGTCCGTGCTGCAAAAGAAATATACTATCCATCAAAGAAATAAACAAAGTCCTCCCATGTGAGGGTCATCTGGTACTCTAGAGTGAACTGGAGTCGATACCATCTCCCGGCGTCTCCCTTCAGACTGTAGGATGCTAATCTCTGCTTCTACACTAAATCCACATTAAGTATGTAGAGGGTGTTACTCACATCCTTCTTCCACTTATGGGCTGCAAGAGGATCTGATGATCCCTGAAACTCCGGTGCCCTCATCTTCTGGTACCTCTCTACCATACAGAGCTAAGCCTCCTGCTCTGTGGCTCTATCCGGAATGGCTAGTGGAATAGCTGCAGGTGTGGTCTCTGGGGGTCTCTCACTGATAGGAACGGCTGGTATCCCCTGTGGCTGATCTGCTGGTGGTGGTGGTGGTGTTGGTGGCGCGACATGATTCGCCACAAGCTCCTCAATTGCTGCCATCCTAGATATGATGGAGGCCATAAGATCTATCAAGTACTGGGAAACCTGCTGCGGCTCAGGTGGTGCCCGCTGTGGCTCGGGTTGGGCTTGCTGTAGCTTAGGTGGAGCCTGCTGTGACTCTGCCTGTCCAGCCCTCCGAGTACGAGGTCTACCACATCCTACCATCTCTCTGATCATTAAAAAATAAGAGTTTATGAGTCAAAATAGACATATACACATACATAGCATATCACAATATGATTTTCACAACAATTTAGTATTCACACAAATACTTTAAATTTACACAAAAATAGTTGTCATAAAAAAAATATCCTTAAATTTTGAGATATATGCATATATCGTCCTCACTCATACTAGGGAATCCTTACGGACTCTATATATGAATCCTAAGAAACTCTATCCTAGCTCCACGACTCGACACAGGATGATCCTAAGCATACTAGAACTAGAGCTCTGATACCAACTATGACGCCCCTGGGTTCACACAAGGCTACAGTCTAAGATGAAACCAAGAATGTCAAATCTGTCATGCACCATATCGTGCAATAACATGTTTCACCATCATAGTTACTATCTCTCTAGTAGAGTCAACAACAAGTATATGTACAAAAGCAAGTAAAAGATAATACAATAGTCAACTGATGAAATAATAGAGATCAAATTAGTATTTCATCATCTAACATACTGAAGTACAAGGCAATGTCTGAAATGAATAAACTGGAACTTCTCAATAAGTCTCAAATACAAATATCTAAAAAAAGAAAATAAGGCACACAACCTTTACAACTTCTAGAATAAACTCTCAAATGTCTAACAAAAGTCTATATTAGAGTTCAAAAGAAAAATATAACTATAATAAACGGCAGAAGCTAAAGTGCGTCGCCATCAACCTGCAACTCTCCGGGCTCCTGGCTCATTACCTGAAAGGAGGAGGGACAACTAGCGTTAAAAGCACTAGAGAGTAACATCACAACCGACCCTAAGGGAAAGGGCTCGTTGCATACAAAAAATATTTACCATGTAGCTCAAATTGTAAATACCTATGTATAAGAGGATTTTAGTATTTAGAAAATTACAACACGAGCATAGGTACGTCGAGCGAAATAATCCAAACAAGGAAACCCTCATGTATATACCTTGTATCTCAAATTGTAAATCCCTAAATACCAAACCCAAAATCTAATACATAAATAATAATAAAAGAAGGCAATCTCATCTCAGAACTTAAATACCAGGTCATGTCACAACCCATATAAGTGTCATGTCCAGCCTATGCAAGTATAGGTGTTAATTTCAAGGTCTAAACTGATGTCCAACATATGGACTAAAACTAGATGTAATGAATGCCCAACACATGGACTGCATATGAAAGTTGTCCAACACATGGACTGAATGTGACAAATGTCCAACACATGGACTGCACGTCATAATAGCCCAACACATGGACTAGATGAAATATATGAAAGATGCATATACCCTAATTTCTCACGTGTCTTGGTGTACAAACCTAAACTCATGTCTATCAGTCATCTCACGTGTAGAGATACAAAATAAACATAAATTCTAATATCAGATATCCGAGACGACTCCTCGCTCATATAGAAGCACGTAATAATAGTAAACATGCCAAAACAGTTTCGGTTAAAACGAAACAAACCAAACAGATCCAAAACGCGAAAAACTAGAAATTTCCTCGTCAGTCAACTTATTAGTCGACTGGGATCATCGGTCGACTCATTAGTCGACTTGACAGACATAAAGAAGAAAGCAGAAAAATTTCCTGTCAGTCGACTCATTGGTCGACTCATCAGTCGACTCATGAGTCGATTGATAAGTCGACTGACAAGTTGACTGAGCAGATCAAAACCAGTTGCACATAAAAGTGATAATTTGCAAAAATTTTAAACTAACATGATTCTTTTCATCTTTTTCAGCGGCATACATTCAATTCTCTAATAAGTGAACAAACTAAAACGAAAGATTTACATGTGATTTCTTACACAAAACCCTAAACACATTTATACATGTTTAAAACGGATTTAAAATCAATAAATCACAAGGAAACCGAAATTTAAAACTAATTCCAGATCTGGATCTACATTACAAGAACATTGGTGAGCTTTTTATAAACTGAAAATATAGATCTAACATAAAGCATTTATTTTTTATACACAAAATACGTTTTAGGCTCAAAAATCCAAAATAAAATGCAAAGAAATTATACAAACAGTGGGTGAGGGCTGGGCGAGATGTTACTCGCCTCTGGTATGCTAGAAAAACTCCTGAAATCCGAGAGAGAAAGATCCCCTTTGCTGCACCTCGCCAAAACCCGCTAAAATTCTTCCAAAAATCCCCAAAAATCTCCAATAACGAAGCTAGGGTTTTAGGGGAGATAGGGGGCTAGGGTTTCTCTGATATCTGATGGGTTTTAGGGTTCGTTTTGGGTAGGAGAGATTTTATATAAGCGGTCAAACCCGAAACAAAACCAAACCAACCCGCAAATAAAAAGAAAAACTAGAAATCAGCCCGTCAGTCGACTCATAGGTTGACTCATCAGTTGACTCATTGGTCGACTCATAAGTCAACTCATAAGTCGACTGAGCAGACATTTTCCAGATCCGTGCATATTTTGCTAATTTGCCAAAACCAATGCACAAAACTCTATAAAAATACACTCATACATATCTGATAACTTGTTATCAAGTATATTTATGACCTTAAGTCATTTACCATAATAGAATTATCTATCACCAATAATTCACATATACTTCTAACAAAAATACGGGGTTCTACACGTTACGGGGAAGGTTTAAAGTTTAGGAGACGCCAATCTCCACAACAACGAGCGAATACCTTATCCTCTAAACTAGCAATGGATGAGTGGGTTCGTGTCAAAAGGACCCGTTCAATCCTCGAGGAACACATTCAGAAACACTGTGTATTGCTTGCACATGCTAGAATCCTTGTACACGAAGCCAAGAAACTGCAGAAAGAAGATGTAGTCCAAAAACCACCAAAACTACGCAGAGTATGGAGAAAAAAGAGCAAAAATCGCCCGAAATCGTCGAAAAAGAGAATTTACCATGTACTGACTCAGCCAAGGCTGAGTCACCACTTACTGACTCAGCCAAGGCCGAGTCACCACTTACTGACTCAGCCAAGGCCAAGTCACCAAATGGTGACTCGCACCACCCCCGAGCCACCAAGGCCTCTTTTTCTTCCCCTTCACCTCTTGTAGTCTTTTTCGAGTCTCTGACGGCCCCTATTCCTGTCCTAACAAATTCTGAACCTCCCTTGGAGCTTCACGATAGTATAGACTTATCCAGATTCAAAATGAAGATTACTGATTGTCTCGGTCATTTGCGCGAAGACCGAGGTAAAACTCCAATTAGAGAATGCTTGGGTCCAGCAAGTGAACCCCAAGCTACTCATCAGACTGGGTATCATACACATCCTCCCAATAAGTCAAAGGCCCCTCATGTTAAGAAAGTACCTATAACCGCTCGTCTTGGATTACGAGTTGAAGCCCAAGAGCCCGTTAGGGACTCGCGCTCAAAAAGGTGTGGTCCTGAATGAGTGACTCTTGAGAACACTAATGCAAAAAGAGAAGCGTGTTCGTCAGAAGACAACGATGTTGGGTTTGGAAAATCCTATCCGCATACGATAGGTTGCTCCGGTAATCATATCGATGAGTTGTACTATCGGGCCGGAGGTACGCGCAAATCTCGAAAGAGAAGTACCCAAGAAACAAATTCCCATTGTCTGTGCACCAAGCTCATCAGGGCAGTATTATCAGAGTGTAGCTGTTCCAAGACCGATTCACAGAGGGTCTTAGTATTTGAAAGACTTTCTACTAAAACATCAAGACCCAAGCCCAGGCGTTTTCGTAAAAGAAGGCCGTTTGTTCAAGATGATGAATTTCCAGAAGTAACCGTCAACATGACTGGTAAAGAGAAGGCGACACGACGTTTTAGCCCCGAACCTTTCCCATAATATCTCAGCGGATGACTCGGCTGTGAACCGGGGCGAACATGCCTAGAGATTATAGGGGAGTTCAGAGAGGACATTCATCAGATGATGAAGCATCAGATGTAAACTCTACGATTGCTTCAGATGCCACTGCATCCAATGCAGGACAAACCTATGAGTCATTCACGATCAACACCGAGCAAATGGCTAAAATCATCGAGGATGCTTTAGCCAAACAGAAAGAAAATTTCAAGTTTAAAATTGAAATGGCTTTGCAACAGATGAGAGAAATGCATAGCCAACAAATCACGGCACTGACAAATCAACAAGGAGAGTCCAACCATCGCAATAATCCCAACCAGGTTGATAGTGATCGGGAAGCAGACGAGAATGCCAACATGGATATCCCTCCGTTGACAACAATGCTGGGGGTGGTCCCTTAAATGATAATAACACGAAGGAAGACTATGTCACTACTATCCAGGAACGTTCGAAGAAAGATATGAGTGAGGATAAGAAGAAGAGGGATTTAGAAGGCAAGATCAATGCTTTAATGTCTGCTCAAGAGGTAAAGAAGACCAGTATTCTACATCCTTATCCGAGGGAGTGGTGTTGGCCTCTTTGTTTTGATGATGTTTAACAAACAATTTACTACTAATGTTGTTTGTCTAGTGTTTGTACATTCTTATATATTGTAGACAAACAACGTTGTTGGAGGTTGGATGGATTGAGCCTACATGATCATATCAAAAGGAGGTTGGCGGAATTGTGGAGTGAAGCAACATACAATTCAAGTTAAAGATCAAGTTCAAGCTTCATCCGCAACGTGTACCAAGTTGAGCTACAATGAAGATCAAGATCATTGCTTGGGTAACTTTAGTTTAGGTGTTATATTATGTGTGTTAGATACTCTAAGCTCAATATCATATACACACACATTTATTGTTTCTTCGTATATATATATAGTTATATATATATACACAAGTTTTGGTTTCTATGCATATATATAGTTTTATATATATACATACATAGTTTTGAGTTTTCATGTTTATAAATATGAAATCACATGTTTCATATTTACTACTGTGTTTTGGTATTTATTGCATAGAATATGCAATCTTGTGAAAATATTATATTCTTAGTTTTTGGACTTAACAATAATCATATACATACTTTATTAAGTCTATATAATCATTGTGTAAAGTTTCAAAACATGGTTTAGCCAAAATATCAAAATTCACATGTTTCCATTTTCGTGTTTTGGACTATTTTGTAAAATGATGTTTTTTTCACAAATGGGAAATGCAATTTGGAAAATTCTTTTTGTAACATGTTCATTTACATGTTTATATACATTTCCCAAAGTTTCATTATTTTTGGACTTCATTTGTTATTTTTAACAATTTTCCAATAGTTAAAAATATGTTTAAAACTGTTTTTCAGAAGTATCAGTATTTGGTCGACCGCACCGACCGTTGCTTTGGGCTGTTTTTGTCTTTTTGTTTGGGTTTTTGGCTGAGTTTTGAGAGGGTATAAATACCCATTGCTGATCTCTTTTCAAACTATCTAAGAAGTTTTTAAACAAGTTTTAAACAAGGGTTTAAGTGTGTTTAAGGGTTTGTTTTGTTTGTGAAGAAGTTTTCACAAGTGGAGGAGATCATCTTCTTGTTTGGGCTCCAATCTCCATCTCTCCATCTTGTCTTCCATTGAGAAGTTTTCTAAACTCTACTCTAGCTTTCATTTGTTATTTGTCAATTATCATTTCTATTAAAGCTAGTTTTATATTGAGTTTAGTTGATTTGATTTTATCTCATTGTTACACACACCCACTTGAGCTTATTGTATTTGCATACATAGTATATTAGGGTTGTGAGAGATTGTAACATTGAGTTGTGCTTAATTGAGTTCTCATCTATTGTAGAGAACAAATTTATATTTGTTACATTGTGAGTGTTGTAAGGTTTTCGGTGAGCTAGAAAACCGAGAGTGTGTTGTGAAGTTTTCGGTGAACTAGAAAACCGATTGTGAGGAGTGACATTAATCGGTGAGCGTTGAAAACCGATACTGTGAGGTGTAAACGTTATTCGGGTGAGCGTAGAAAACCCGGTTGTGATAGTGAATTTCTCCCCGGGAGTGGGGAGCGGAGACGCAGGACGGAAGGTCCGAACTCCATGATCATATCGTGTGTTTGAGTGTGCTTTGGCGTTCATTTATATTTATGTTCATATCTTATATCGCCATTGTTCATAGCTCATTATTTATATGATCCACTATTTGGTTCATTTTGTTTACCCTTGTGTTGTTTATATATCCTTGCATATATCTCATAGTATATCTCTTTGCTAGGATATTTACCTTTGTTCATATTGCTTATTCTTGCTTGTAATATATTGAATATCTCTCTTGCAAGAATAATTTATTAATTAATTTTAATTGGCATTTAATCGGATTAGATTAGCATATGACCCTAATCACCCCCCTCTAGGGTTTAACAATTGGTATCAGAGCTTGGTGCTCTTTGATTTAAGGTCTAATCGCCTTGAGTTAAAGATCCAAGTTAGCTTATTGTGCTAATCTAATTTTGAGCTTTATTTGTATCTTGCTTGCCTTTTATATTATGGATATGCATGGTTTAGGTTATGCCATTAATATTGCTCCTAGATTAGATAATTTTCCCTATGCTGTTCTAGATTTAACATATTTGTTAGATCTAAACAATTCGATTTATGGGAAGTTATTGAAGATGCTTATATTATACCCACTTCGGAAAAATCCAAGTGGAGTAACAATGATAAAAGAATGTTTAATATGAACAAGCTTTTGTTAGAATATTTGCTTAATGCCTTTGACTCATCCTTTTCTAACAAATTTGTTCATTTTGATAGTGCTTACAATTTATGGAAATTCATAGAAGCACATCAAGGCAACTTGGAGGAAATCCGACGTAGTTTGGAGGATTATTCTTCAAGTGAGTGTGGAGCATCATCATGCACACGGCCACTAGGCGATAGCCCTAGTGTGGTAAGCGATTCGGAATCCGATAGTGATATATCCATCAATGAACTCGCATGTGCATATGATAGGTTAATGCATGCCTACACTAAGTTGCATAATAATTTCATTGATCTTAAAAGCAAGCATGTTAATTTAAAATCCGATCATGAATTGCTAGCATCAAAATTTGATACTATTGCTAAAGATAATGTGATCCTTAAAGAAAATAATGAAAAATTAAAATTGGATCATATTACCTTGAGTTCCAATGTTGCTAGCTTAATTCATGAGAAGAATGCTGCCATGTTAGAAGTAGAGTCTATTAGAAGTAAATTTACATCATTTAAAAATGATCATATTTGCTCTACTTCTATTGACAATGCTTCTATGCCTAATGATGAGTTGAACAATATTAAAAATCACATTTCATCTTTAGAATCAACTCTTAACACATGCATTGTTAATAATAAGAAACTTATGGACTTATGTGCAAAGTCTGGTGCTAACTCTTCAAAACCAAGCACTCACTATGCACATATGTATAGTAAAGTTTACAAATGCTCTATTTGCGGCCGAAAAGTCCATTTAGCTAAATTTTGCTATGATGCACATAAACCAACAAAGACTAATGCTCATTGTGCATCTCATGTAGTTTCTTCATCACATGTACACACACATGCACCCATTGCTCATCATAAGCATGCTCATGTGTATAGATGTGATCATTGTGGTAGATTTGGTCATTTGGCCAAATTTTGTTTTGATTTAAAGAGAGTTTCACATTTGCAAAATAATTTTAAAAGATCATCCATGTTTGCAAATGTTTCTAATGTTTCTCGTGCACATGTTTATGGTCAACAAAATCAAATGGGCCTCTTTCATTGCACTAATTGCAATCGGAAAGGTCATTTACACAATTTTTGTTTTGACCGTGTTCGTGCACCATATCCACATATACCTAAGAGGATTCATAACCCTAAGGTTTTGAGCTTAAATGATAGGGGTTATGTCCCTAAATCTTTTGGTACCAAGAGTTCTTGGGTACCAAAACAAATTTGATTTTCAAACTAAGAATTTTAAATGTTTTTATCCTTATTTATCTTGGTTTTGAAAACTATAATCTTTTTATATGAAAACAATTTATAATTGATAAAATCTTTTGTTTTCATGATTATTAGTGTTGATTTTTATGAGAGGACTATGTTTATATAACCCTCCGGAGTTATTGGGTGTTTATTCCCAAACATTGTTTACCGGATGCTAAAATGTTCATAATTGCTTATATTCTATATGGCATTTTGATAGGGGGAGCAATCCCTATATCTTCTTATGCTTTGTACTCACCTATGCTTATTGATAGGGGGAGCTTTCGCTCTCTTAATCCTTTTGTCCCCTTTTTGATGTTGTCAAAGGGGGAGAAATATTGTGAGTATATCTATCTTGTTTGTTTATATGCATGTGAGTTATTATCTTGTATATGTTCATTTCCTTCATGCATATATTCCTTTTTGTAAATTGTTTGTCATCATCAAAAAGGGGGAGATTGTTGGCCTTCTTGTTTTGATGATGTTTAACAAACAATTTATTACTAATGTTGTTTGTCTAGTGTTTGTGCATTCCTATGTTTTGTAGACAAACAACGTTGTTGGAGGATGGATGGAATAGAGCTTCAACGATCATATCCAAAGGAGGTTGGCGGAATGTCGGTGAAGCCTTGCTATTCAAAGTTCAAGATCCAAGTTCAAGCTTCATCCGCGAGATTACCAAGTCAAGCTTATTGAAGATCAAGATCATTGCTTGGGTAATTTAGTTTAGGAATTTATATTATGTGTGTTAGTACTTTAAGCTCAATCATATACACACATACACGTTTTGGTTTTTGTATATATATAGTTATATATATACATATATGTTTTGGTTTGATAGTTTTCAAGTTTTACTATGAAACAAATGAATAGAATTGGAAAATACTATTTTGTTTCATGTTTATATGCCTATATATGATTTCACCTTTAACAAGCTTATATTTAATGAAATCATATTTAGTGTTTTGAATATATTGCATAGAATATGCAATTTTATGAAAATATTGTATTTCTAGGTTATAGACTTCATAACAACATGTTATATCTTTTATCAAGTCTATACAATCATTTCATAAGGTTTCAAAATGTTGTTTAAGTCAAAATATCAAAATATCAATTTTCAGGTTTTCATGTTTTGGACTATTTTGTAAAATGATGATATTTTTCATTTGGGAAGTCCTTTTTGATAACCAGTCATTGTAGCATGTTTATTATCATGTCTACAATCATTCCCCAAAGTTTTACATTTTTTGGAATTTATTTGATATTTTTAAACAGTGTTTTAAAATCAGCTTTGTTTTCTGGGATGTCAGTTTTCGGTCGACCGGTACGGTCGACCGGTCAATTGACCATTCGTCAGTATTTTTCCAGAGAGTCGTCGGTCGACTGGTCCGGTCGACCGAGAGCTCAAATCGGTCGACCGACAGAATTTCCGTTCGACCGACGATGGTCCAGAACGTTTTCTTCGTGTTTTTGCTCTCATCGGTCGACCGACGGGATTTTCGGTCGACCGACAATATAGCCGTTGCTTTTTAACGGCTCTTTCTCTGAGCTGTTTGCTGGGGTTTTTGGTCATTTCGTTTTGGGGTTTTTGGCTGAGCTTTGAGTGGGTATATATACCCCATTGCTGATGTCTTTTCAAGTTAATCTAAGAGAGTTTAAAAACAAGTTTAAGAAAGTTTTTAATCAAGGGTTTATGTTTGGTTTAAGTGTGTTTATAAGCTTTTAAGCATTTGAGTGTTTTGGTTTTGTGAATCACTTCCACAAGAGCTTGAGGAGATCATCTATTGGTGTTTGAGCATCCAACTCTTCTCCTTCCACTCTTGATCTATTGAGAAGTTTTCTAAACTCAATCTAGCTTCATATTTTATATTGTTTGATTATCTTTTTATTAAGCTAGTGTTCATATTGAGTTTAGTTGATTTTATTATCTCTTTGTTCACACACAACCTATTGAGCTTATTGTATTTACATTCATAGTATAATTTGGGGTTGTGGGTTTGTGACTAAGAGTTGTGCTTAATTGAGTTCTCACCTTGTTTTGAGAACAATCATTTGTCATATTTGTGCTTATTGTGAGAATCACTTTGTAATACACTTGTACACCGAGTGAGGAGTGTGTGGTGAGAGTCGGGGATCGTCCCAAGAGGAGTGGCGTCGGTTGACGTGCCTAGGGAGAGGTTGTAACCGAGCACTTGAGGGAGACACGGCTAGGTCCAACACTTAGTGGGTGTAGAGTGTGATTGCAAGAGTGTGAGTTGTAGAGTTTTCGGTTAGCTAGAAAACCGAGTGTGTAGAAGAAGTTCCGGCTTCCAAACCGGATTGTGTTAGTGGATTTCTCCCCGGGAGTGGGGAGCGGAGACGTAGGACGGAAGGTCCGAACTCCGTGATCATATCGTGTGTTTGAGTGTGCTTTGGCGTTCATTTATATTTATGTTCATATCTTATATCGCCATTGTCCATAGCTCATTATTTATATGATCCACTATTTGGTTCATTTTGTTTACCCTTGTGTTGTTTATATATCCTTGCATATATCTCATAGTATATCTCTTTGCTAGGATATTTACCTTTGTTCATATTGCTTATTCTTGCTTGTAACATATTGAATATCTCTCTTGCAAGAATAATTTATTAATTAATTTTAATTGGCATTTAATCGGATTAGATTAGCATAAGACCCTAATCACCCCCCCTCTAGGGTCTAACAAGTGGGAATTAATTCCGTACCCGGCAAAATTCAACCTGATTAACTTCACACCATTCGATGGAAGAGGTTCACCCACTCAACACTTGATCTACTTTAAGTCTCACCTAGGGGTCATTTTAGGCAATGAACCTCTTATGGTGCAATCATTTATGGGGACCCTTTGCGCAACTGCTTTTGATTGGTACCGTCGTCTTAAACCAGGAAGTATCAATAGCTAGGATGATATGGAGACCATGTTTCTCACCAACTTCTTTGATGATGACACTGAAGTGTTAATTGAAACACTCTTTGATGAGAAGCAGAAAGACGAAGAATTGGTGGAGAACTTCGTGAAGCGCTTTCGGAACAATGCGATGAACTATCGAGATTCGGTCACAGAAGAATTCATTCTCCAAACATGCCACAACAACCTTTCCTTGGACGTATTAGAAGTTATGGGCATGACACCATCCAAACCACAACAACCTTTCCTTGGACGTATTAGAAGTTATGGGCATGACACCATCCAAAACATGGAAAGAGTTAAAGGTGCGAGGGGAGTAGGCCAAACATTTTCTTAAAAAAAAGAAAGCTGAAAGGGGTCAGCCGGCGAATAACGCCCCAAAACAGAACTTTACCCCCCACGGTAAAGGAAGGGCACAGGCAAACACAGCGGAGGCAAATCAGACCTTCCAATTGCAACCCCAACAGCAGCCGCAACAACAAGCACCAAAATAGCAAACACCTCAATGGCCGCAATGGCCTCTAAGGCAGCAGAAAACTTCTGAGCCGAGGTTCCGAAAGAATATTCTTTCAAGGAAGACGAGGTTCCTGGTATCTTCAAATACTTGTTGGAGAACGACAAAATTAAGCTACCCCTAATCACCGATCAGGAGGGAGCTAAGAAGACTACAGATCCATGATACTGCGCATTCCACAAAATAGTTCACCATCCCATGAAGACGTGCTATGCTCTGAAAGATAAAATTCAAGCCCTAATCGATGTGGGTATTATTACTCCAAAGCAGCCCAAGGAAAAGAAGGTAGGTGCAAATGCGGTTTCTATCAGCTTTGGCTCAGTTCCTATATCATGGTTCAAACTAGAGCCTATGTCAAAAGTAAAGGTAAAAACTATTAACGATGATCCTCATGGACAACGCCAAAAGGGTCTTGTGTAGCACACGGCTCCTAATGGCGAAATTCTTTGGGTCCATCCAGATTTGCTCAATGATGAGCAATGTGCAAGTTCCTCATCTAAGAAGAAGTCCAAAAGTAAGGAAAAATCCTGTTGTCCCGCTACGACAATTCCTGAAAAAGATGATGACGGTATTCCTACTTTATCACTCTCTGAGGATGAACAAGAAGTTTTCGCTACTAGGGGTGAGAACGAGTATCACTACAAGTATCCTGAAGCCTCTAACCCAAATGCTAAAATATTGAATGAGCTAGGGGTAACTACAACTCCCCCTACACCTATAGGGAAATCCCAACAACAACCAGCTAATAAGCAGAAAGGGAAAGAACCCTAACACCAGGAGGTTCAGAACCCGAAGCAGTTTTGATTCAATTGCCCGATCTGGCCTAGAGATAAACCGGGGAGTTCAAGCACACTATACCGCTTCGACGTTATGACTCAGCTAGCCAACATCCCAGTGAGAATAACCTTATACAAATTGTTGTATCTCTCTAAAGACACGAGGGAAGCTTTGCAGGAAGCCCTGGCTGATGCCGACGTGTCCCTCACTCACATCAAACCAGCTCCTAAGGATCCGGAACCTCCAATTCAACATTGTGTTTTGACGGCCAAGCAATTCTCTTGCATAACGTTCACCAAAGATGATATGCAAGTTAGAAACTCAAAGCATGATAGGCCTTCATACTTCACCGGATACATAGGCTCCAGCGTCATCAACCGGATCCAAGTCGATCCGGGTTCCGCTGTTAGCATCATGCCGCTCTGACTAATATATAATCTTTAGATTCCTGCAAGCAGATTATCCTGGACAGGCACCGTTATCTACGGATTCAATACCAGTGGGTCCAGAGCTTTGGGTAAAATCCGGATAAAATACCAACTTGGAAATTTAAAGTCCGAAGTCATGTGCTACGTGATCGATACGGAAACCTCCTATAATTTACTATTGGGTCGAACCTGGATCCATGGTAATCTTATAGTCCCCTCCACTCTCCATCAGTATCAAAAATATATGGACGCTAATAATGAGATATGGACGGTGGTCGTGGATAAGAAACCTTTTAAGGGGTTAGAAAATTATTTTACTGACTCTCTTCTTTATGGTGCTGAATCCGACACTGAATCATCAGCCCAAGACACGGACAGCGGAGAGGAAGCCAATACCGAAGCTAGGCTTGATTACAATAGTGGTTTTGTACTAAATGACATTGTACCCTTTGTGATTAGTCCTGACGATGGTGAATCGTCAGACGATAGTTATAATTGGTAACTTGCCAAAGAAGTAATAAACGATGACTTAGAGTATTCTCCGTATCTGGATGATGTAATGCAGGGATTATACGAGAACCCTAACATACACATGCCGCTTCGGTCGTCCTGCTTAACATCAAAGCATGTCGAAGGCTCATTTGGAACAACCTTTGTCATTCCTACCAAGGCAGGGTGTGGAAAGGATTTAGTTTTCGGCAAAGGAAAGATGTTCCCATTGTCAAATCCATTTTTGAAGGAAAATAATGATGAAGAGAAACTCGGACCTCATCTCTCCAAGTATAGTCAACAATCGCGTGATTTAATGAAGAAATGGGGATATAATTTCGCACTTGAAGATGGTCTCTATTTTGGTCGAGGCCCACGAGTCCCACCTCATCCGGCCTATGTACCGAAAGGAAAACCTGATAATTATTATGGCTATAAAAGGGGCCTAGGCTATGCCTCTTCATCTGATGAAGAAAGTTAAGGGCAAGTCCTCGATCAATTAGCAAATAAGGACGGATATTCATCCAATTCTTCCAATTAGGATTCCGATGTTAGTATTGGGAAAATATTCAAAAGCTTGATGTCAAATATGGCCACAGTTGATCCTGCCATAATAGAGGAAGACGATCAATTGCCCACTTGGGAAGACCCGTGGATTCATCATCTGAATATTCAGTACGGGGATCGTTTCGAGCAAAGGGAACCACCTACCGAAGACAAAGTAGTCCAGGTAAACATGGGAGACGAAGAGAATCTGAAACCCATATTCGTCAGTAATAGTCTTCCACCAGACGAGAAAGAAGAGTTGATTGCCCTCATTAGGGAATACATAGACGTCTTCGCTTGGAATTATGAGGATATGCCCGGACTTGACCCAAACGTAGCGATGTACCGCCTCAACATCAAATTGGATGCCAAACCCGTCAAACAGGTGTAGATACGGTTTCGTCCGTAGATTATGGAGGCAATTAAGGCAGAAGTTAAGAAATTGATTGACTCTAGTTTTATTAGAGAAGAGCAACATCTCGATTGGCTGGAAAATATCGTACCGGTCCTTAAAAAGAACGGGAAAATCAGGATCTGTATCAACTTCAAAGACTTGAACACCGCTTGCCCAAAGGTCGATTTTCCTCTTCCAATCACAGATGTTATTATCGATAACAAGTGCGTATTCGAGAGAATGTCCTTTATCGATGGATTTTCGGGTTACAATCAAATAAAGATGTACCCGGATGACGAAAAACACACCGCATTTAGAACTCCTCTCGGAGTCTTCTGCTACACGGTTATGCCTTTCGGATTGAAAAACACAGGCACAACCTATCAACGAGCGATGTCGAAGATCTTCTAAGAACACTTCCGGAAAACCGTCGAATGCTATGTCGACGACCTAGTCGTGAAGAGTCGTAATAAAGATGACCATATCAGAGATTTGAGGATGATGTTCGATCTCATGCAGACTCACCAATTAAAGATGAACCCCACTAAGTCTTTCCTCAGAATGTCCAGCGGTAAATTTCTAGGATTTGTCGTCACCACGAAGGGTATCCGTATTGACCCCAACAAAGTGAAAGCAATAAATGAATTGCAACCCCTGAGGAACCTTAAAGAACTCAGAGGATTGCAAGGGCGGCTAGCTTATATTCATCACTTCATCTCGAATCTATCCGGAAAATGCTAATCGTTTTCCAAACTCACCAAGAAGGGTGTGTCGTTTATTTGGGATGATGCTTGTCAAAAGGCATTCAAGGATATCAAAGCATATCTGGCAAATCCTCCTGTTCTTGTCACACCGGAATTAGGTAAACCATTCTTGATTTATATTAAGACGATGAACCACTCATTAAGTGCTTTGTTCGCATAAGACGATGACAACGGTCACTAACAGGCCGTCTATTACTTAAGCCGAACTTTGGTAGGTGCGGAGTCTCGGTATCCAATGATCGAGAAGGGATGCCTCGCTTTGGTGTTTGCCATCCAAAAGATGCTGTACTATCTCGTTAGACAGACAATCTATGTCATTTCAAATGTTAACCCAGTTCGGGTATTCATGACGCAACCGACCTCTATGAATTAGAGATTAGCGAAATAGGCCTTACTCCTGTCCTAGTACGATTTGCACTTCAAACAACAGAAGTCAATCAAAGGACAGACAATTTGTGATCTTTTGGCAGCTAACCCTATAACTGATGCGGCCGAATTGTATGAAGATTTGCCAGACGAAACCCATGAGGTCAATGTTACTTCTCATCAACACATTTGGCGATTGTACTTCGACAGTGCTTCCCGAGCAATCAACACGGATAGCACTTCCGGTAATTCAAAAATCTTCGAAGGAGTCGGAGTCGTCCTAGTCTCACCGGAGAAGCTTGTGATATCCCGAGCCTACTCGTTGCTAGGAAAATGCTCCAACAATGTAGCCAAATACAACACGCTGCTTATCGGACTTAGCTTTGCCAAAGAGCTGGAGGTCGAATATCTTGAAGCTTTTGGTGATTCTTAATTGATAGTCAATCAAGTTCAAAGAGAGTACAAAGTCAGGAATCAAGACTTGATACCGTACCACAAGGTGGCCATCGAGATGGCAAGTTCGTTTGAAGAATTATTCATCGAATACATTCCACATCTCCAAAACTCATACACAGATGTGTTGGCAGTATTAACAGTATCTTTGGCGTAACCTCCCGACACAGAACAATGGGTTACCATCAAAACTCTTCAACTTTTTGTGCCAGAATGCGCTTTGGAAATCAAAGAGGCGCATACGACCAAAATTGAACTCGAACCTCGAGATTGGTGATTCCCTATTATCGACTACGCCGTGCATGGAATTTTACCGCAAGGTGTAAAAGAAAGAGACTCGGTGCGACGAAGGGCACCAAGATTCTATTACAACTCAACGACCTAAACGTTATATCGTCGTGCATACGACGGGTTACTGCTTTGATGCCTCTCAACAAAAGAAGTGGAAGAAGCTATCAAAGAAGCTCATGACGGAACTTGTGGTGCACATCAACCTGATCCCAAGCTTTGCAATCATCTCAGAAGAATAGGGTATTATTGGCCAACCATGGTCAAGGATGCGGTTGACTACACTCGACGGTACCATGCATGTCAAGTAAACACAAATTATATACACCAATCCTTGGAGCACCTACATCCATCGGCTACTTCATAGCCATTCGAGACATGGGGGATGGACATCGTTTGTCCTATTTTCCCATCATCAGTAAAGGGTGACTGTTTCATTTTGGCAATCACCGATTATTTCTCAAAGTGGGCTGAAGCAGTTCCGCTAAAAGAAGTAAAGACTAGTAACGTTGTCAGGTTCATCAAACATCATATCATCTATTGATATGGAGTTCTGAGACGAATCGTACACGACAACGGTCCTTAGTTTGTAAGCAACGCCTTCATCAAATTTTGCGGGAAGTTTAGAATTGAAGATGTCTCATCGACGGCATACAATCCCACGGTAAATAGATTGGCTGAGGCATTCAATAAGACAAACATAAAGCTTTTGTCAAAGCTTGTGAGAACCAACAAGCGAGACTGGGATGATAAATTTGGTGAAGCCCTTTGGGCCTATCGTACTACAGTCTGCACACCTACCGAGGCGACTCCGTACTCACTAGTATACGGATGCAAGGCTATTCTTCCCTTGGAAATTCAAATTCCATCCCTTCGTATCACTCTCGCAATGGGAATGACGACAGAGGAACAACACAAGAAACGTCTCGAAGAACTCGAGATGTTAGACGAGAGGCGTTTGGAAGCTCAGCAGCAGATCGAGTTTTACCAAGCCAGAATTTCTCGTGCTTTTGACAAAAAAGTTAAGCAAAGAAGCTTCAAGGAAGGAGATTTGGTCCTCACCGTCCGATGGCCAATGATACTTAACTCTAAGAAAAAAGGCAAGTTTTAACCCAAATGGGAAGGACCATTTGCGATAGAGACAGTCTACTCCAATGGTGCATACCGTCTAGTCACCCAAGACGGTGACAAGATCATGATGCCAATAAATAGAAATTTCCTGAAAGAGTACTATCCTTAGTACGCTCAGGATAACTCGCTAAAACGGGAAGTTCCTGGAGAATACTGTACATGATGTTCTTAAGGATAACCCGAGATCAGCTAGATTAGCTATAATATTCCCTCACAAAACTCCCACTGTTGTTGACAATTTACACTCTTCCACCACAAAAATTCCTCACTGATCAAATTAATTAACGGTGGGTCCGCTAAAATTCTCCCTAGTTTACTCCACCCAAACTCCCGCTACGTCTGTGCACTCAACACTCCCATGGTTAGAGTCCAGATATAGTACTTAGAATTTTAATCTCCTGATCATTGATAATTTTCAAACCCCTCAGTGTTAAGTATTTGTCACTTAACACTACGAACACCCTTTGAGTGATTTGTACGAATTAACACTCCCACTGTAATTTGTACTCCCGCTCTCACTGTTCACTTGGTCAAACCTTCTTATAGTTAGGACCAAATCCAACTTCCCCTCTCGATTCCTTCAATGAACGAGAGGCCCACTTTCAAATCCAACTTCCCCACTTTCAAATCAGACTTTCCTTTCGACCAAACCTATAAAAGTTAGGGTCGTCTCAGTACCTCCTCTTGGTCAAAACCATCGAACGGTTATGGTCGAAGCCAGGATTTCTTTTCAATAAACGAAAAACTCTCATCCCTTTCCCTTCAGTCAATCCTATAAAAGTTAGGGCTGAAGTTGGAAACTCGTCTTTAAGTCAGGTAACCAATCCTATAAAAGTTAGGGTTATCTGAATCTTTTTAATTCTCAGAGTGGAGATCCCACTCTTAGTTTCATCTCATGGATTCTCAAAGTAAAAATCCCACTTTAAGTTTCTTTTGCAACCGGAGATAGAATATAAAATTCTTCCTCCCTGGTATCAGGTTCACTTCTACCCTAAGAGAAGGTCCGAAGATAGAATATAAAATTCTTCCTCTTCAGTATCGGGTTCGTCTTTGCCCCAAGAGAAGACACCACATTCCAACACTAATAATCTGTGCCTTATACACGTGGAGAATTTTATCCTGAATCCTAAGTAGGGATAAGTCAATGTCTAACACACGTTGCTGGTTTAGTCTTTCACCGACTGAAAAGACACCAGAATACAAGTCTGAGGAATTTTATCCCGAAGCCTAAGAAAGGATAGGTCAGCGCCTAACACGTGTTACTAAGTGGTCCGTTCCCGTAAAAATGACTAAGTCTACGTATTCAATATCGTAGCACTAAAAGGGTTAACTCTTTTAGCATAACGTTACATGTGAAACGGATTTAGACAATTCACATGCTAGCCTGACCCAAACGGTAGTCAATAAAGGCTCATCAAACCCGTTGATGGATGAGAGTTTGCCAAAAATCCTAAAGTCTACATCTAACACGTGTTGCCGGGTGGTCCATTCCTGTAAAAATGACCAAGTCTACGTATTTAATATCGTAGCACTAAAAGGGTTAACTCTTTTAGCATAATGTTATATGTGAAACAGACTTAGATAATTCACATGCTAGCCCAACCCAAATGATAGTCGACAAAGGCTCATCAAATCCGTTGATGGCTGAGGGTTTGCCAAAAATCCTAAAGTCTACATCTAACACGTGTTGCCGGATGGTCCGTTCTCGTAAAAATAACCAACTCTACATATTCAATATCATAGCACTAAAATAGTTAACTCTTTTAGCATAACATTACATGTGAAACAAACTTAGACAATTCACATGCTAACCCGACCTAAACGGTAGTCGATAAAGGCTCATCAAACCCGTTGAGGGCTGACGGTTTGCCAAAAAACCCTATAAGCATTATAGTTGATTATTCTAAGCAGAATGAAAAATCATAATAAGAATGAAAGTATACTAAACAAAAATATATTTTCATTAACAAAATCAAGCGTTCAGATATATCAAATTGCGGTTACTCTACATCAAGCTTATGACTAAGGATTTGTTGCTCTAATTTGGATAATTCTTCGATAAAGGTCCGCTCAAGCTCACATTGCAGTTCCGCCTTGAAAGATTCTTCATAGATGGATAAAATTCTAGCAGCTTCCTCCTCCATTTTGGCTAATCTCTCTTCTGAGAGCGTCACCTTGCTGGATATCACAAGCCTACCATGCTAAGACACTGCATGTGTCTTGGTCGAGGCCAAGACACCGCAAGTGTCTCGGCCGAGGCCAAGACACCAGAGGTGTCTCGGCCTAGGCTGAGACACCCTTGGTGTCTCAGCTTGGCCGAGCACCCAAGGTGTCTCGGCTTGGCGAAGACCCCCACGCGTCTCGGTTGTGGCCAAGACTTCGCGGGTGTCCCAGCCCCCAAAAAGCTGTTTTGCTGTTTTTTAAGCTATTTTTCGATCGTTAACCGCATAGATTAGTTCTAACTAATCCAATGTTATCCAAGAACGTGATAAAGTGGTTATAACTGAGGATAAAAGTGAATCGGCCGTTCTTATCTGAAAACAAAACTCCTGAAGCCTATAAATATAACCCTAGGGCCTTTATTTTCAAGGATATGGAATTCTCGAGCGTCGACGAAGCCTTACTAAATTGAAGACCATAGGAGCATGAATTTCAGAATAGAGGAGGAGATCGGATCGAGGTCTTTAGCATAAAGAAGAAGCGTTCATCAGATCTATAGTTCCTGATTCTTTTCCTTAAGATTGCCCGGTTGCGGTGATCTCGAGAAGAGTGGTTATCTCGCTGTTACCGAGATAATTGCTTCGGTTTCTTGATTCCTTCATGAATCAACGAAGCTTCGGATTGATCTGATCATTTCATGGTTCACGGATATCAACATCCCCGTCACAGGCTAAGATCCCACGTAAGCAGCGGGAGATAAACGTCCGCTGCGTTTGTTTGAAAGAAAGTTGTAATCTTTTGTTGAAAGTCTTATAAAAAGACTATTTCTTTGAGTTTGTCGTAACGCTCAAAGTTGCAATAAACTCATCAACAAAATCAAATTTCCATCTAAACAAGCTGGCGACCACAGTAGGAGCCAACAGCCTTACTGCTAAGGCTGTTGTGCCGTAGCCGATGATCAAGATCCTCGTGGCTGAAGAGGTCAAATACTAGTTCGACCAACAGAAGTTTGAGGAGTACGTCTCCTCCTCCTCCTCCAGATCTGCCTCTCCTTGCAAATTCAAGAAGATCTCCTCCTCCCAAAATATCCATTAGTCTTCAGATTTAAAGACCTAAGAAGGCGATCTCCCCGCTATCGCTGCTGCAATAGCACCTCGTAACGATCCGCCGGCGTCCGATGAAGCCAAAGCCACAAATCCGGACACCGCCTCTCTTAAGAAGACTGCTGAAGACGTGCCAACTTTATCAAAGAGAGCTTGTCAGAGATGCCGTCAATGTCTCGTTCACCAATTTGCTAAGGCTTTGGAGCAAGTGGATAGGCTCCGCTACCAAGAGTCCAGGAGACACCAAGTGGCTAAACCATCGCCACAGAAAGCTTTGAAATTCTTCTCCAAATCACCTACTAATGAATGGATTCATGTCAAATGGAACCGTTCCACTCTGGAGGAGCGCATTCAAAAGTGCTGCGCACTTCTTGCGCATGCTCGGATCCTTGTGCGAAAAGCACAAGAAATGCAGAAAGAAGAGGCGGTTAAAAAATCGCTCAAGTATAAACAGGTTTGGATGCCAAAGGTCAAATCAGCGCCTAAGGGAAAAACAAACGAAGTTACTATTCAGCCATCGTCAACTTCAGATCCCGATCCCTCTACTCCCGCACATCCGGCGAAGCCCTACGGTAGCATAGGTATCTCCAAATTCAGAATTCCATTGAAGGATCACCTGGGTCCTCTACATGAAGATCGAGGAAAAACTCCTGTCAAAGAACGCTTGCGATCAATGAATAAATCCCGAGCAACTCTTCAGGCTGGGGGTCGTACACGACCTCTCAACAAGACTATTTCTGTAACTGCCCACTTGGGGGTGCGTACAAAAGGCCAGGAGCCCGTTAGGATTTCACCCTCACAAAGGTATGATTCCAAACGTGTGACTCCTGCAAACGCCAACAAGGCGTTACTTATTAAGAAGAAAATGTGTCTGGCAAAAGACAACGTTATACATCATAAACAGCCAATAGGTTGCTCTGGCCACAATGCCGATGAGTTGTACTATCAGGCTGGGGGTAAGTCTCGAAAGAGAAATACCCCAGAAATGGACTCTCACTACCCTTGTAAGAGATTTATTAGGACAGTATTATCAGCATGTAGCTACCCCAAGACCGCTCCACAGAGGGTCTCGGTATTCTAAAGGCTTTCCTCTGAAGTGACGAAAACCAAGCCAAAGCGTTTCTACAAGAAATGATTGGTCGTTCAAGGTGACAAACTTCTAGAAGTCAAGGTTAATATGGCTGACAAGGGAAAATCGACTCGACCTTCTAGTTCTGATCCGTTTATATTGCATCGTCCAACCCGATTGCTATCGGGAACTATTAGACAAAGGGATTATTAAAGGATGAATAGAGGGCTATCCTCGGAGGATGAAGCATCATATGCTAACTCTACAGTCACTTTTGACAAAACAGTATCTAGCTCTGGACAATTCCACGAAGTGTTTATGCTTAACACCGAGGAAGTAGCCAAAATAGTTGAGGATGCTCTAGCCAAGCAGAAAGAAGCATTCAAAATCAAAATGGAAATGACTATGTAGGAGATGAGACAAATGCACGACTAACAGATCCAATCCTTATCGAATCAGATAGGTGAATCCAGTCATCGTAACAATGTTAGCGAAGCAGCTAGCGATTCAGACATGGATGAATACATCAATGCTGATGACCCTCCCATTGACCAAAATGCTAGGAGTGACCCCACTAAGAATAACGACGTCGGGGTGGTCCCACCAATGATGACAACACTGGGGGTGGTCCCGTTGTTCCTCCTCAAAATCGACCAAGGAAGGAGACGAGCGAGGATGAAAAGATGAAAGACCTCAAGAGCAAAGTCAACGCTCTGATGTCTACTAGTGAGGTAAAGAAGACTGGTATTTCGTGTCCTTACCCAAGAGAGTGGGAGTCGATCCTGTACCCGACAAAGTTCAACCTGATCAACTTCACGCCATTCGATGGGAAGAGCTCACCCACTCAACATCTGATCTACTTTAAGTCCCACTTGGGCATGATCTCCGACAATGAAGCCTTGATGGTTCAGTCATTCGTTGGCACCCTTTGCGGGCCTGCCTTCGATTAGTACCACTGTCTCAAGCCTGGAAGCATCAATAGTTGGGACGATATGGAGAGCTCATTTCTCAACAGTTTCTTTGATGATGATGCCGAGGTATCAATCAGAACACTCTTTGAGGAGAAACAAGAAGACGAAGAGACGGTCGATGATTTCATCAAGCGCTTCCGAAATAAGGTGATGAACTATCGAGATCCAACCATGGAGGACTTCATCCTCCAAACCTGTCATAACAACCTCTCCATTGATATATTGGAAGTTGTGGGAGTAGCACCCTTCAATACCTGGAAAGAGTTGAAAGTGCACGAAGAGTAGGCCAAACGTTTCCTCAGAAGGAAGAAAGTCGAAAGAAGCCAACCGGTGGCCAACCCTCCAAAATCAAACTTTGCCTCCCGTGGCAAGGAGAAGGCACCTGCACTAGCTGTTGATGTTAATCAGACGTCACAAAAACAACTCCGGAGACAATAAAAGACTTCGGATTCGAGACTCCAAAAAAAGTACTCCTTCAAGGACGGAGATGTTCTAGCTATTTTTGAGTCCCTTCTTGAAAACAACAAGATCAAGCTCCCACCTATCGCAAATCAGGAGGAAGCTAGTAATACTTCGGATCCAAAGTACTACGCGTAACACAGAAGAATCCTTCACCCCACCAAGTCTTGCTTCTCTCTCAAGAATAGCATCCAAACTTTGATTGAAGCCGGCGTCATAACACTGGGATAAGCCAAATGAGCACGTCGCACTCCGAAGAGTATACGAGTATAAACTGCTTCTCCATATACTCTAACAGGTATATGAGTCTAAACTATTTCCTTTCTTTCACGGGAAGTTCCTAGAGAGTGCCATGCCTGGTATACTTAAGGATAACCCGGTCATCCAATTAACTACAATGTTAGACCCGGTTTCGCAAAGGAAGCTGAGAATGGATGATTTATGTAATGGGAAGTTTTCGGAAGAATGCTAAATGGTGTATTCTTAGAGATAACCCGGTCACTACAAAAAAGTGATAAGTGAGAAACTCCCACTCGGACTCTGAATGTTCAAGGGTGAAATATATTTTATTGTCGGGATCAATTCCACTAACTTCTAAGCACTCTTTTGCTAAGATGAGATTTGATTACTTCGTTGGATCAATCTTCCCTCACAAAAAACTCCCACTAGTGTTGACGATTTACAATCTTCTACCATAAAATCTCTCACTGATCAAATTAATTTACGATGGGTCAACTAAAATTCTTCCTGGTTTAATCCACTCAAAATCCCGTTGTGTTTGTGCATTCAACACTCTCACTATTAGAGTCCAGATATGATGCTTGGAATTTTAGTCTACTAATCTTTGATAATTGTCAAACCCCTTTGTGTTAAGTCCTTATCACTTGACACTAAGAACCCCTACTAAGCGATTCGTACAAGTCAACACTCCCACTGTGATTTGTACTCCCACTCCCACTGTCTACTCGGTCAAACCTTCCTAAAGTTAGGACCACAATCAAAATCCCCTCTCGATTCCTTCCATGAACAAGAGGTCCACTTTCAATCTGAGCAATCAAACCTATAAAAGTTAGGATCACCTCCAACCTCACTTGGTCAAACCTGTAGATAGTTAGGACTAAGATTAACCTTTTCCTATTAGGCCAAACCTATAAAAGTTAGGGCCGAAATCGAAATTTTATCTTAATAAATGTGGAATTCTTTACTTGGATTAAGCAACCAATCCTATAAAAGTTAGGGTTGCTTGAATCTTTTCGATTCTCAGAGTGGAGATCCCACTCTTAGTTTCTTGTTTCCGGATTCTTGGGGTGGAGATCCCACTTCGAGTCTCCTTTACAACTGGAGATAGAATATAAAATTCTTCCTCTTCATTTTTGGGAGATAGAATATAAAATTCTTCCTCTCCCATTTTGGGTTCGTCTTTGCCCCAAGATAAGATACCATCCTTCAACTCTAAAATCCATGCTTCACACGCACGGGGAATTTTATCCTGAAGCCTAAGTAGGGATAAGTCAACGCCTAACATGCATTGTCGGTTTAGTCTTTCATCGATTGAAGAATACACCAGAATTCAAGTCTGAGGACTTTTATCCCGAAGCCTAAGAAGGGATAAGTCAGTGCCTAACACGCGTTGCCGGATAGTCTATTCTCGTGAGAAAGATAAAGTCTACGTATTCAATATCGTAGCACTAAGAGAGTTAACTCTCTTAGCACAACGTCACATACGGAACGGACTTAAACAATCCGCATGCAATCCCGATTCAAACGGTAATCAGTAAAGGCAAGCTAAATCCTTTAAAGGCTGAGGATTTGCCAAAAATCCTAAGTCTACGTCTAATACACGTTGCCGGTTTTGTCTTTCACCGATTAAAAAAAACACCAGAATCCAAGTCTGGGGAAGTTTATCCCGAAACCTAAGAAGGGATAAGTCAATGTCTAACACGCGTTACCGGTTAGTCTTTAACCGTAAAAAGGATAAAAGCCCACATATTCGATATTATGGCAGGTTGTTATTAATAACACCATAATCCGTGCCATATACGTGTGGGGAATTTTATCCTGAATCCTAAATAAGGATGAGTCAGCACCTAATGCGTGTTTCCGGTTTAGTCTTTCACCGATTGAAAAAGACACCAGAATCCAAGTCTGGGAAAGTTTATCCTGAAGCCTAAGAAGGGATAAGTCAGCGCCTAATACGCGTTGCCGGTTAGTCCTTAACCGTAAAAAGGATAAAAGCCCACATATTCGATATTGTGACAGGTTGTTATTAATAACACCATAATCCGTGCCTTACACGCGCGGAAAATTTTATCCTGAATCCTAAGTAAGGATGAGTCAGCGCCTAACACGCGTTGTCAGTTTAGTCTTTCATCAATTGAAGAAGACACCAGAATCTAGGTCTGGGGAATTTTGTCCCGAAGCCTAAGTAGGGATAAGTCAGCACCTAATATGCGTTGCCGGTTAGTCCTTGATCGTAAAAAAAACAAACACCCACATATTCGATATTGTGACAGGCCGTTATTAATAATGCCAAAATCCGTTCCTTACATGCACGGGGAACTTTATATCGACTCCTAAATAGAGATAAGCCTACGCCTAATACGCGTTACCAGTTTTGTCTTTCGCCGAGTGAAAAAGACACTAGAATCCAAGTCTGGAGACTTTTATCCCGAATCCTAAGAAGGAATAAGTCAGCGCCTAACACGCGGTACCCGGTAGCTATTCCCGCAAGAAAAATAAAGTCTACGTATTTAATATCGTAGCACTAAAAGAGTTAACTCTTTTAGCACAACGTTACATGTGGAACAGACTTAAACAATCCGCATACTAGCCGACTCAATCGGTAGTCGGTACAGGCTCATCAAACCCGTTGATGGCTGAGGGTTTGCCAAAAATCCTATACATGTGAGAGTCATTGACGCACCAGCTTCATTAGTTGTTCTCGTGACTTGGGTTTGCCAAAAATCCTATACATGTGAGAGTCATTGACGCACCAGCTTCATTAGTTGTTCTCGTGACTTGTGCATCCGACAACTTTAGGATAAGATCCATGCATACAGATGAATCAACTTTAATAGTTAGTCCTGCAGCCTAACAGTTGAGATTGCCACGCTCTAATACCTTAAGAGCCTAAACTATATAGACTCCAGCAAACGCATGAGTATAAACTGTGTTAACACCGGTCAATGCGTAGCCCTAGGTCAATGCCAGTCAACGCATGATAAAAGTCAACGTCGGTCGATGTGAAACCCTAAGGTCAACAACGGCCAACACGTAGCCCTAGGTCAACGCCAGTCAACGCGTTGCGATGAAAGTCAACGCTGATCAACACATAACCCTAAAGTCAACGTCGGTCAACGCATAGCTCTGAGTCAATGCCAGTCAACACGTAGTGTTGAGTCAACACCAATCAACACCGTTGTGATGGAGATAATCAATTCAAAGTCAACTCAATGGCACGAGCCAAAACCAACTCACCAATTTTGATTCGAGACTTCAACGACGGCCAGACGATAAACGCAGTGCCGGAAGAACTTCAGTTATTCATCAAAATATTAAATAGACTAAAAAACAAAGAAGTAAAATATTGAAGCTGACTACATGTCTTTTCATACTGACTGAAGGTTAGACCGATCACATCCAAAGTATTTTAGTCTCTTCCATAAAAGAAACGAGACTGAAATACTTTGAAGGGGTATCTGTAGGCGTCTAAAAATGCTTATAGGTTCCCGCACACGGCTCGAGACAGAGAGAATATGATGAACATTACTATCTAAGTCACAAAATCTTAATTGGCGTCGATGAGCACATGAAGCATGTCGACAAATCGTGTGAGGCAACGGAACTTCAGAATAACGAAAACACGAACTGATCGGGAGCTACGCATTGCTTACGAAAGTCGAAGCATCCCTCATGTTCCATATACTCCACATGTGATTCAACTATGGAAACTTGTAGATCTCCTCGTCGGCTTTCCTACGCACTTTGAATCGCGTGATTCCGAGTTAGGATGATGAAAATATGATGAAAACGGACGGGACGTACGAAACAAAGCCCAGAGCCAAAGCCCTGAGGCCAAGACACCATAGGTGTCTCAGACATAGCTGAGACACCACAAGTGTCTCGGCCATGGCAGAGACAGCGCGGGTGTCCTAGACCCTAAAAAGCTGTTTTGCTGTTTTTGAGCTGTTTTTCGATCGTTAACCGTCTGGATTTGTTCTAACTGATCCAATGTTATCCAAGAACGTGATAAAGTGGTTATAACGGAGGATAAAAGTGAATCGGCCATTCTTATCCAAAAACAGAGCTCCTGAAGCCTATAAATACAGCCCTAGGGTCTTTATTTGTAAGGATTTGGAATTCTCGAGCGTCGGCGAAGCCCTGCTAAATTGAAGACTGAAGGAGCACGAATTTCAGAAGAAAGGAGGAGATCGGATCAAGTTCTTCAGCATAAAAAAGAAGCGTTCGTCAGATCTATAGTTCCCGATTCTTTTCCTTGAGATTGTCCCATTGCGGTGATCTCGAAAAGAGTGGTTATCTCGCTGTTGCCGAGATAATTACTTCGGTTTCTTGATTCCTTCGCGAATTAACGAAGCTCCGGATCGATCTGGTCATTTGGTGATCCATGGATATCAACATCCCCGTCACAGGCTAAGATCCCACGCAAGCAGCGGGAGATAAACATCCGTTACGTTTATTTGAAAGAAAGTCGTAATCTTATAAAAAGACTATTTCTTTGAGTTTGTTGTTACGCCACCTAAACAATGTGCTAGAGACCAACACTTAGAAGGTGTGGAGTGTAGTTACATTGTGAGATTGTGAACGTTGATAGGTGAGCGTTGAAAACCGATATTGTGTGGTGTAAACGTTATTCAGTTGAGCATAGAAAACCCGATTGTGATAGTGGAGATCTCCTCGAGGTGAGGAGCAAAGACGTAGGTCGTGAGGACCGAACTCCGTGAACATATCATTTGTTTGTGATTACTTTGGCGCACTTATTTTTATGTTCATATCTTATATCGCCTTTGTATATTGCTTGTTGCTTATATTGCCCAATCTTATATCGCCTTTGTATATTGCTTGTTGCTTATATTGCCCACTATCTAGTTTAGATTGTTTACCCTTATGTTATTTGTATATCCTCGCCCACTATCTAGTTTAGATTGTTTACCCTTATGTTATTTGTATATCCTCGCATATATCTCATAGTATATATCATTGCTAGGTTATTTTCCTTTGTTCATATTACATATTCTTGCTCATAACATATTGTATATCTATCTTGCAAGAATAGTTTATTTGAATTAGTTTTAATTGGCATAAAATCGGATTAGATTAGCATAAGACCCTAATCACCCTCCCTCTAGGGTCTAACAGCAAGTTCGTAACTTCAACTGGGTTTTTTTTAAAACCGATACTTTGGGATCTCATCATAAATACTGTATGTATTTGGGGTTTATCCACATGGGGCAGAATATAAGAGGCCTCGTCACATGAAGTTTTCACTTTTGGGGCTTGGACACATTTTCCCTATAATTTAACATAGGTATAATTTTTCATATATGAATTTAGGGTTAATTTCAAAAGACCCCCTCAACTATGGTGAATGTCTTAGAAAACTCCTCTCAGGTATTGAAATTGAGAAACACCCCCAAAATTTTGGCATATTATAAATAAACGTAGCCAATATTGAAAATTAGAGAAAACTCCCCCTCAACTATGGGGTGTCTCAAAGATCCCTCTGATTAGTCACACTTTTCTCATCAAGCCCGCCAGATGTCATTTCAAAATGTATAATAATTAAAATACCCTTTTAAACATCAACTTACACAATTACAAAGAAACCCCTAACCGGTAGAAAAGAACTATTTTCAATTTACAATGCTACTCACCCTCTTTCGCTTATCCTAAGAAAATGAGAATATTTTTTTATGATTTAGGGGTATTTTGGTCTTTTCTCATTCACCTTTTTGCATGTGACATGATAGATCTAATAGTGTTAGCTTTCACTGTGTAAAGTGAGAATATTTCATGGGGTTTCTCTAATTTTCGAACTTGAGGATGTTATCTATAATAGGCTCAAACTTGAGGGGATTTTCTCAACTTAAAAATAGTTGTCAGGGTTTTCTAAGACACACCCTATTTGAGGGGCTTAAATGAGAAAAGTTCAAGGGGTCATCGAAAATTTTCATAGTTGAAGGGAGTTATATACATTTGTTTTTTTTTACTTTCTATATTTAAATATATAATTATGAGATTTTTTTAAATTATGAATATCTATAGTCAGATAAGGATTATGGGAAAAAAACCTTTCAAGTTCTTTAAGATGTGGAAAAAGCATGAGAGATACATGCACACTATTTCTTCTGTTTGGCAAACCTCTTTTACAGGATGCAAAATGTATTCTATAGTAAACAAATTGAAGCTGCTGAAGAATGCTCTAAAGGATTTTAACAAGAGAAATTTTTACAACATTAGTGAACAAGTGATTAGAGCAAGAATGAATCTGGATACCTTCAAAGGGATCCTCTAAATTCTGATCTGATTAATCAAGAAAAAATCTGTATTGATTCTTATAATAAATTGCTAGAATGTGAGGTGTCATTTTATCATCAGAAAGCTAAAATTTAATGGAATGTGAAAGGAGATAGATGTACAAGCTTCTTCCATTCTGCTATCAAAGCAAAAAGACATCAAAATAGAGTAATGGTGCTATATAAAAGTGCAGGAAATATGATCACAGAAGGAAATGAGATCATCAATGAGTTGATTACTTTCTATAAAACTCTCATGGGCTCATCTTCTCTCACTTCAAATCCATATATCAATGTTTTTGGCTATGGTCCATGCTTAAATAATACACAAGCTGATACTCTATCTATTCCAGTTTCCAGGGATGAAATCAGAAATGCAGTTCACTCTATGTCAGAAAACAAAGCTCCTGGTCCTGATGGATATAGCATGTCCTTCTACAAATCAGCATGGAGTGTGATTGGTGATGACATATCTCTGGCAATTGAAGAATTTTTCAAGACTGGTAAGCTTTTAGGAGCAGTAAATGCTACAGCTATTACATTGATTCCAAAAGTGACCTGCCCCAAAACTCCATCTGACTTTAGGCCAATTGCATGTCGCAACTGCATCTATAAGATCATTTATAAAATCCTTACTAACAGAATCAAGCCTATTGTGGGAGTTCTAGTTAATGAGGCACAAAGTGCCTTTGTGAAAGGGAGGCAAATCTCTAGCAATATTCTTCCTACTCATGAGTTAGTGAAGAATTACAATAGGAAACACATCTCTCCCAGGGTTATGTTAAGCATTGACATTAAAAAAGCCTTTGATACTATTAATTAGGGTTTCCTAAAGGAAATGTTAAAAGGACTTGGTTTTCCAGACAAGATGATAAATTGGATCATGGCTTATATATCTTCCCCCAAATACTCAATTTCTCTTAATGGCTCACTCCATGGTTACTTCAAGGGAGAAAGAGGTTTAAGGCAAGGTGATCATCTATCACCTTATTTGTTTATTTTGGGGATGGAGTACCTATCTAGAAATTTGGCAAAGCTTAAAGATGACAGATCTTTTAAATTCCATCCTAGGTGTGGTGAGTTTAAGATCACACACCTAATCTTTGCTGATGATCTTCTACTTATTTCAAAAGGAGGCATACATTCAGTGAGTAAGATCTTCAATTGTTTCAGGGAATTCAGTGTTGTTATAGGCTTGGAAGCAAACTTAGAGAAATACAAAATCTTCTATGGAGGAGTTGATGAAAGTTTTAAAAGAACTGTCAAAAACTTACTGAACTTCCCTGAGGGTGCATTGCCTATAAAATATCTAGGAGTCCCTATGATATGTAAGAGATTATCTTTCATGGATTGCACTCCTCTCCTAAATAAAATCTCTGGTCAATTTCAGGCCTGTATGAAAAATAGGGGGCAATCTTATGCAGGTAGACTGTAATTTATCAAGAGTGAGGAAATTCTTGTGGGGCAGTTCTGAGCAGTCTACAAAAATTCCCCTCATTTCATGGGTACAAACTTGTTTGAGTAGGAAAAATGGTGGACTGGGCATATATTCAGCAACTATCTGGAATTTTGCTTCTATCTTGAGAATCCTTTGGCATATACATGTTAATAAGGAGAGCTTGTGGATAAAGTGGATCCATAGTACATACTTAAAGCAAAATGACATCTGGTCTGTTCAAGCAAAAAATGGCAACTCTTGGTTATGGAAACAGATTTTGAAGATTAGAGATAAAGCTCTGAGGCTATATAATGGAGCTGATAACTTGAAGATTCTCATTAAATCCTGCTGTAGGGATTCAAATATTAAAATATCAGCTCTATATACTGCTCTTTCTCCTGCTCCAGTTTCAGTTCCTTGGTGTAATACAATTTGGGAGGCTGCAAACATCCCCAGATATTCCTTCATCAGCTAGTTAGCAATTCAAAACCATCTTCTTACTCTAGATAGACTTAACAATTGGAGGATTGTAAATAGCAATAGTTGCTACTTATGCTTTGACTCCAGTTATGAAAGTAGGGATCATCTCTTTTTTGAGTGCCCTTATTCGAAGAGTGTTTGGTCTATGGTCATGGAATGGTTGCAATTCAAGTGGAGGTCTTGTGATTGGGCTCAAGTTATTCCTGGTACTGCTTCAGGTTAAGGGGAAAGGGATTCAAACAAAAAAAAAAATAAAAATAAAAAAAATGGCTTTTACCTCGTCAATCTACAGCATATGGATAGAAAGGAATGCCAGAATCTTCAAGTTGAAATATAAGATCTCTGATCAAGTTTTCAAGGAGATAAAGTTTAGCATTTTATCCAACGTTCTCAACAGCACTTTTTCGGAAACAAACAGAGCATGGATATGTTCTCTGTAATTTTTTGAGTTTTGTGATCTCTTTGACATAGAGATTTTCTTGTATTCTCAGTTGCTGAGCATCTTGCCGTGCTGAATTTTTAAAAAATAGAAAATGAATAAAATTTTTCATTTACCAAAAAAAAAAAGATTATGAAATATTTGATTGTTAGAATTTTCTAGTTAAGAGTAGATATAATTTAATGAGAATTCTTATGTAAATATAAAATGAGTTCTGCTTTGATGCACCAGTAATAGCTTTTTTTAATTATTAAATTAATAAAAAATCAAATAGGGGCCGAAAATAAAGAAGGGTAATTTCGTTTCTCCAAGTTTCACTACCCCTAATTTGTCTCCCCCCCAAAAAACTACTGTTTCACCTGTGCCTCTGCATCATTCCATTAATTTGTTTCTCTTCCCTACCTGTTTCGCATTCGCTCTTGAAAAGATAAATCACTTATTTTTAACCAAAATTCGTAGGTGACATGATTAATTACAAAATTAATTACCAACGGAAGAAATAAATAGAAAACAATATAGCACCTAAATAATTTTTGGAAGACTTTGGAAAATTTAAAAAATTCCACACACAAAGTATAAATAGAAAAGGAGTTTGAAAAAAGAATAAGGGTTTAATTTTTAAAGGAAATAAAAACAAAAGAATTTAAAATTTGAAGTCAATTTTTTTTAAAAGCTCTGTCAGGAGATCAAAACAAGATGGTGGGATTAGTTGGAAAGTTTTAAGTTTTAACTAATCATAACTTTTGTTACATTTCTTATTCGTATTTGCTAGATTAACCTTTTTCATCTAAAAGAATCATAGTAGAATTACCACTTTAGGTGTCGAAGTGCTTTCAACTAACTTATCCTTAATTAGGGAATATGAGTAGGGGTGCCAAATGGTTCAGTTTTATCCGAACAGATCCGCATCCGTATCCAAACAGATGCGGATATGGTAAGCTAATTTTAAAATCGGGCAGAAACTGTTTCAGATACGGATCTAGTTTTAATTTTTTTCGGATACGGATTCATATACGAATATGAGTGTAGGATTCAGTTGCGGATTTGGATGCAGATTTGGATACGGATCCGTTTGGATTTTTTTGGATACAGATTCAGATACGTATATGAGTGTAGGATTTAATTGCGGTTTCGAATACAGATTCGAATACAGATATCCGTAATTTAATTAACATAAAGATTGAGATCCATTTATATATCAAAACTCGTAACTGCTAACCAACCCAAAACACAAATATCTGGGTAAAAAGAACCCTAGCAAAAGGGTAAAAAGAACCCTAGCTTTATTGACTCCATTCCTTTATTCCTAACTTCTCAACCTCCGCTATCACTCCCTACCTCAACCTCTGCTGTCATTCCCCACTTCGACAACCGCTCCACCGAGATGTCGATTCTCGTTCTCCATCTCTGGCACCTGCCTCCTCTCTGTTGCCACTCCTCCCCTCTCACTCGACCTTCCCTCTCGCTCCAACCTTCCCCTCCCCCATCTCCTCTTCTC
>NC_033801.1:42507951-42554961 GCF_001876935.1 Asparagus officinalis | reverse complement strand
CTCCTCCCCTCTTGCTCGACCTCCACCGACCTCCTCCTTCAGATCTGCCATCAAACCCCTCGTCATTCGACCTCTGCCGCCGTCTTCTCCTTGCTCCTCTGCCCCCTTCTCCAACGTGCTCCTCCACGAACAGGACCAGCATGCCTAGTCCGCCATTGCCCATCCTCGCTGATCCATCATCCTTGCTATTCCATAAGGTTGAATCAAAACTCTAGTTTTACATACATTTGCTTTGCTAATTTGTGATTATAAGTATCATATTCTAGTTAAATTTTTCCTTGATGTGTTAGATTGAAACTCTATAGATCTAATTATGTGGCTTTATTTGTTTGTGTTTGGTGTTTGTTTGAAGTAATTCTGATTATATGTGAATTAAGTTGTTTTGAAATGATGATATTACATATCTAGATTGCTCTTTTGATGCTTTGCTTTGTTGGTTATATCAACTGCTTAGATACTTTATAGCATTTCTAGGTACAGTTGATGATATTATATATGCGATTATTTTATTATATTTTTATCATTTGATGTTGATATTTGCTGAACTTATTTGTACAAAAATCGATTCATATCCATTTTTCAAATATCTATTTCATATCCGTAATCATATCCAGTTCAATTCTCTAATATCTGAACTGTATCTGTTTTCGATGAGTGTGGATATGGTTAAGGTTTTTTCTTACCGAAGATAATCTGTATCTGTATCCGTATCCATTTATAAAAAGTGGATATGGATATGGTAAGCGCCATATCTGAACCATATCCGCTACGTTAACACCCCTAAATGTGATAGAGATTTTTACGGGCATAATTTACTCAAAGTGCCACTGATATTCAATCGGTGCATAGAGGTTGTTGGCATATACACAAGTTATAACCTGATATGATAAAGTGACATGTAGATATTTATGATATGAGATACGTTGATGTTTTGTGTCTTTATAATATGATACGTGTCAATTTTCTATGCCTTTAATTCCACTAGTTTCTCTTTATATATGAAGGAGGGATAATGTTTCTTGAAAAAATACTACGTATTGCTGAACGCATATGTAAGGGGTGAAAATAAACCAAATAATTAATAAACTGTTTGGTTATTATTCTTCCAAATATTCGGTCATATTCGACTCAATAGTTCATTTAATTTTAAATAAATATTTTTTTAATATTCGGTTAATAAACGAATAAAATTTAACCAAAAATATATTCGATTCGGTTGATTATATTCATTTATGTTTTTACATTTTATTCCTCTGAGTTAATTTATTATAGAATATTTATCTTTAAGTTACACTTGAGATATTTACCACATATATCATAACAAAATATCTATTGGAAATAACATCTTATGCAAATTATAGCTTAGATTACATTCTTAAGTTGCTAAAGAAAATTGATAGAAAATGAATTCATGTAGATCTAAAGTCTATAATGAGATGTTTTCGTGCTTCTACATTATTACATTATACTATTTTCAAGATAATATTACTATCAATGAATTTAATAATTTTAGTAGTCACATATCTTAATAATCATTAAGTAATTATGCAACATGTAAACATGTATATATATCTAATACTATTATAAAAATGTGTTGCTATGTTAAAATATTTCTTCCAAAAATACCCTCCGAAACGCATTCATGCATACATCTCTAGCACATCCATACATGCATATATTAAGATAAATACATACTTAATTTTTCATAACCTCCCTAATTATTTGCATCAAATTTTTATTTAACCACCCACTAATAACATTCCCCTACTAAGTCTTGATATTACACACTAATAATGAAAAACGTTACAACTATTCATCTTCTATAAATCACTATAAATTACTATTATAACATTCTCCCACTAATTTTTGACATTACACACTAATAATGAAAAAAATTACAATTATTCATCTTCCATAAATCTCTATAAATTACTATAGAATCTTATCAAATTTCTCTAACTAAAATTCTAACTTTTAATCAAAATTTATTCATATTGAAAAGTAAGAAGACACAACTACAGCACTTACAAACCGCAAGAAGTATGAGTGTGTCAATGGTAACATCACTGGTGGAGTAGAATCAAATTGAATGAGGAGATGGTAATGGAAGCATCAATGTAACAATTTCGAGAGCAGAGAAAAAACCGGTGAAGGCGACAAAGAAGATGGTCCTGTATTTTATCAAAATCTGCAGTTATTTCAGTCATAAACTAATTGGTTTTTTCACCTTCCATCTTTGTATATGTTTTTTCCTTAGCATGTAAATTGGTTTCTAACTCCTAGGCATGTTTGTAAATATGCTAAATTATTTGTATAGTTTGCCTTAGCATGTAAATTGGTTTCTAACTCCTAGGCATGTTTGTAAATATGCTAAATTATTTGTATAGTTTGGTTGAATCTCTTAATGCATTATCATGTTTGTAAATATGCTAAATTATTTGTATAGTTTGGTTGAATCTCTTAATGCATTATGCTTATTCTTGCAATAAAGAAAGCTTTGTCCATGACAATGCATTATAAGTGTAATTGCTTTCACTCTATATGTGTAAAGGGTTAATTTTCATTCTATGGTTACTAAGGTAATACATTAATATTATTGAGTTGAGGACAAATAGAAAGTGCAGGAAGATCGATTTAGAAAATGATATAGTTAGTTGGTCCAGAGGATGCTTATAGAATGGATTACTACTACAATTTTAAGAGTATTATGAATTTTCAACTATAAATTATAATTTTCTGCTATTAATATACTATTTGAGTATAATAGTTAATGTATGATAATTATAATATATATTGATATCACATTAATATTAATATTTATATGAATTATTAAATATGTGTAATTATCAAATATAATATGAGTAAAAATTTATTTATTTACCAATTCAAATAAATAAATATATAACATAACATTATAGTAATATTAAAAGTCATCAACTTTTCATTATTCCACTGTCTTCTTAACCCCCCTTCAATAAGGAACTCATTCATGAAGGGTTACCCATTTCTCCATTAACCATTTATAAATTATTTTATTATAACAAATAGGGAAAATTATACATAATTCCCTCTTCTATATCTTGAGTTGCACTAAATCCTCCTCAATATACAAGCACTTAATACCCTTGAAATGCAATTTTAGAGATATAAATTGCAAGTGTCAAATATAAATTGGGGGGATCTAAGAACTAATAATAAACTAGAGGAGGTTTAATAATTTCTAGAAAGATAATTTCCAAATGACATAAATTTCCAAATGACATCCCTCGCTCTTATGTAAATGTACTTGAGCTTCTTGCTTTACAAGTAGTTTATATTGTCTAATTGAAACATGTGTAAGCTAATTTTCTATGCAGAGAGTTATTGTTTTCGATAAAAATAACTTATTCATGACCTCCTACAAATATACCCATTTAATATTTATGCATTAAGTCTCATTTCATTGAATAAATATTAATTCTTTATTAATTACTATAATATCTTAATAACTATTCACTTTCTAACCTGATAGAACCAAAAGAATTCAAAAAAATTAATCAATAAGTGTGCCTACGTGCAACGCACGTACACGATACTAGTATATATATATATATATAGAATTAATGAGTATCCTTGTCATAGCGGAGGGGATTTCTCCTACGCTTCTAAATACACATGATTGAGCGACATTATGGATTTATCCGTCCGTTGAACTTGATCTACATATTCTAAAACTCCAACACACCAAGTTTGGGTGAATCCGTGTCGTTACCCTCCACGAGGCCATGTGAAAATTCTATGCATTCAGAAACCGTTAAATTGATACGACCGTGGAGATAGGTCAAACGACGACGGTTCACCCCAACTGGTGTGTTATGGTCTTTAGAATATGTAGATCAAGTTTAACGGAACAATCATCCATAATTCGCTCAATCATGTATTTTAGAGCGTCATAGGAGAAATCCCTCCTATGCCAAGGAACCATTTAATCAATCATAATATATTATTATCTATATTATAATATATTATTATATATATATATATATTTAAATATGAGTATATGTATAGTATAATATAATAATATATATATATAGGTATATATACTATTATAGTATATATATATATATAATATTGAGAAAAAATGGTTGCTGGTACCAGCACAAAAAGTTGTGACTGGTAGTAAGGCTGCGTATAATCATCATCCACTCATTCAATATATTACATATCACATGCGTTCCTCAACTCATGGTAATGTGCGTCCCCCTTTGAATGTGGAGTGAAGAGATTGTCCACCCACTACCAAGCCACATAAAGTTCTGTGCTTGGTACAAGCATACCATTATCGCCCCCCCCTGCTTCTCTCTCTCTCTCTCTCTCTCTCTCCTCTCTTATATATTATATACTATGTATATATATATATATATATACTATTGATATATAATATTATGTATTATATTTATATAATATATATTATAATATATATAATGTATATTATATATATTAGTATACATATCCAACATAGGATTCAATACCTTGACCCAAGGTTTAATAATGAAATGCCTTAATCAAGTGTGCTAACAAATATTCATGAATATTTACCGAATATCTAGTTAATACCGAATCAAATTTGAACACTTTCTACCCCTTCGACACAAATTCGAATTCGCAATAATAATACGAATCAGAATTTGAATTTAAAGGTATTTGATCAAAGTCAATTAATTCGTTTCCATCCCTACGCGTATGTAAACCAAGGAGGGTTGGTAATCATAATGTATTACCGAAGCATAAAATTCTAAGAGAATCACTGCGCATCATAACACCAGCAGCAACCTTAAAAGATGTCCGAAATGTAAAGAGTAGAGGAGCCGAGGCTTATTATGTTATCGAGCAGCCCCCCTCATTCATAATAAGGAGCCGAAAGTAAATAATAATAATAATAATAAAATGGAAATTGGAAAAGTTGGGTTCCAACATCACACATGGGTCTCCCACTCAGAATGCCCCCCACTCAAATTGCAAGAGCCATCATTTTCCCTCCTACCTTTTCCTTCTTATTGATCAGCCTCTCTCTCTCTCTCTCTCTCTCTTAATTATTCCCACATCCTCCTTCAGTCTCCTACTCTCTCTCTCTCTCTCTCTCTCTCTCTCTCTCTCTCTTAATTATTCCCACATCCTCCTTCAGTCTCCTACTCTCTCTCTCTCTCCCTCTCTCTCTCATATGGAGAAGAGCAGATCAATTCCAGAACACTCATCATCATCCTACCACTCCTTTGGCTACGAGGACCGATCGCGGTCCTACAGCTTCAACGGGCCGAGCAGCTCAAGTGATCCGGAGCTCAAGAGGAAGCGAAGGGTGGCTTCGTACAACGTTCTGACGATGGAGGGAAAGCTCAAGTCATCTTTCAGGAACAGCTTCAAGTGGATCAAGACCAAGTTCACTGATGTCCGCTATGGCCCCTAATTAAACACAAATTTTCTATATGCCACCCCCCCCGCCCCCCCCTCTCTCTCTCTCTCTCTCTGTCTCTTCGAATCTTATCTACTGTGAACTGCAAAATCAGAATCGATCAAGGGTAAAAGTGTGCTGGTTGTTATATGTGTGTTTCAATGGTTTACGTGCATGGTTGTTGAAGCGGTGCTCTGTTTATATATATGAAGATGGTGATCAGCTTCTGGTGTTCTCTGCGTATACGTAGCTTTCCTGTACAGTCCTTGTAATCCTTTGCAACGATGTAATCTGAACAAACATCTGCCCTTCATTTGTTTCTCTACCGATCGATCTTATGTTCTTTTGGCCTGAAAATTAAATTACGGGGATCAGCAAACCCTTATGTACTTATTAGGTGCTTGGGGAAGTTATTAATAACGATAGCAACCAAGAACTTGTTTTTAATCCAAGAATCATCATAGAAAAGGAAAAGGGAAATCAAAAGTCCGTATCTCTCATTTTGCGTCCTGATTAAAGACGCTAGCTACTTCCGTAAATTTAGACTGATGAAGGTGCCATGCGGTCCGCCCAGAACAAAAACTAAGAATACTCCGTCACGTTTACAATTACGCTGTTCTACATAAAATTTTCACTTACTGGCGTTTAGGTAATTTGGGTGGGGTCCGCCCAATTGAGTGGGCGTGCCAAATAGGGTCCAAAACCGGTCTTTCTAATGCGGACCGATGCCTAATCTAATAGATTAGGTGTTTTGTGATATATAATATATATATATATATATATAGTATATATATATATATAATATATTATATATATATATATATATATTATATATATTATATATATATATACCAAGACTCCTATCACTTAAGTTGATGTCCATCAAAGTTTCTAACACCATTTATTAATAATAAAATCACCTGTTTATATAATACCTAGGACCCTAAGGCATTATGAGTGCCTGTTTAAAAACATTTTGTGGACACAACTCATTCCCTATCCACTTAATGTTGACACAAGTTTCACTATATATATATATATATATATATAATATTAATATATAATATATATAATATATATACTATAATATATATATATATATATATATATATATATATATATATATATATATATATATATATATATATATATACATTTGAGAAAATATATTATGCTTCGCTACCAAGTATAGTTTTTGTGCTTGATAGTTGACGGTGACAATATTCCCCTCCACTCATTCGAAATTTAGGCCCACATTACACATAGGTTTGTGGAGTGGATTGGGAATTGAAATTGAGTGGATAAGAATAAGACATCTCACTACCAAAGTATAAATTTGTGTGTGGTACCAAGCATACCCATGTTCTCTCTCTCATATATATATATATATAATATATATATATATTATATATATATATATATATATATATTATATATATATATATATATATAGGTAAAAACTTGTGTCAACTTAAGTGGATAGGGAATAGTATGTCCACCAAAGTTTTTAACTACTCATATTGCCTAGGGATCCTTATATTATATAAAAAGTTATTTTATATTAATAAATGTGTGGGTATAAACTTTGGTGGACATCAACTTAAGTTGATAGGAGTCTTGCTCTACACACACACACACACACACACACACACACACTTCGCCAGTATGCCACCAACCACCACCTAATATTACTGTGCCACCAACCATTTTTAATTTTTTTATTAATTGAGAGGCTATATAAAGAGGGTGGTGGGAGAGAGCAGGAGCAGGCAGACGTAGAGAAGAATAGGAGAGAGAGAGAGAGAGAGAGAGATCGAGAAGAAAGGAAAAGATATGGGATTTTGGCTACTCGGAGAGAATGAACGGATAGCGATTTTAATTTCATAGTTCAATAAAGGCACATACATCTTTTTCCAATCCCATCCTAGTTAATTTTAATTTTGATAGATTAAACCTTAAATTTATGAATAGAACTTTAGATACAAATGAATAAAAGACTTGATCTTAATAAAAATTGATGAATAGAACTTAAGATCAAATCCCTAATTTATAAATTACTATTCACCACCGATGTATTTGTGTCTCCGCTTGAATTACTATTCACCGACAGTGTCACTATCCCCGCCAGATTTACTATTCACCCAACGGCGGAAATGTTCATCGCCTAAAAGTACTGTTCCTGACGGTGTTGCTGTTCATTGTCGGAATCACTATTCACCACCGGTATTACTATTCACTATCAAAATTACTATTCACCGATAGACTGTCAGGTTTGAATCTTTCTTTCTATTCGGTCGACCGACTTCTATCATCAGTCGACCGATAATAGATTATAGTGTTGTACACGTTGTGCACGTTCATCGCTGGTCGACCGATGCTCAAGGGCAGTCGATCGACGTGTTAAATTGCTGATGAAGGGTTTTTACATGCTTGTTTGGTTGTGAACACGAGGTTCAAACCGTACATACACACGCGCGACCATGGACGTACATGTATAGAGTTTTAGCACACACGGACCTCCGAGAGAGGATAATTTCATGTATTGTTTGACCACGACAGGGAGATGATTAGTTAGGATAATATATGTGTTTGTATGGATCTTGTTGATGAGCACAACTCAGTACTGTATAGGGTAGTGTGTCGGTATACCAATGAAGTAGGCCGTTGAGCCGTACTTGTAGGATGCCTGAGGAGGTAGTCCGTTCCACATGGTAATGCGATGAGGTTGGTGAGCCGTATTTGTAGGATACCTAAATAGGTAGTCCGTTCCGCATGGTGATACGATGAGGCTAATGAGCTGTACTTGTAGGATGCCTGAGAAGGTAGTTTGTTCCGCATGGTGATGTGATAAGGCTAGTGAGACGTATTTTCTTAGGATGTCTGAACAAGTAGTCCGTTCCGCAAAATGATGCAATGAGCTATAGAACTTTGCAAGAGATAGTACTGTAAAACTTTTGACAGCTTGAGTCTTAGGCGGGAGTTAATTATGAACATGATTCACTGTAGAGTTATATTACAACAGGGTATATTGTGCTGTAGGTTATACCGTATTATGTACTTATATCCGTATCATCTATCCAAGGGTAGCGTGAGGTATTTGGTTTGACATTTATGACACTGATTGGGATGGTATTTTTGTAATGTATTCCTTTATTATTTATTTTCTGTCTGGAGTTGGTATTTAGCGATTCACAATTTGAGACACATGGTATATATATATGATGGTTTCATTGTTTAGATTATTACGCTTGATGTACGAGTCTCGTGTTGTGGATTTCTAAGTATTAACCTCATTTAGTATAGGGTAAATAATTTAGGTGGTTTATGCATATTTTAGGTAGAACCCCCATTTATGTAGTAGCCCTTCCCCTGGGGGCGGATGAAGATGTTCTTGCTAGTGATTTAACGTTATTGTCTTCCCCTCTTTTCAGGTAGCGGATCAGAGTTTCAGAGAGCCACAGTTTGTCAGAGTTTTTGCATAGTTGCCATCATTCCGTGATAGTCAGTTATTGCTCCATATTAGCTTAATAGTCGTTTAGTTGATTTCCAGAGTTGTATTTTATTTTAGAGGCTGAGTGCTTATGTACTATCCAGTTGACTATTGTATTTATTTACTCCTATTTCAATTCATTGGACGTATATCTTGTTCCTTAGTTGAGACTTGTTTATCTATGTTGTTGGACATGTATTTTTATGTTCTACTTCCTGATTTTATTTCTCTTATATCTACTTGTACTTGCACTATCTTTTATTGTTTCTACTAGAGAGATATTATTGTAATGGTGAAATATGTTGTTGCACAGTGTGGGTGCAAGGCAGGTTTGACATTCTTGAATTCACCTTGGACTACAACATTGTGTGAAACCAGGGGTGTCATAGGTTTATTATTTATTTTTAGTCTTTAGAGATGTATTTTATGTTGGAGACTGTGTGCCTTAGTACTATATTTAGTTGACTCTTATGTTAGAGATTTATTACTCTTATTTCAGACTTATCAAATGTGATACTTATCTTCTGTTGGAACATGAATACATTTCTTGTTGGATATCTCTTTTCTATATCGTGTTTCTTGTATTTTTTATCTTTATTCTAATCTGCTTGTACCCACAATTCTTTTATTTGATTTCCACTAGAGAGATACTACCGTGATGGTGAAACATATTGTTGCACAGTGTTGGGTGCATGGCAGGTTTGACATCATTGGATTCACCTTGGACTACAGCGTTATGTGAAAACAGGGGCGTCACAGTTGGTATCAGAGCTCTAGTTCTAGCATCTTTAGGATATCATGTGTTGAGTCGTGGAGCTAGTATATAGTTTCATAGGGTTCATGTATAGAGTTCGCTAGGAATCTCTAGATTGAGTGAAGCCGTTATACGTATAACTCAAAAATTTTAAGAATTTTTTTTATGATGACCATCTTACTTTTGTTATAAAGTATTTTGAGGATACTAAGTGATATATTTTCCTATTGTTATATGTTAAGTTATTTATGCTCGAGGTATCATTTTATCTTATAAGATTTCCTCCTGAAATCACAGGTGTCAGGATGAGGTCCTGGTCGAAGAGGGTCCCGTGCTCAGGGAGCTGAACAAGCTGAGCCAGAGCCTGAGCCGCAGCAAGCTCCACAGTACTTGATCGATCTCATTGCACCGATTGCAACTAGGCTAGCAGTGCTCGAGGAGCAAGTGGTGAATCAGGTTCTGCCAGCAACACCACCTCCAGTGGTGCCTCAACCAGCAACACTTGTGCCTATTGCAGAGGAATCACCAGCAGTTACACCATAACCAGTTATTGATAGAGCCGCAGAGCAGGAGGCTTAGCTTTATTTGGTGGAGAGATATCAAAAGATGAGGGCACTAGAGTACCAGGGTTTAGCGGACTTGCTTGCAGCCCATAAATGGAAGGAGGATGTGGGGAATATCCTAGATATGCTTAACGTCGATTCGGTCTAGAAGCAGAGATTAGGAGCTTTTAGCCTCAAGGGAGATGCCGGAGGGTGGTATAGTCTCCAATTCACACCAGAGTAACGAATGACACTTATCTGGGCATCTACTTCTTCGATGAACAGTATGTATCATCAGCACCGAATGCTACAAAGGAGCTAGAGCTAGCCTAATTAGAGCAGGGAGACATGTCTGTAGCTGATTATGAAAGCAAGTTCATGGGTCTACTCAGGTTTACGGGCATGTGGCACACAGGGGAGCGTCAAGCTCAGATATTTTTGATGGGACTTCACCCGAGCCTATGCTGCTATCTTGTGTCTCAATATTTTCACTCAATGTGAGAGGTTTCTGATGCAAGAGGGCATTTTTAGGGCCCAGAGGACCCTAGCAGTAGAGTAAGGGTTCTTAGCAGCAGCAGCAAGGTCCTCATAAGAAGGGACCACAGGAGGATCAGAGAGCATAGCAGCAGCAAGGTCCTCATAAGAAGGGACAGTCCGGGTACTTGCTTTCACTGTCACAAGTTCGGTCATAGAACCGCAGAGTGTCGTAGTGCACCGGTAGGAGGTCAGCAGGGCAAAATTCAGGTTAAGCCACAGAACCGAGGCTAGGGCCCGCAGCCGAGATTAAAGGCACCGTCGACAGTTCTAAGGATAGAGGGTTAGGTATGTGATATTCAGGAGGTACCACAAGGACAAATAGTTCCATACATTTTAGAGTCTTCGGTACAACAGGCCACAACTTCCGATCGAGTTTTTTTAGTCGGGCCTCGTGACCATGGTGCGAGCGGGACCGTGGTGGAAGATACGTTCCTTGTGAACTCCTTTCCAGCCCGTACCCTATTTGATTCAGGAGCTTTGCATTTTTTTATCTCCTATATTTTCATGGATAGACTTCAGCTTATGGCACAACCTTTAGATATTCCTTTGTCAGTTTCCACTCCTTTGGGTAAGGTGTCCCTATTAGAGAGTATCTGTAGGAGATGTATTTTCAGCCTAGATGAATATGAGTTCATAGCTGATCGGATCGTCTTTCGCATGTCTGATTTTGATGTGATCTTTGGTATAGACTGGCTATCTTCCTACCATGTCAGTATCGACTATTTTGCCAAAACAGTTAGTTTGTGAGCGTCCGATGGGATTGAGTTGGTTGTAGTGACCTCACAAGGGAACCAGTTTGCGGAGTCATTTCTGGCATACGTCTAGAAGGTGTTGTTACGGGATCAACGTGCCAATTTGTGCGAGACCAGATGTGACGCCCCTGTTTTCACACATGGTTGCAGTCCAAGGTGAACCCAGAGATATCAAACCTACCATGCACCCATACTGTGTAACAACACGTTTTACCATCACAGTAATATCTCTCTAGTAGAATCAAGTAAAAGTGTAGGTACCAAACAGGCAAAAAAATAAAAAAAATAATAGACATGATGTAGAACGAAATATCTCATAAATATAATCATGTTCAAATGAATAAACTGGAATACATCTGATATCTGAAATAACTGTGAAATGTCTCAATATGAGTCAACTGAAAATAGTGTTGAGGCGCACTGCCTTTACAAGATGGAATACAAAACTCTAATGTCTGAAATAAAACATAAAACTACGATGGAGTCTCAACTACTAAAACTATGTGACGACGACTATGCTGGAATTCCGTCATCCTGCGGCTCCACGAAACTCTGAGCTGCTACCTGAAAGGAAGTTAAAATAAAAAGAGAAACAGCAAGAGCGTCAGAGCGCTACAACAAGTTCACCTCTATCCACCCCCAAGGGAAGAGCTGCTAGATGTAGTGGAGGCTCTATCTATTAAGCATAGTCTACCTAGATCATTTCCCCCATGTCTAATGGAATTAATAGTTAGAACTTTACAACACGATACGTTGTACATCGAGCAAAATCTAAACAAGGAAATCCTCTTGTATATAGCATATATCTCAAATTGTAGATAACTAAATATAAACCCCGGACTAAGAATGGAACAAAGCCATACAGGATAATAATTACTTCATAATGAACATCAGCATATGTAAATCTCATGTACTCGCAAGAACAAGGTATCTCAGTCATATATATAATGAACATCAGCATATGTAAATCTCATGTACTCGCAAGAACAAGGTATCTCAGTCATATATATGTCTCAACAAATAAGTCGTCTCTCATGTACTCGCAAGAACAAGGTATCTCAGTCATATATATGTCTCAACAAATAAGTCGTCTCACTTTTAGCGTCCACCCAACTCAGGCTATAATATAATCGTCATGATGTAATCTCATGCAATATTCTGATTCATCGTATTACCATGCGTAACAGACTACCCAATCAGTATCCTAAACAATGTACACGGCTCATTAGTCTCATCGTGATCTCAGTGCGTAACATCAGTGCGGGACGGCCTACCATATAGGTATCCTCAAAGACGGTTCACAAGCCCCATCGCATCCACATGCGGACGGACTGCTAGACAAAGCATCCAAACCCGACTCAATGGCCTGTACAAATAGAATATCGACGCACTACCCCACGTAGTACTAAACTGAGTTCATTAACGATATCCATCTCGTGTATAAACTGTGTATATCTGGTATATCGACGCACTATCCTAAATAGTATTGAGCTGTGCCCATCAATGATATCCAACTCATGCATGTAAATAAACCTCTAACTCAAGTGTAATCAACTCAACACTTGTCAAAATCCCCTTTTGAAATACTCATATGTGTACTACGATACTATTATTGTGCGTTCATGTCTGTACGTGTCTCATCGTACGGCTCGAACCCATGTTCACGATTTAAACGTACAAAAGAAAATACCTCAAACAAAAGAACATAAGTATTGTATTCGTGAATAGTACCGTATGCATGAATAGTGATAGTACTTATAAATAGTAACAATACTTATTAATAATATCCATATGCGTAAACAGTAATAGCACGTATGAATAGTATCCGTACGTATGAATAGTACCATACATATTAATAGTAATAATACTTATGAATAGTATCCGTACTCATAAATAGTAATAGTACTTATAAATAGTATCATATGTATGAATAGTATTCGTGCTTATGAATAGTACCATACATATGAATAGTAATAGTACTTATGAATAGTACCATACATATGAATAGTATTGTATTTATGAATAGTATCGTACGTATGAATAGTACCGTATGTATGAATAGTACCTGTATAAATAGTAACAGTATTTCCAGCGGTAGACATATATGTATAGTTCTAGCTAGCAATATCATGTCTTTAGGAATTTGGTCTTATATTCTATTCATTAATTTTCATCAATATCATGTCTTTTCATCAATATCATGTATATTCATAAATTTTCATCAAGATCAAAATTTACTGGGGATGAGTTAGGAAAGAGATGAACTTGCCTTTATTGATCTCTGAAATTAGAATTCCTATCCGTTCCTGTTCTTCGAATTGCCAAAATTCCCTTCCTCTTTTCCTCTCTTTTCTTCCTCTCTCTCTCTCTCTCTCTCTCTCTCTCTCTCTTTCTCTCTTTCTCTTTCCTCTTTCTCTCTCTCTGTCTTTCTCTTCGTTGTGCCCAGAACTCTCCCCCCTCCCCTTTTTATAACCAAAAATAATAATAATAAATCTAAGGGGTTGGTGGCACAGGACGGGGGTTAGTGACACATGTAAGTGTATATATTATATTTTATATTATTTAAAAAATAGGATTTCGGGGTCCATTTCCAGAAAGGAATGAAAATTTACCCACAACACTGTCTCAACATTCTTAGACCAATGGCGTAATCCTTATGTCCATCTGACCAACAAAAAAATTATTAAAAATACAAATACGATAGATGTCAATTGACGCGATACCATCTCAAAATAGTATTTCTGTCTCCGTTGTCAAAATGCAACGAAACTTTAATCATAGCATGGTCTTAATATTCTAAGATCAATGGAATAAATTTCGTGCCCATCTGATCAATAGAAAAAATACTAAAAATAAAATAATATCATTTTTTAATAGACTCGCGATACCGAGGCTGAAACCGCGAATCGATCTCAAATCGATTCCATTCTGATCCATTCATCCCAGAATGATCACTAATCATAATAAAACTCATTTATTATCATTTATAATAATATTTTTAAAATTTTTGGGGTTTTACATTCTTCCCCCCTTAAAAGAATTTCGTCCTCAAAATTCCACAATCGTATCTTAGAGATTAATAATAAGAGAAAAGCACATTGAGGGAATAATCCAGATAAGGAAATCCTCATATACACATCTCGTACAATTAATCTCTAGATATGAAACAAAAAAATATCCACACTTAACAATCTAGAATGCAAATACTCTCACTTAACCCCTAACTAAGCGGAACTAGTACGTCGGGCGAAAAATCCAAACAAGGAACCCCCCATATATATATCATGTGTTCCAAATGATTAGGAGCTAAGTGTTAATGCCCTCATTCTAGTGTTAAGTATAAATATGATCATATGGATAATCATAAACAGGAATAAATCATAATCAATCATTTATCTGTTCAAACAGGTGCGGGAAGTCGCGATGCATATTCCCCTCGCGCTCCTAAGAAACCTCCTCAGCTCCTTTCCCGTTCCATTGAACTTTGACTAAGGGAATCAACTTATTTCTAAGTTTCTTGTTTTCTCTAGCAAGAATACAAACTGAAATCTCAATAGTGGTCAAACAATTATGAAGCTCACTCTCCCGTGTGTCTAACACTCACTGTTGTTCCTCGTCACGCAAATGCTTCATGAGCATCAAAACATGAAAAATATCGTGTATACTCGACATCGATGCTGGAAGATCTAGCCTACACAATACGACTTCAATGCGCTCAACAAATCCAGAACGGGCCAATATATCTCGGGGTAAGTTTTTCCCCGTCTACCAAATTGCTAAACTCACTTCATCGGAGATACTTTCAATAAGACATAGTCCCCAACTTTGAACTCTAGCGGTCATCGCCTCTAATCTACATAACTCTTTTGCAGACTCGCGCTGTAAGAATACGCTCTTGAATCAGTGCTACCTTCTCTATAGTCTGTCTCACAAGTTTTGGTCCAAGTAGCAAGCTGTCTTCTGGATTTGCCCAACAAATAGGTAATCTACATGGCCTACCGTATAATGCCTCATATGGTGCCATCCCTATAGTCACTTGATAACTGTTGTTATAAGCAAATTTAATTAATGAGATATGGTCCTCCCAGCTACCCTGGAAATCGATAACACATGCCCACAATATATCCTCCAACACTTAGTTGATTCTCTCGGTCTTTGGTGGCTCCCATTCTAGTACTGCTTTAACCTTCGCTGGATCTACTACAATGCCCTCTCTTCTGATAACGTGACCCAAAAATCTGATCTCCGATAGCCAAAATTCGCACTTGCTGAACTTGGTATATAACTGATGCTCCTGCAAAGTCTGCAATACTAATCGTAGATGCTGCTCGTGCTCTGCATCCGATCTCGAATAGATAAGGATATCATCAATAAATACAATCACGAACTGGTCCAAGTATGGACGATAAACCTGGTTCATCAAATCCATGAATACTGCGGGTACATTGGTCAGCCCAAATGGCATGATGAGAAATTCGAAGGACCCATATCGAATCAGAAAGGAGGTTTTGGGAATATTCATCTCCCGAACTCGCAACTGATAATAGCCTAAACGAAGATTAACCTTTGAGAAACACTACGCTCCCTACAGCTGGTCGAATAAGTCATCAATCCTCGGTAGTGGATACTTGTTCCAGATAATGACCTTATTCAACTCACAATAATCTATACATAAGCGTATACTACCGTCCTTCTTCACGAAGAGAACCGGCGCTTCCCACGGAGAATGACTCCGACGAATAAAACCCTGAGATAACAACTCGTCTAGCTAAGTCTATATCTCCTCCATCTTAGAAGGTACCACACAATAGGTTGCTTGGGATATCGGTACTGTGCACGGCTATAACTCGATACAGAACTCAATTTCTCTCACAGGAGGAAACCTAGGCATGTCCTGAAAGACATCCTGATAATCTAAGACAACTCTAGTCTCACACAAATCAACACTCCGATCGCTCAGTATCACCTCCTCGATGTACGCCAAAAATATCTCCGCAAACTGGTTGCTCTGTGAGGTTGCTACTACCAACTTAGACCCATCAGATGCTTGCAAGCTAACTATTTTAGCAAAATAGTCGATACTAATATGGTAGGATAATAGCCAATCCATACTGGGAATGACGTTGAAACCTGACATCCACAAAACTATCAGATCAATAATGAACTCGGACTCATCTAGACTGATGACGTCAAGAGGCTCTAATATGCAATATAAATTCAGCACAAGCAAAACACAAAACAGAAATGCGATAAAAATAAGAGAGATAGGGTTAGGAGTTCGTTATCCTTGACGCGCGATGTGTTAACGAGGTTCGGCCCTCTGGCCTACGTCCCCGCTCCCCACTCTCGAAGAGAAATCTACTACACACCCGGTTTGGAAGCCGGAACTTCGTCTACACAGCGATCTTCACAGATCTCTCTCACTACACAGTTTGATCTCAACAGATCACACCCTCACAGTAGATCTTACACAAGATCTCACCCTCACAGCAGAAGAAAAGATGCAAGACTCTCTCTTTACACAGTCCCTATGGCAAAGAGAAAGGTTACTGAAGCTAGGAAGTGAATCACACACAAAAACACAGAGAAAAAACAGATTTGAAAATTTTCTCAGGAAAACAGAGCTCTCTGGTTTTTGCAAACGTTAGGGCTTAGGAAGAAGAAGCAGCCTGGGGGGGGTTTATAAAAGAGTTTAAACCAATTAAAAACAAAAACCCAATCTTCCTATTTAGGAAGATAATATTCTTTTCAGACTCTCAGCTCAGACTGTGCCAAACACTAATAAGTGAAAGCACAGCGAACGAGGCAAAAACCGACCGTTTAAAAAAGTCGCGGCTGACCAAAGACACAAATCGGTTGACCGAAGGGAATTTCGGTCGACCGAAAAAATGCTTCGGTCGACCGACCGAAAATTTCGGTCGACCGCTAACAACCTTGAAAACTTGGAAATCAAGCAGAGACACCGTCGGTCGACCGACACGGTCGACCGATTAGAAAATCGAGATTTCGGTCGACCGTACCGGTCGACCGACGACCTCTCTGGAAAATGGTGAGGAAAGACGATGGGAGCGGTCGACCGGACCGGTCGACCGCTTTCTGACATTTTGCAGAAAACAGTTTTTTTGACCAACTTGAAATATTTACAAAATATTTATTTGACCTCTGAAAAATCTGAAACTTTGTAAAATGTTTTTAATACTAAAAACAAACTGTTTAGAAAAGGAATTTTGCAGATAGGTCATCATACTTATGAAAAATAGTATTTTGTGAAAACGCTTTAAAACCTAAGTATGAAATCGTGTGTGTGATTCCCAATAGCTTCAAGTAAAATCAGTAACTCTTTGCCTACATTCTAGCACTAGAGAGAGAAACAAAAGAAGGCTAATATCCTCATATATAAAGAACAATACTTGAGCTTTGATATAGCTTGAATCGGATGAAGCTTGTATTCGAATTTGACGTTCTTAAAATAACGTTGCTTCATCTCTTGGCCTCCTCCTCCTTTGGATATCATCGTTGTAGCATATATTCCATCCATCCTCCATTAATGGCACTAATGAGCTTGATAAATGAATTTACTACATTTTCACTCAATAAGCTATTAGTACCGATAGTGGTGGTTGTAAAACATCATCAAAACATAAGGGCTAATAATCTCTCCCTTTTTGATGATGACAACCAACCATTATATAAGAGCAAAAATAAAATAGCTTATAGATAGGTGCTCCCCCTATCTATGAGCTCCCCCTAAATATATGCAACAAATGAGGAGATTTCTCTCCCCCTTTGTCACCATCAAAAATGGGGAAAGAAATGCAAAATGCAAGATGCAACTAAACAAGCAAGCAATGTAGAACTTTCACATAGTGCATAAGCCCAAACCATTTCTTATGCGACAAAAATCATCCTCTCCAAGAGGCTTAGTAAATATATCCGCTAGTTGAGATTTTGTGTCAACAAATACTAGGGATACATCTTGTCGCTCTACATGATCGCGTAAGAAATGATGGCGTACATCAATATGTTTAGTTCTAGAATGCAAAACCGAATTTTTGGAAATATTTATAGCACTTGTGTTATCACAAAAGATTTTAATATTTTGAAAATTCAAATCATAGTCAACTAAACTTTGTTTCATCCATAAAACTTGAGCACAACATAAGCCGGCGGCAATGTATTCCGCTTCCGTAGTGGACAATGCAACACAATTTTGTTTCTTGGAAGCCCAAGAAACAAGGGAATTTCCTAAGAATTGGCATGTTCCACTAGTACTCTTGCGATCTACCTTACATCCGGCAAAGTCGGCATCACAAAAACCATATAAATCAAAAGAAGTGCTTCTTGGATAAAATAAACCAAGGTTAAAAGTTCCATTAACATATTTAATGATCCTTTTAACCGCAATTAAATGAGATGCTTTAGGAGATGCTTGAAAACGTGCACATGCACACACACTAAACATGATATCGGGTCTACTAGCGGTGAGATAAAGAAGACTACCTATCATACCTCGGTATAGTTTTTGGTCCACATCTTCACCACTCTCATCCGCATCAAGCTTAACACTAGTACTCATGGGAGTAGGCGCATGCTTAGAATTCTCCAACTTGAATTTCTTCACCAATTCCTTCGCATACTTGCTTTGTGAAATGAAGATCCCATCCTTAGTTTGCTTGACTTGGAGCCCGAGAAAGAATGTAAGCTCTCCCATCATACTCATCTCAAAGTGATCCTGCATAACTTTAGAAAATTCCTTGCACAAGGATTCATTAGTAGCACCAAAAATAATGTCATCCACATATATTTGAACTAAAATGAAATCATTTTTCCTTTTTCTCACAAAAAGTGTGTTATCAATAGATCCTTTTGAAAAACCATTTACAACAAGAAAACTAGAGAGGCGAGCATACCAAGCCCTAGGAGCTTGTTTCAACCCATATAAAGCTTTTTGTACCCGGTAAACATGATTAGGAAAAGCATGATCTATAAAACCGGGGGGTTGCTCAACATACACTTCCTCTTCTATAAAACCATTTAAGAAAGCACTTTTGACATCCATTTGAAATAGTTTGAAATTTTTAAAACTAGCAAATGCCAAAAACATCCTAATAGATTCCAACCTTGCAACCGGTGCAAAGGTTTCATCATAGTCTATGCCCTCCTCTTGATTGTATCCTTGGGCAACCAAACGTGCTTTATTTCTAGTTACAATGCCATGTTCATCAAGTTTGTTTCTAAAAACCCATTTTGTACCAATAACACTAGCATTGTTAGGTCTAGGAACTAACTTCCAAACTTCATTTCTTTGAAAATTGTTTAATTCTTCATGCATAGCCAAAACCCAAAACTCATCATTTAAAGCATCATTAACCTTTTTAGGTTCTAGTTGAGATAGAAATGCAACATTACCACATTCACTCAAGGCTTTTGAGCGAGTTATAACTCCTTTTGAAGGGCTCCCAATGATTTGTTCCTTTGGATGATTTGATGTGAATTTCCAAGCTTTAGGTGGTTCAACTTGATCTTGAGCGTTTGTGCTATCCACATCCTTTTGAACTTCTATAGAGGGAGTGTCATTGATTTGCAACAAGTCCAATCCTCCCTCAATATCATCATCATCATCTTTCCTAGGCAACACAACTTGAGAGCCAACATTAGTCTCATCAAAAGTAACGTTTATAGACTCTTCAACAACGAGGCTTCGTTTATTGAAGACCCTATAAGCCTTACTTCGAGGTGCATAACCCAAGAAAATACCAACATCAATTTTGGAATCAAATTTATCATGGTGATCTTTTGTATTTAAAATAAAGCATTTGCAACCAAAGACACGAAAATAACCAATGAAAGGAGTTTTTCCATAATAAAGTTCATAAGGAGTTTTCTTAAGCTTTGGTCTAATCAAAACACGATTTAAAACAGGGCAAGCCGTATTGACGGCTTCCGCCCAAAAATATTTTGGTAAATCAAATGAGTTTAACATAGTGCGTGCCATCTCTTGTATGGTACGATTTTTCCGTTCAACAACACCATTTTGTTGTGGTGTTCTAGGAGCGGAAAACATATGAGTTATACCATGATGAGCACAAAAATCATAGAAAAATTCATTTTGAAATTCACCACCATGATCACTTCTTATTTTAACAACTTTCAAATCCTTTTCATTTTCAATTCTTTTAACATGATTAGCAAATTCTTCAAAACAATCATTTTTCTTAGCAAGAAATATTGTCCATGTAAAACGAGAAAAATCATCAATAATCACAAAAACATAGTGTTTGCCTCCAAGAGAGGTAACACGCATAGGACCAAATAAATCAAGATGAAGTAATTGCAAGGGTTTAGAAGTCGATACCTCATGGATGGATTTGAAAGAAGACTTTGTTTGTTTACCTTTGGCACAATCCTCACAAATTGTATCTTTTATGAAGTGCAAGCTAGGTAGCCCTTTCACAAGATTCTTCTTAGACAATTTTGATATTAACTCCATATTTGCATGTCCAAGTCTCTTGTGCCAAATCCAAGGATTTTCATCAATTGCCGCAAGACACTTCACATCTTGATTCACTAACTCATTCATCTCAAAAATGTAAACATTAGACTTGCGATTTGCAATAAAAACAATTTTTCCATCCATACTAATGATGCATTTATCCGGTTTAAAAGAAATATCAAAACCTTTATCACTTAATTGGCTAATGCTAAGAAGATTATGATTCAAGCCATTTACTAAATAAACATCTTCAATAATGGGTGAGGGTTTCTTACCAATAGAACCGATACCAATGATTTTACCTTTCTCACCACCACCGAAGGAGACATTGCCTCCTTCAATCCTTGATAGGGTTGCAAATAACTCTTTGTTGCCCGTCATATGATGTGAGCAACCACTATCAAGGTACCACATCTCCTTACGTCGTTGCCGTGACGTTCCCTACAAAAGAAGAAGATGAAGGTGTAGTAGCTTTAGGTACCCATGTCTTGGGTCCTTGGTGGTTAGTAGTTTTGGTACCTTTGGGTACCCATATCAAACCATAAAAATCTTCATTGTCTTTAATTCTACAATGAGTAGAAATGTGTCCATGTCTCATACAATAGGTGCATACAAAATTTCTTTTGTATGTACGAATGTTAGAACCATGAAACCTATTTCTACCATGGTGATTGTAGTTGGCATAAGCATGAGTGGGTCTAGTCCTACAACCCTCAATTTCTAGTCTTTCAATCTTTGATCTTAATTGCTTGTTCTCAAAATCGAGATCTCCAAGCAATTCATCTTTTAGAGCAAGAGAGGTTGTTAGTTGTTCTAGCTTAATATCACAAGAGGCATGCAATTTTTTGAAAGAAGAGTATTCTTTAGACATTCTTTTAAATTCAAAGTTCAACTCTTCTAAAGCCATAGCTATGTCACATTGCATATAAAAAGATTCACTTTCGGCCTCGGATATTACCTCATGTTCATTTGCCATGAAACAAACATTTGGGTCATGAAGAGCAAGTTTGGCTCCTTCTTCATCACTATCCGAGTCACTTGGTTCGGATTCTTCCCATCCGGCATACATAGCCTTCTTCTTCTTGTACTTCATGTACTTTTCTTTGAGCTTGGGGCAATCCTTAGCGATGTGACCCGGTTCATTGCACTCAAAACATTTACCTACACGAGAGGAAAACTTGTTGTTAGATCGAGGGTTAAATTTTTTGTTCATTTTTATAAGTCTAGAGATTCTTCTAGAGAGATGAGCCACTTCTCTAGAAAAATCAACTTCACTCTCCGACGACGAAGATGAGTTGTCACTAGCTCCCTTGAGAGCTATGGTCTTCAACTTTGGTGACGGCTCCTCAACTTCTCGTGATGGCACTTCCTCCTTCTCCTTCCCCTTGAGCTTCTTCTCATGCACTTTGAGCTTTCCGATGAGACTATCAAGAGCTAAGATAGTGAGGTCATGAGCTTCCTCAATGGCCGTAGCCTTGGGCTCCCATGCCGGAGTCAATGAGCGAAGTATCTTGTAGTTCATCTCTTGAATGGATAATTGCTTATCTAGACCATGTAATTCATTGATGATATTAGTAAAACGGGAAAACATAGCATCAATGGATTCATTAGGAAGCATTTTAAATAGCTCATAATCATGCATGAGTCCACTAATCTTAGATTCCTTAACTTGGGGTGTTCCTTCATGTGTGACACATAATTTTTGCCAAATTTCGTATGCGGTTGCACACGTGGAAACCCTATTGTATTCATTGGGGGAAAGACCACAGATTAAGGCGTTCATGGCCTTAGCATTGAGATTGGCAAGGTGCCTTTCATCATCGGACATGTTCTCAACTTTGGACTTCTCTACATATTTCTTTTCTATAAGCCCTAGGATGTCAAGATCAATGCAACGAAGGTAAATTCTCATCCTAGCCTTCCAATAAGCAAAATTGGTCCCTGTGAAGAGAGGTGGTCTAGTGGTGGATTGTCCTTCCAACATATGCATATTCAAAGAGGCCTCCATTAGATCTTTTCTCTAAGGTTGTTAAACCAAAAACTGATATAGAGACCAAGCTCTGATACCAATTGTTGGACCCTAGAGGGGGGGTGATTAGGGTCAAGAGGCTCTAATATGCAATATAAATTCAGCACAAGCAAAACACAAAACAAAAATGCGATAAAAGTAAGAGAGATAGGGTTAGGAGTTCGTTATCCTTGACGCGCGATGTGTTAACGAGGTTCGGCCCTCTGGCCTACGTCCCCGCTCCCCACTCTCGAGGAGAAATCCACTACACACCCGGTTTGGAAGCCGGAACTTCGTCTACACAGCGATCCCACACGATCTCTCTCACTACACAGTTTGATCTCAACAGATCACACCCTCACAGTAGATCTTACACAAGATCTCACCCTCACAGCAGAAGAAAAAAGTAAAAGACTCTCTCTTTACACAACCCCTATGACAAAGAGAAAGGTTACTGAAGCTGGGAAGTGAATCACACACAAAAACACAGAGAAAAACAGATTTGAAAATTTTCTCAGGAAAACAGAGCTCTCTGGTTTTTGCAAACGTTAGGGCTAGGGAAGAAGAAGCAGTCTGGGGGGTTTTTATAAAAGAGTTTAAACCAATTAAAAACAAAAACCCAATCTTCCTATTTAGGAAGATAATCTACTTTTCAGGTTGTTACCTCAGACTGTGCCAAACACTATTAAGTGAAAGCACAACAAACGAGGCAAAACGACCGTTTAAAAAAGTCGCGGCTGGACCAAAGACACAAATGGTTGCGACCAGGTGAATTTCAGTTCGAGCGAAAAATACTTCCGTTCGACGAACGAAAATTTCGGTCGACCGCTAACAACCTTGAAAACTGTGGAAATCAAGCAGAGACACCGTCGGTCGACCGGCCGGATTCGACGATTAGAAATCGAGATTTCGGTCGACCGCACCGGTCGACCGACGACTTCTCTGGAAAATACTAACGAGTGGCCATGAGAGCGGTCGACCGGACCGGTCGACCGCTTTCTTCTGACATTTTGCAGAAAACAGTTTTTTTGACCAACTTGAAATATTTGCAAAATATTTATTTGACCTCTGAAAAATCTGAAACTTTGTAAAATGTTTTTAATACTAAAAACAAACTGTTTAGAAAAGGAATTTTGCAGATAGGTCCTCATACTTATGAAAAATAGTATTTTGTGAAAAACGCTTTAAAACCTAAGTATGAAAAACACAAGTATGAAAACGTGTGTGTGATTCCCAATAGCTTCAAGTAAACTCAGTAACTCTTTGCCTACATTCTAGCACTAGAGAGAAAAAACAAAAGAAAGCTAATATCCTCATATAGAGAGCAATATACTTGAGCTTTGATATAGCTTGAATCGGATGAAGCTTGTATTCGAATTTGACGTTCTTAAAATAACGTTGCTTCATCTCTTGGCCTCCTCCTCCTTTGGATATCATCGTTGTAGCATATATTCCATCCATCCTCCATTAATGGCACTAATAAGCTTGATAAATGAATTTACTATATTTTCACTCAATAAGCTATTAGTACCGATAGTGGTGGTTGTAAAACATCATCAAAACATAAGGGCTAACAATCTCCCCATTTTTGATGATGACAACCAACCAATATATAAGAGCAAAAATAAAATAGCTTATAGATAGGTGCTCCCCCTATCTATGAGCTCCCCCTAAATATATGCAACAAATGAGGAGATTTCTCTCCCCCTTTGTCACCATCAAAAATGGGGAAAGAAATGCAAAATGCAAGATACAACTAAACAAGCAAGCAATGTAGAACTTTCACATAGTGCATAAGCCCAAACCATTTCTTATGCGACAAAAATCATCCTCTCCAAGAGGCTTAGTAAATATATCCGCTAGTTGAGATTTTGTGTCAACAAACACTAGGGATACATCTTGTCGCTCTACATATCATTGAATCTGGATTCAATTTGCTGAAGCTCGATACATTTTGTTGAATCTGGATTCAATTTGCTGAATCTCAATACATTTGGTTGAATCCACTATAGTGAATCGAGATTCACTCAAGTGAATCTCTACAATGAATCTCGATTCACTACATCGATTCAATGGAGTGAATTGAGATTCACTCAAGTGAATCGCGATTTAGTCGAGTGAAACGAGATTCATTTCAGCGAATCGCTATTCACTGTAGTGAATTGCGGTTCAGATTATAATATCTTGATTCAATAATGTGATTCAACCTTCATGCTTGCCATGCATTATTCAAAGTCTGGTCTCATTAAACAATGAATTGTCATCGGTTTAACAGGTCTACGATCTAGCTCAAGGAACAAACAAAAAGCATGTGTTGGGATTGTTGAGGTATTTACACCTATACCTCAACAGATGAAAACACGCACTGTGAACATGCCCAGCAGTGACGATGACTTCATCAACCCACCAAATAATCCTGCCGGTGAGGAAACATCAAAGCGTACACGGGATGAAGACAATGAACAGACCCCAAAAAGGATGAAGACGAAAAGGGTTGGTGTACTAAACATCTCTTTTCACTTGAGCTAATCTCGATTCACTGCATTGAATCGAGATTCACTACAGTAAACATCTTGGTGTACTAAACATCTTTAATTTTTTTTTGTGTATTCAATGATGGATAATTTGATCTAATTATATTATTTTTCTCGCTGATGAAGGTTGTGAAAAAAAAAATATGTGAGGTCCAACAGTAATGATGACCTCGTCAACTCCCCAAATAATCCTGCCGGTGATGAAACATCAAAGCGTAGGAGGGATGAAGACAATGAACAGATCACAAAAGAAAGGAAGAAGAAGAAAAAGGTTGGTGTACTAAACATCTTTATTTTTTTTTGTATTAACTGATGGATAATTCTATCTAATTATATTTTTTTTTCACTGGAGAAGTTTTTGAAAAAAAAATGTGAGGTCTGAACCTAAGGAGTTGACTAGGATACGGGTCTCTCCAAAGATATTCTCTGATATGGTTTTGTCACTCTCTGACTCCCAAAAAGAATGGGTGAGACTAGCTGGACTTGGAGGTCTTTTACAATTTGGATTAAAGGAACTGCCACATATGTTGGGGTACCAGATTCTGCAGTCCTTTGACAGTGAATCCGTTGCGCTTAATCTTCCCAGAGGATCAATAAGTATCACAGAGGAAGATGTACATCAAGTGATGGGATTACCTCTGGGCAGGAAGCGTATACCAGCCTCCAGTATTGGGAAGTCAGCTTTAGTGGATGAATGGAGGGCTCAATTCACAGACAGATTTGGTTGGAAAATTACTCCAGGGGCTGTGTCTAAGAAACTAAAGCAGAGTTCTGATGTTAACCTGTTTTTTAAACTCAATTTCTTGGTTCTCTTTCACAATAGCATGATCCAGTCACTTAGCAATCTGTATGTCAACCAACAGATTCTAGTTCTTGGTGACAATGTTGATCAGTGCTCTGAATACAATTGGTGTTCTTTCTTGCTTGACTCAATGATAGAAAGCCAACACAAGTGGAAGGTTGACCCGACAAAACAATTCTACACGGGTCCTCTTGCATTCTTGATTGTAAGTCACTTGTATAATATTGATTTGTTTTTACATTACTGTAGTTAAAGTAGTTTTACTTGTTGATTAATTCTAATTGATGTGCTTTATTTCTTATCTCCGTCTTTGTAGCTGTTCTATGCCGACCGGGTTCTGTTCAAAGGGAGGAGGTTGGTTGAGAGAACAACACCTACATTTTTAGGCTGGACTGACTTGGCCTTGAAGGAAAGACAGTCAGAGGAAATAAGTACAAATTCATTTGGCAAATGTGCATTTACAGAGAGGGTTGAACTTGCACCTTCATCTCGAATGCAGATTGCTATTGGAAACTCGCCTAAAAGTGTTGATACAATTAGAAAGGTTAGCAAATTAAGTTGCAAGTCTTTGTTTATTCAATTTAATCTCAATTCAGTAGGAGTGAATCCAGATTCACTTAAAATGAATGTCGATTCAGTACAATGAATCGTTTTACTAGTAATGAATCTCGTTTCAGATCAGTCATTATCGATTAAGTTAAATTGAATTCCGATTCACGTAAGTGAATCTGGATTCAATGATACCCAATATCAATTTACTGAAGTGAATCTGGATTCACTACTACTGAATCTCGATTCACTAAAGTGAAACTGGAATTATTTTACTCGACTCTGGATTCAGTCATTTGAATCTTGATACAAATACATTGAATGTTAATAATTTATGGTGACCAATGTCTGTGATATTAAAACTGCAGGATTGTATTAAGAGGGTTCAACGGAGAGCTGCAGAGTTGGAATCTGCAAAAGATAGATATGATGCTGAGTGTGAGACAATGAGAAAGCTGTTCCCCAATGACAATGAGCTCTTTCAAATTCAACAGAGAGTTTCAAATGTTCTTGTGAGAAAGCTGTTCCCCAATGACAATGAGCTCTTTCAAATTCAACAGAGAGTTTCAAATGTTCTTGTGCAGGAGTGTGGACATCGTGTAAGTACCTTTGACGATGAAACAACTGTGGGAAACATTGTTGATGATACCCCTAATGTGAACACCAAGGTGAGTAGAGATATGCATGGTTCCCCTGCTGTTGATCCAATATCAGCTGAGATACCACAAACACAAGTCTCCCCAAAGTTTATTCAAGAAGTTGATAAGATTATAGAGTCTGTTAGCATGAAAAAGGTTGACAGACCAGTGAGGCGGAAGCTCAACGAATGTGGTACCCCACTGACTGAAGAACCTAGTTTTTCTCTTGGGCTGACACAGGATACTCAGACTGAGACAGTGGAAATGGTTGATGTTGTTCAGATTGCTAAAGCTTGTGAATCTGAAATCATTGAAGAATCTGTACGAAAAACTGATAAAGAAGCTAAAGATGCTGCTACAGTAGATGAATGTAAAGGTAAGAAAGTTCAGGTGACCGAAAATAAGGGACATACGGGAAGGGGGAAAGAAAAAGGATGGTGAAGCCTGCAACGTCTCTTCGGTCACCATGGCTGCAGAGGGTATCTCAAATTACTGCTAGGCAAAGTCAGCTGGAAAGCATCATATGGAATTGGGTACATAGAGAAGAAGCAAGGCATTCAGGAGATGATTCTGCTGAAGAAGAGAATTTGTGAGTTCTTAAATCTTATTTGATATGCTATTGTTGGTTGTGAGACTCACTGTTTTTAGTATTTTGTCACTTTATTAAATTGAATATTGTTACTGTTTTTTCAGTGAAATTGTTTTTAAGTGGAGACAAATTAAATGTTTCTTACCTGCTTTCAAGACTTTCCTTCCTACTGATTACATTGAGGCAAATGTAATCAGCATTTGGTCCTATATTTTGAACAGCAGAGAAAATATGAAGTCCGACAATTCTTGAGGCAAATGTAATCAGCATTTGGTCCTATATTTTGAACAGCAGAGAAAATATGAAGTCCGACAATTCTCCACTTAGATTCTTCTGCAATGTTGAGACAACCGTACGTATCTTCCTTTATTTTATTTAAAATAACACTTGAGTTACATCTTATTTAACCAGTTTTATGTTGTACAGTTTTGCAACATTCATCACACAGATGAGGCTAATGATGAATTGAGATACAGTCGGTTTGCTTCCCGACAGTTTTGCAACATTCATCACACAGATGAGGCTAATGATGAATTGAGATACAGTCGGTTTGCTTCCCGTATGGATGAGCAACTTACTCTGTATCCACATATGAAGTTTAATGAGATTGATATGGTAAAGAATCGAAGACCATGTTTTTGTTCTTTAACCCAATTTTAACTATATATGTAAAATCTCTGATTAAATTTCACAACCATTAGGTCTTCTTCCCCATAAATACGTTTGAGCATTTCTACATTGTGTGCTATGGGCTAAAGAATCCAAGTATGGAGCTGATTGACAATAGCAAAAACTACCCAGACTTTAAGGAAAAATACCAAGGTCGTCCTGAGGGTTTGGTATGTTTTTCCACCTTACGTATGTTCTTTAAAGATTTACTGGCAGAATACAGTAATAAGTGAATATGGATTCACTAAAGTGAATCTGGATTCACTATAGTGAATTTGGATTCACTTTCGTGAATCCGGATTCACTAGAGTCAGAGAATAACAGATTTGCTAACTCTAGTGAATCTCGATCACTAGAGTTAGTGAATCTGGATTCACATGTTACTATGAATCACGATTCACTAGAGCTAGTGAATCTGTTTTCACATCACGTAATCACGATCCACTAGCTATAACTATTGATCTGAAATCTCGATCAATAGAGTTAGTGAACCTGGATTCACATCTTACTATGAATCTTGATTCAATAGAGCTAGTGAATCTGTGTGAACATCACGTAATGACGATCCACTAGCTATAGCTAATTCTAGTGAATCCAGATTCACTAGTGTGAATCCAGATTTTTTTAGAGTGAGTCCAGGTGAACTAACTCTATTAAATCCTATCGAGATAGATGCAATGAATTGTGATTCACTGTCATTAATATTGTTTCCATATAAACAACTAAAAAAATTTGTATATTACATTAAACATTACTTTATAATAAATTGGATTTGTTATGTGACACTGATTACTTTTGATTAAACAACACCAGAATTTTGTGAGATATTTGGCACACAAAAAACATCACAAGGCGAGTGAAATAAATACATTAACGCCTGATAGACTTGAGATGGAGTGGAGAACAACCAAAAACAAATTTGATTGTGGTATTTTTGTCATGAGACATATGGAGACATACATGGGCAGTGGTACAGCAAATTGGAATTCTGGTTTTCATAGAGAGGGTGTAAGTGTTTAGAATATAGCTACTGAATCTAATAAGATTTACAGTTAGTCTTTTTGAATTAATAAAATTTAGAATATAGCTACTGAATCTTGAACTGAACTTTTGTTCATATCGACAGGAGTGATTAAAAAATCAGCTACATAGACTGAGGTCTATATACTGTTGCCAAATTCTTACTGAACCAACAAATGAATTGGCCAAAGAAGTCATCAGCAAAGCCCAACAGCACCATGCTGAAACTGCAAATGTCAAAAAAGAGACAAGGAAAACCACAAGATCTCAAAGAAAATGATATTCTGTAATCACCATAATTTACAATGTTGAAGTTTACTGTTATTGAGTACATTGTCACTTAATGTTATAGAATACTCCAGTTTGTGTTGAACTGCTTTTCTATGTAAATAGACTTTATAAGAATAGCTTTGTCATAGTTTTATATCTAGATTTGTGAATAGTTTGGATATATGAAAATACTGTGAAGGCATTCAATGCAATTGGAAGAATTTCGATTTAAGCAGAGAATGTGATTTATATTTCAAGGTTTTATGTAACATAAAATAAATTAATCATACTTATTGTGGATTGTATGTATTTAATCTGGAATCACTGTTTCAATATTATCTTAAGTTATTACTAATTTATTTGATTGAAACTAGATTCACTATACTGAATCTAGATTCAATGCAGTGAATCTCGATTCACTACACTGAAAAATTCAGTAAGTCAATATTAACTTAAGTGATTCAGTAATTTATTTAATTGAAAATAGATTCACTATAGTGAATCCATATTCAGTTCAGTGAATCCAGATTCACTAAAATAAATTTATATTCATTATAGTTAATCCAGAATAACTTAAACCGAAATAATCAAATAATTTGATTGTTGGAGATTCAATATCAGTGAATCTAGATTCACTACAATGAATCAGTGAATCTAGATTCACTACAATGAATTCAGATTCAATATAGTTAGTCCAGAATCACTTAAAGCGAATAAAATTTAAACTGATGACTGCATTTAACTACTTTATCATTCCATTTGAAATAATACAACTAATAATAATGGAATTCTCATGCTATATGAGAAGATCTCAATTCAATATACTAACATGACACAACGTAACCATGTAATTAATAATCTAGTAAATATATGTAGTTAAGAATTACACAATTCAGCAATTTTAATAAGAAATATATTTCTAAACATGATTTTGAAATGAAATATGACAACTTAATTAAACATCACTCTGCTGTATTGTTTTCTTTAATGGGCATGTCCGTGCGTCATGGAAATCGATTTTTTTGCATATATTACACAGCCTTGGAACCTTCTTCTTTCGTTGACTAATTGATTTCTCATAATCACCAACAATTCTCCGTCCACACCCCTTGTTTCTACCTTCAATGGGAGGTTTAACGATAACTTCCGCTGGTATTTTTGAGCCAACAAAAAACTCCATTACATCATTTTTGTTCTGTGTGTCAGATTTCAAACTAGATTCACGCAAACTGTGCTTCAACTCCTTCAACTTCCCTTCCAGGTAGTCAAGTCTCTCACCATCTAAACCTGCCAAACTCACACAGGATTGGAAATCATACCATATGTCATTCAACTTACGATTTGTAACTTCAATTGCATTACATTGTTCTGATATTTCCTTGAACTGCAATGAATGCCTCATTTCAGCACCTTTTGTCCATCGGTTCACAACAAGATGTCTTGGTATTTTTGTTACATCAGCTTGGTTAAGTGCAAAAAAACCATGCCTACATACTATACCCATTTTCTCAAACAGCCTACACATACATTGCACGTCATTGTTCAAATAAGCATGTTTCACCTAAAATTCAAAAAACAATGTATATTAGCACCGAATAAAAAAAGAAAATGACAAGCGAATGAAATGGTCACTGAATCTCGATTCAGTGGTGTGAATCGCGATTCACTTCGTTGAATCGCGATTCACTGCATTGAAACTGGGTTCAATTTTTATTGTTTCAATCTCCATTATTAAGTTTTACCTCAAATATTTTTCCATGTCTCTTTTTGTCTTTTAAGGAAAAAATCTTCACACCATCTTCTTCTGATATACTGTTGATACTCATATCATAACAGGATGACATTATCTCTTTCTGTACCTCATAAAACATTGTTCGAGTGTACAACTCTGCTGCATCCCTCTCCAATAACAATGGCCCGTCCATTCTTGGCATCGACTTCGTTCCTTCATAGTTTAATCTTGCGTTTGTATGCCTTTGCTTCTCCATAGCACTCTCGTATCGGAGATAAAATTCTGTCAATGTGTCAGATCTACGGTTGAATTTGTCAAAAAAACTGTTCTCACTCTCTGATATTGATGTAGTACGCAATAAACCAGCCAATGGATCATCAGCATAATAGGCTGGAATCCATGACTCCCGAATGTTATACAGTTCACACAACCATTCATTACTTTCAAGCTTATATTCTTTAATAACATCTTTCCAACCTACTTCAAATGTTGCCGGATCTATATCTATAATCCAAATCAGTGCATTTATTTTCCTCTTGAAATCATCCATCTTCGAAATGCATTTTGCCAACTACAATATAAATATATAACGAAAGATTCAGTATTTATCTAATGAGGATTCATTATATTTATATGTGGGATTCAATTACCTTTTGGTTAAATTTCTTCATGATGTGCCACATGCACAAACGGTGACGTGTTTCTGTAAAGACGGTTGGTATAGCTTGCTTCATGGCAGGGCACTGATCTGTAACAATACACTTTGGCTCGCGAATCATGCATTTCATGAATACCTCAAAAATCCAGACATAGTTATCAATGTCCTCTTTAGCTATCAATCCTGCTGCAAATACAACACACTTCTTATAATTGTCGAGACCAGTAAATAAAACAAACTTTATGTTGTACCTACTGTATCTCATACAAAAAATATAAGATTCACTATGATATATAATAACAATATTGAAAATCATAAGAGATTAACTATAAGATCTTACTTGTTTGTGGAATATGTAGAGTCAAATGATATCACATCTCCAAATACATCGTAATTTCTTCGTCTAATAACATCTGTCCAAAAGATGCGAGTTAATCGACCATCTTCATCGACTGCATAATCATCGAAAAATCCATCACTCATCTCCTTCTTATCCGTGAACTTCTCGATGATCATTTGAGCATCTCGATCACCAATATAAAGCTTCACATACCTACTCCAATTTTTAAACTCGGTACACGTAGCACCAACATTAGAATAACTTCCACATAACTCCTTAGCAAAGTTATATGTTTTGTTAGGCCCCATGTTGGCTTTTGCTCCATCAAATACAAGCTTCTTATAAGCGAGACCGAGAACTCTATTTGACTTCAAAAATTGTTTCCCACTACCGGAGACCAAAAAATGAGAATGCTCTTCAACAAAGGAGAGAACATTATATCATTTCAAACCATCAAACTTAAAAACGACTTTAGCTTTGCAACCACATCTACTAGATACAGTTCTCCTTCTCTTTTTCGAACTGCTACTAAAATCCTCATAATCAACATTCATCTTTGATTCATTGCGGCCAGCTATACTGCAAACAATGTGTTTAAGAAGAACTGTACCGTCCTCATGTTTCTTCTCTGTATGACGTCTGATCTCAAACCCACTTTTACGTCCATAATCTCGGTAAAACTCTATACCATCCTCTAGTGATCGGAAGCTTTGGTTTATATAAGGTTTAAATTCAGCTTCAACCCTAGGTTTCCAATACATACCACCACCTGGTGATTGAAAAGGAATCGAGCTAACTTCGTCCATTCCATCTTCCCCAAAATCACTGTCCGATACATTTATAACATGTGGTTCCTTTATTTGTTCATTGCTGCCTACAACTGAAAATAAAAGAACATAAATAATATGTCTATGTTTTTATATACTGAATCTGGATTCATCGCAATGAATCTGGATTCACTGGAGTGAATCTCGATTCACTAATTTGAGTACATATGGTTTATATGGTTAAATTCAATGCAGTGAATCTCGATTCACTAATTAAACCTGTAGTGAATCTGGATTCAATGCATTGAATCCAGATTCACTACATTAAACATGTGAATACATTATGAAAATCAATGCATAATCTAACAACTAGAACGTGTTCAACTGAATTCAAGCTCTCCAACTAAATTTACATAAAATGTTTATGAATGTAAACTCGTAGATAATAAGTCATATGACTAAGTTTTGATATACTGAATCTGGATCCATTACAATGAATCTAGATTCACTAGAGTGAATCGAGATTCACTTGAGTGAATCTTGATTAACTGGAGTGAATCTTGATTCACTGCATTGAATGCATGTTATTGCTAATTAATCTGGAGTGAATCTCGATTCACTGTATTGAATCCAGATTCACTACAGTAAACAAGTGAATAAATTATGAAAATCACTGCATTCTATAACAATGAATCTCGATTCAATGCAGTGAATCTAGATTAACAACTAGAACGTGTTCAATTGAATTCAAGCTCTCCATTTAAATCTCCAAAAAATATTTAAGAATGTAAGATCCTATATAATAAGTCATATGACTAAGTATTGAAATACTGAATCTGGATCGATTACAATGAAAACATGCATGAACCTGCTCACCTGAATTCAAGCTCTCCATTTAAATCTCCATAAAATGTTTAAGAATGGCCAGATAATTGACGATGAACGAGAGAGCTCAAATACGTTGAAGGATAGATGAACGAGAGAGCTGAATGACAGATTAACGAGAAAGCTAAAGGACGATGAAGCTGGTTGTGGAGAAAGAGCTGAAGGCCGATGAACGAGAGATGCTCGTTGTGGAGTGAGAGGACTACTGTTCGTGACTGTTGGGTTGCCTGATCCATGAGATTGCATGGGGAAATGGAGAACTCAGTAGACAAGAATTAATTACCTCCCTTTAGGGGCTGTTTATTTTACCTGATTACCCTTATGCAGATTTAATCTCAGCCATTGGATGAATCCAGATCCAATGGAGAGGATTGGTTTTTAGTTTTTAGGATAGTAAGGTTTTTATTTGAACCTCTCCCTATATATATATATATATATATATATATATATATATATAACATAACGTATCATGATAAGTATTCACGCAAATACTTTTCAATCAAAGTAAGGTAGTTACAAAAAAAAATCATAATTTTTGAATATACGTATATAACATCCTCACTTTTTCTAGGAATTCTTATTAGGCTTTATACATGATTCCTAGGAAACTCTATTCTAGCTCCACGACTCGACACAGGATGATCCTAAGGATATTGGAACTAGAGCTCTGATACCAACTGTGACGCCCATGTTTTCACACATGACTGCAGTCCAAGGTGAACCCAGAGATGTCAAACCTACCATGCACCCATACTATGCAACAACACGTTTCACCATCACAGTAATATCTCTCTAGTGGAATAAAGTAAAAGTGCAGGTAGAAAACAGGCAAAATGAGAAAAAATAAATACAATAGACATGATGTAGAACGAAATATCTCATAAATATAATCATGTCTCAAATGAATAAACTGGAATACATCTGATATCTGAAATAACTGTGAAATGTCTCAATATGAGTCAACTAAAAATAGTATTGAGGCACACTGCCTTTACAAGATGGAATACAAAACTCTAATGTCTAAAATAAAACATAAAACTACGGTGGAGTCTCAACTACTAAAACTATGTGACGACGACTATGCTAGAATTCCGTCATCCTATGGCTCTACGAAACTCTAAGATGCTACCTGAAAGGAAGTTAAAATAAAAAGAGAAACAACAAGAGCGTCAGAGCGCTACAGCAAGTTTACCTCCATCCGCCCCTAGGGGAAGGGCTACTAGATGTAATGGATTCTCTATCTATTAAGCATAGTCTACCTAGATTATTTTTCCCATATCTAATGGAATTAATAGTTAGAAATTTATAACACAAGACGTAATACGTCAAGCGAAATAATCCAAACAAGGAAACTCTCATGTATATACCATATGTCTCAAATTGTAGATAACTAAATATTAACCCCGGACTAAGAATGGAACAAAGCAATACAGGATAATAATGACTTCATAATGAACATCAGCATATGTAAATCTCATGTACTCGCAAGAACAAGGTATCTCAGTCATATATATGTCTCAACAAATAAGTCGTCATGATGTAATCTCATGCAATATTCTGATTCATCGCATTACTATACACAACAGACTACCCAATAAGTATCCTAAATAGTGTACACAACTCATTAGTCTCATCGCGATCTCAATGCATAACATGAGTACGAGACGACCTACCATATAGGTATCCTCAAAGACGGCTCACAGGCCTCATCGCACCCAAGTGCGGACGGACTGCTAGACAAAGCATCCAAACTCGACTCAATGGCCTGTACAAATGGAATATCAATGCACTACCCCACATAGTACTGAACTGAGTTTATCAACGATATCCATCTCGTGTATAAACTGTGTATATCTGGTATATCGACGCACTATCAAAAATAGTACTGAGCTGTGCCCATCAACGATATCCAACTCATGCATGTAAATAAACCTCTAACTCAAGTGTAATCAATTCAACACTTGTTAAAATCCCCTTTTGAAATACTCATATGTGTACTACGATACTATTAATGTGTGTTCATGTCTATACGTGTGTCATCGTACGGCTCGAACCCCGTGTTCACGATTTAAACGTACAAAAGAAAATACCTCAAACAAAAGAACATACGTATCGTATCGTGAATAGTACCATATGCATGAATAGTGACCGTACTTATAAATAGTAACAATACTTATGAATAGTACCCATATGCGTAAACAACAACAGCACGTATGAATAGTATCCGTACGTATGAATAGTATCATACGTATTAATAGTAATAATACTTATGAACAGTACTGTACCCATAAATAGTAATAGCACCGTACGTATGAATAGTATCCGTGCTTATGAATAGTACCGTACATATGAATAGTAATAGTACTTATGAATAGTACCGTACATATGAATAGTACTGTATTTATGAATAGTATCGTACGTATGAATAGTACTTTATGTATGAATAGTACTCTTATAAATAGTAATAATATTTCCAGCGGTAGACATGTACATATAGTTCTAGCTAGCAATATCATGTCTTTAGGAATTTGGTCTTATATTCTATTCATCAATATCATGTCTTTCATCAATATCATGTATATTCATCAATTTTCATCAAGATCAAAATTTACTGGGGATAAGTTTGAAAATAGATGAACTTGTATTTATTGATCTCTGAAATTAGAATCCCTATCCGTTCCTGTTCTTCGAATTGCCAAAATCTCCTCACTCTTTTCCTCACTTTTCTTCCTCTTTGTCTCTGTCTCTCTCTCTCTCTCTCTATCTCTCTCTCTCTTTTTCTATTCCATGCCCCAAGGAATGCCTAAAGAAAATAAAAGGTGTATTCCATATTTATATACAGACTTTTTTCTATTCCATGCCCCAAGGAATGCCTAAAGAAAATAAAAGGTGTATTCCATATTTATATACAGACTAAAGATTACGTAGTTTTTGGTATTAATTGCATTTCATCGTTCGTCTTAGAACTTCGAAGCAAAAAATAGGAAAAACGAATTGATCTGGATCCTATTTTCTTTTTTTGTATTTCAGCTTATTCAAATGAATAATTAATAGGAAAAACGAATTGATCTGGATCCTATTTTCTTTTTTTGTATTTCAGCTTATTCAAATGAATAATTAGAAATCAATATAATGTAACGATTAGATGGATGAAAATTTATATATTCCATTTACTTGACTTTATAGAATTGGCGTCAATATAATGTAACGATTAGATGGATGAAAATTTATATATTCCATTTACTTGACTTTATAGAATTGGCGACATCGAGGTGAGTAGGGACCTAAAAGATTGAATGGAACAAAACAATATATAGACAAGTAAATCCCTTACGAGTCCAAAACTATTCCTTTAACTTTAAGGGGATTCATCATTTGAAGGGAAGTAGACTACTCAATAATTTCACATTTCAATTTTGTCCTAAATAAGTCATTCAGAAAGTTAAAAAGTGAAAGTCAAAAGAAAAATGAATTAATGAAAGGTTAGTCCTTGCTGGGAACTTGAGTTAGGAGTAGTTTTTTGGAGGGTTTTCTCTCTCTCTTTCTCTTTCCTCTTTCTCTTTCTGTCTTTCTCTTCGTTGTGCCCAGAACTCTCCCCCCTCCCCTTTTTATAACAAATAATAATAATAATAACTCTAAATGGTTGGTGGCACAGGGCGGAGGTTGGTGGCACAGGTAAGTTTATATATTATATATTATATTATTTAAAAAAAAGGATTTCGGGGTCCATTTCTAGAAAGCAGTGAAAATTTACCCACAATACCATCTCAACATTATAAGACCAATGGAATAATCCTTATGTCTATCTGATCAACAGAAAAATTACTAAAAATAAAATAGTATCGGTTTTCAATAGACTCGCAATACCGAGGCTCAAACTGCGAATCGATCTCAAATCGATTCCAATCTGATCCATTCATCCCAGAATGATCACCAATCATAATCGATCTCAAATCGATTCCAATCTGATCCATTCATCCCAGAATGATCACCAATCATAATAAAACTCATTTATTATCATTTACATTCATCCCAGAATGATCACCAATCATAATAAAACTCATTTATTATCATTTATAATAATATTTTTAAAAATTTTGAGGTTTTACACCAGAGTAGTCTCAGAGTATCAGGATGTCTTTCAGGACATACTTGGATTGCCTCCAGTAAGAGATGTTGAGTTCTGCATCGAGTTACAGCCGGGCATAACACTAATATCCCGTGCACCTTATCGTATGGCACCTGCTGAGATGAGGGAGTTACAGACTCAGTTAGAGGAGCTCATTTCTCCTGGGGGGCACCGGTCCTTTTTATAAGAAGAAGGATGATAGCCTTCGTTTGTGCATTGATTATCATGAGTTAAATAAGTTCACAATCCAGAACATGTATTCGTTACTGAGAATTGATGACTTATTCGACCAGGTGCAGGGAGCGCAGTGTTTCTCAAAGATTGATCTTCAATCTGGCTATCACCAGTTGCACATACAGGAGATGGATATTCTCAAGATCGTATTTTTGACTCGGTGTGGGTCTTTTGAATTTCTTCTTATGCCATTTGGGCTAACTAATACACCAGCAATATTTATGGATATGATGAATCGGGTTTTTCATCCGTATTTAGACCAGTTTGTGATTATTTTCATCGATGACATCCTCATCTACTCAAAGTTAGAGGCCAAACATGAGCAACATCTTCGTTTGGCATTGTAGACTTTGCGAGAGCACCGATTATATGCTAAGTTTAGCAAATGCGAGTTTTGGCTTTCAGAAGTCAGATTTTTAGGCCACGTCATAGCAAGGAGTGTATTAAAGTTGATCCAGCTAAAGTTGAGGCAGTTCTTGATTGGGAGCCGCCAAAGACCGTTACAGAGATTCATAGCTTCTTAGGACTTGTCGACTACTATAGGAAATTCATTCAGGATTTTTTCAAGATTGCTACCTCGCTGACACGTCTTAGGAAGAAGGGTGTTCAGTTTGTTTGGGGGTCAGAGTGTTAGAAAGCCTTTGAGACTTTGAAGACCAAGTCGACTACCGCACTAGTGTTGATCATTCCAAGTAGTGGCAAGACCTTTGTTGTCTACACGGATGAGTCATTGTCACGACTAGGAAACGTTTTAGTGCAGACTCAGAGAGTAGCGGCTTACATCTCACGGCAGTTAAGGACTCATGAACATAATTATCCCACTCATGACTTGGAGTTGGCAGCGGTGGTCTTCGCACTTAAAGTGCGGAGATATTGTCTTTATGGGGTTCAGTTCGAGTTATTTACAAATCAATAGAGCTTGAAATAACTTTTCTCAGTGAAGGAACTCAACCAGAGGTAGCGGCGATGGGTTGAGTTTATCAAGGATTATGAGTTCACGTTTTAGTATCATCCGGGGAAGGTGAACATCATAGTAGATTCTTTGAGCAGGAAGCATCATCACAAACCTGCAGCTTTGAGGTGTTCGTTGTACAGAGATATTCTTACCCTCAGTTAGTTTGACTTCAAACTAGAGATTGGCGGATGTAGTTTATTTTTGGGCGCGTTAGCCGTACAACCATTGTGAATAGATAGAGTGGTTAATGAAATTACCCTAGAGGGGGGGGGGTGAATAGGGTATATGCTAATCTAATCTGATATTAATACCAAATTAAAACTTATTAACAATTATCATAGTAAGTTTGATATACAATAAATTATATACAAGGATATGTAATTAAAACAAGAGCGATATAAGCATGAGACAATGACGATATAGAATGTAATAAACAATGAGCACAGATAGTACACTAAGGCAAACTCAAACACATAATATGATCACAGAGTTTGGTCACCCTCGACCTACATCTCTACTCCTCATTCACGAGGAGAATATCCACTATCTCAGCCGGTTTTTAACATTCACCGAAAACGTTTACAACTCACACAATCGGTTTTCTAGCTCACCGAAAACTTATACAACTCACACAATTATTAATCACACAATACACCCTCTAAGTGTTGGCTTAGCCCGTGTCAACTTTTTCAAGTGCTCGGATTTACAACCTCTCTCTAGGCTTTACTACTGACGTCACTCCTCTTGGAATCAACCCCGTCTCTCACCACACACTCCTCTCGATGTACTTGTGTATTACAATATGATCTCTCGACAATTAGGCACAAATAAAAGGGTTTGTTCTCTAATAAGAATGAGAACGAAATTAAGCTTACACTCAATGAATCACTCATCACAACCCAAATTATACTTAATGTGAAATACTAAAAGCTCAATAGGGATGTGTATGATCAATGAGTACAAATGAAATCTAACTCAAATTAATCTAGCAAATGTAAATATGAAAGTTTAAGAATAAACAAGCTAGATAATTGAGTTTAGAAAACTTCTCCAAAATCACAAAGAGATGGAGAAGAGAGGATGAGAATAAATTCCTCAAACCAAAAATGTAAGGCTCCTCTTTGTGAAAACTTATTCACACAAAAACAAACTTGAAACAAACTCTTAAACACCCTTAAACCCTTATTAAAATTGTTTTAAAAACTTTCTTGAGTAGTAGGAGTGTTTAAGGCAAAGATGTATATATAGGTTACAAGAACCAAGACCAAGAACCCAACAAAAATCAATAAAAACATCAAAAACAACAAAATCTAGAAACTAGTCGTTATTGTGCAACGGCTATATCATCAGTCGACTAATTACAAGCGTCAGTCGACTGTTGCCTACATCGGTCGACTGATGTGTTATCAGTCAACTGAGCAGACAAAACCACTATCTGCGCTTCACTTCATCAGTCGACTTATCGTTATAGTGAGTCAACTGATAACTTGCACACAACATGTTATGAACAGTAAAAATCAACTTTAAACCCATTTAAGAAATCATAAATAAATTCTAAAAATTATAAAACTTTGGGAAATGTTTATAAACATAAAAATAAACATGTTACAAAAAGAATTTTTCAAATTGCACTTCCCAAATATGAAAAATCATCATTTTGTAAAATTGTCCAAAATATAAAAACTCAATACACTTGAAATTTTGACAAACAAACTTACATATTCATTTTGAATGGATTAATAGACATAGGAAAAGATGTAACATGATGTAATTAAGTCTTTAATCCATAAACACATAATTTTGTAAATAAACATGACTTTATTGATTTTAAACTTGTTAATTAATAAAATCATTTTAAGCACATATAAACAAGAAATGAATATGTGTGCATGTAACTATATTAATGTGTTTGATGTTTATATTGTTAAACACATTATTTTCCAAAATAAAATCTATAAATAGGAAACTAGTATATATGTATATGTATATAACTATTAACTTCATATTTATACGATTTAAACTCAAAAGCTATAAAACAAAAATGTGTATGTGTGTATAATGTTTGAGCTTTAAGTATCAACACACAAAGTGTAAACCTAAAACATTATACTCAAGTTATTTATCTTCAATAAAGCTTGTCTAGGTTGCGGATGAAGCTTGATTTTGAATTTGACTTTGAATTGCAAATGGCTTCATTCCGATATTCCGCCAACCTCCATTGAATGACATCGTTAAGCTCAATTCCATCCAACCTCCATCCAGGAGGATATTTGTGTAGAATACCTAACAAGCAAATAAACACTTAGCAAACATTATTAGGAATTATTTGTTAATCATCAAAACTAGATTAGATAGTAGGCTCATAAACATAAGACCTAACAGTTAATGCTCAATTGGAGAACTCTTGGATTCGAACCCGAAAGGGAGAAATTTCTAAAGAGCCAAAGGTATATTGGACTATCAGATCACAAGGGGCCTTCAAATGAAAGGCCGGTTAGTGGTGCCAGATAATCCGTAGTTGAAAAAGTATCTATTTGATGAGGTACATCGTACTAGATACACTGTACACCCAGGCACAACCAAGATGTACAAAGACTTGAAGAGACATTTTTGGTGAAGTGGCATGCGTAGGGATGTTGTAGAGTATGTAGATAAATGCTTTATCTATCAGCAGGTGAAGGAGGAACATTAGAGATCTAGGGTACCCTACAGCCTTTGCCCATTCCTGAGTGGAAATGGGAAGATATTTTGATGAATTTCATAGTAGGATTGCTGAGGTCCAGCAAAGGAAATAATTCTATTTGGGTGATCGTTGATCGATTGACAAATTTAGCACACTTCTTACTAGTTAAGACAATTTATATGTCAGATACCTATGCAAGGATTTTCATACGGGAGATCGTGAGATTTCATGGAGATCTAGAGAAGATTGTATCGAATTGGTGCTCAATTTTCACGTTGTATTTCTCGAAGAGTTTCCAGAATTCTTTCGGTAGCTAGATAGCTAGCTTATAGCAACATCTTTCACCCGCAGACAGATGGTCAAACAGAGAGAGTTAACCAAATATTAGAGGACATGCTTCAAGCATGTATGTTAGATTTCCAAGGTAGTTGGGAGGGTCATATACTATTGATCGAGTTTTCCTATAACAAGAGTTATCAATCGACTATAGGTATGGCTCCTTAGGAGGTATTGTATGGGAGGCTTTGTAGATCTCTGATTTGTTGGGTGAGCTGGAGGACAGCTTACTGATTGGACCAGACCTTGTTAGGCAGACTTCAGAGAAGATATCATTGAATTAGGAGCATACTCTTGCAGCCCAGAGTCGACAAAAGAGTTACACAGATCAGAGGCAATGACCGTTAGTGTTTCAGGTTGGAGACTATGTTCTACTGAATGTATCACCGATGAAAGGTGTTAAATGGTTTGACAGACGCGAAAAACTTATACCGAGATATGTTGGTCCATTTTGGATTGTTGGACGTGTTGGAACCATCTCGTACCGATTAGATCTTACAGTATCGATGTCGGGTGTGCATGATGTCTTTCATGTTTCTATGCTCAAAAAGCACTTACGCGACAAGAAGAAGCAGAGAGTATTTAATACGCCAGATTTAGAGCTTTAAGTAGATTTGACTATGGTTGAGACCTAGTTCACACTCTTGCTAGGAAGGATAAGAAGCTTCGAAATAAAGTGATCCCATTAGTTAAAGTTAGTGGAACAGGAAAGGAGCTGAAGAAGCTTCCTGGGAGCGCAAGGAGGACATGCGTCGTGACTACCCACACCTGTTCGAGTAGGTATACTATTAACTATGTATTGTTGTGTGTGCATATTATTTATGTAGCTGCACTTTACACTTCATACTGAAATGTGGGTATTAACACTTAGCTTCTAATTTGAACATATGGTATATACATGGGGTTCCTTGATTGGATTTTTTGCCTGATGTACTAATTTTGTTTAATTAGAGGTTAAGTGAGAGTATTCATATTCTAGATGTTAAGTGTAAATAATGCATATATGTATTCATATTCTAGATGTTAAGTGTAAATAATGCATATATGACACATGCTTTGTGATTTATAATTACGGAATTTCGAGGATGAATTCTTTTTAAGAAGGGGTGAATGTAAAACCCCATAAATTTGAAAATAATATGGAAAATAATATTAAACGATTTTTATTATGGTTGATACTATTATGGATGAATAAATATGTTAGTAATTGATTTGAGATCGATTAAGTACATATATGGATATATACTAGTGTAAACATGCATGTACGTTAAGTATCAATCAGCTGAAATCATGCATGGTCGGTCGACCGACCTAAGTAATCGGTCGACCAATGTACCCTGATTGGTCGACTGATTATTGGTACTAGTCGACTGATGGATGCATAGAAATGGGTTATCAGGTCGAGTTAGATTTTGGCTCGTTTGATTACACAAGTATATATATGTTAAACCCAAATTTTCTCCTCTTTTCTCCTATTACTCTCACGTTGCTCAGCCACCCCCTTCGTTAAAAAACGCTATAGTTTTCTCTTGTGAATTTGGAGAGCTTTGAGAAGCAAAAACCTAAAGGAGGGTGAGATCGTGGGCTTTTGACGAAGGAGGATCGAGACTCTATAGTATTTGAGAGTTCAGCACGACTTTTGAGGCGAGTTTCATCTCCTCCAAACCTATCCCTTATTTTACTTTATTTTATTGGATTTTACAAACCTAGTTTATGTATAAAGATCACTCTTTTTATGACACCACTGTTTTCACACATGGCTACACTCTAAGGTGAACCCAGAGATGTCAAACCTGTCATGCACCCACACCATGTAATAACACGTTTCACCAATCATAGTAATATCCTCTAGTGGAGTCAAATATAAGTGTAGGTACAAAACAGACAAAATAAGAAAATAAAAACAATAGATATGATATAGAAAGAGATATCTCATAAATGAAAATCATGTTAGCCTCTTTGTTTTGATGATGTTTAACAAATAATTTATCACTAATGTTGTTTGTCTAGTATTGGTGTTCTCTTATTTTAACAAACAATTTACCACTAATGTTGTTTGTCTAGTATTGGTATTCTCTTATTTATTGTAGACAAACAATGAGTTAGAGGATGGATAGAATCAATCTTTCACGATCATATCCAATGGAGGTTGGCGGAATAGTGGAGTGAAGCGTTGCAATTCAAGTTGAAGATCCAAGTTCAAGCTTCATCCGTAAGTTTATCAATAAGAGCTTCGTTGAAGATCAAGATTGCTTGGGTAACTTAGTTTAGGTTTTATATTATGTGTGTTAAGTACTTTAAGCTCAATATAATATACACACACATTTATTGGTTTTTTTGTATATATATATATTTAGTTATATATATACATATATATATATATATATATATATATACATAAGCTTTTGTTCCTATGTATATATATAGTTATGTATATACATACATGTTTTTGGGTTTTCATGTTTATAAATACAGAATTACATATTTCATATTTGTTTGCGGTGAAAGTTGCTATTTCTATTGTTATCGAATCTATTATAACTTTAGTCGTTACAATAAACTCGAATGAAATAAAAAGTTGATCTTTTTATAAGATCTCCTTACACAATGAAAATAAAAAGTTTACAACTTTATCAAACAAACGCAGAGATCGTTCATCGGTCTTCTGCTTGTGTGGGATCTTTGCCTGTGCCGGGGTTTATCCGTGGACCACCGTCGATCAGATCTGATTGCTGAAAAATTGTGCAGAGCTTCGTCTATCCGCGAAGGGATCGAGAAATCGTAGCTCTTATCTCGGCGAAGTGAGATAATCACTCTTCTTAAGATTACCACAACGGGATAATCTTAAGGAACGGATCCGAAAAACTGTAGATCTGACGAATCTCTCTCTCTTGCGTTGAAGAACTAGATCCGATCTCTCCTCCTCCTCTATAAAATCCGTGCACCTTCAGTCTTCAATCCGGCAGGGCTTCGCCTAATCTCCAAAATTCCAGATCTGAAAAAATGAGGCCTAAGGCTTGTATTTATAGGCTTGAGGGGATAACGGAGCGGTTAAAAACACTTAAAGGCCCAAATCTGCCTTGGAGACACCCCAGGGTGTCTCAAATTTGGTGCCCTAGGGTGTCTCAAACTTGGTGCGGACACCCTAGGGTGTCTCAAACTGGGCATGAACACCCTAGGGTGTCTCAAACTTGGCCGAGACACCCAAGGGTGTCTCGGCTTTAGCCGAGACACCTTAGGGTGTTTCGTTGGTCCGAGACACTCCGTTATGCCTATTTGTCCGCTTCCGCTGTAAATTCTTCGTCCGAACTCGGATTTGAGTGATTCAAAGTGCGTTGGAAAGCCGATGAGGAGTTCTATAAGCTCTAATGATTAGATCATCTGTGGAATCAACTTGGACATGAGGGGCGTAGCGCCTTTTGTAGGCGACGTGGGGCTCTCGATCAATTCGTATCCTCGTTATTCTGAGGGGCGTAGCGCCTTTTGTAGGCGACGTGGGGCTCTCGATCAATTCGTATCCTCGTTATTCTGAAACTCCGATGCTTCACGTAGTTCGTCGATTCACTTCAAGCATTTGTCAACGTCAATCAAGCTTCTGTGAACCAGATAGTGACGTTCATCGTCGTTTCTTAACACTGAGCCGTTCATGGAGACCTATAGGCAATTTTTGATGCCTACAATATTTATTATTATGTTTTTGTTAGCTACATAGATATGAAACAACAAACAAAGTTTTTCACATTTTCATTTGTTTCATTTTCTATTGTGTTTAAGAATATATTGCATAGAATATGCAATTTTGTGAAAATATTATATTCTCAGTTTTTAGACTTAACAATAATCATATACATCTTTTATTAAGTCTACAAAATCATTTGTAATATTTCAAAACATGGTTAAGTTAAAATGTCAAAATTCATGTGTTTACATTTTTATGTTTTGGACTATTTAGAAAAATGATGATATTTTTTATTTGGGAGGTCCTTTTTGAAAACACGTTTGATTATCATGTCTATTATCATATCTACAATCATTTCCCAAAGTTTTACATTTTTAGAATTTGTTTGATATTTTTAAACAGGGTTTTAAAATCAGAAAAACAGTTTTCAAACCTGAATTTTCATATGTCAGTTCGCGGTCGACCACCACGGTCGACCGCCCTTGAGTCTCAAGACTCAGGAGGTTTTTCAGTGGCTCCCCCCCCCCCCCCCCCCCC
>NC_033801.1:42489814-42507941 GCF_001876935.1 Asparagus officinalis | reverse complement strand
CGTGGTCGCCCGCCACGGTCGACCGAATGTTTTCCAGAGCCTAGATTTTAGCTTTGACCTGCTCGCGGTCGACAGCGCGTTCTCCACGGTCGACCGCTGATCTGTCAATCAGGTTCCAACGGCTCTTTTCCTGAGCTATTTTTCTTAGGCTTTTTAGTCATTTCTGTTAGGTTTTTGGCTGAGCTTTTGGGAGGCTATATATACCCCCCTTGCTCTCATCTTTCAATATAATTCAAGAGAATGTTTTAAAAGAGTTTAACAAGGGTTTAAACTTATTTTGTTTTTGTTTAAAAGTGTGTTTAAGAAGCTTTTAAGCATTTGAGAGTTTGATTTTGTGAAATCAATTTCACAAGAGCTTGAGGAGATCATCTATTGGTGTTCGAGCATCCAACTACTCTCCCTCGATCTCTTGATCTATTGAGAAGTTTTCTAAACTCTATTTCTAGCTCTTTTACATATATTAGATTATCATTGTTATTAAGCTAGAATTATATTGAGTTTAATTTTGATTTATTTCTCTTTGCTTACACACACAACTATTAAGCTTATTGTATTTGCATACTGTTTGCGTCGAAAATTGATGTATTCATTACGGTATTCATTACAACTTCAATCGTTACAATGAAAACAAAAAAAAATTGTCTTTTTATAAGACTTTTACACAATGAAAACAAAAGTTTACAACTCTCGTCAAAACAAACGCAGAGGACGTTTATCACCCGCTGCTTTGCGTGGGATCTTTGCCTGTGCCGGGGTTTATCCGTGGACCGCCTTAGATCTGGATCCGGTTGATAAAAATTTGATTTGAAGCGCTGAAATCGACCAAGCGAAATCAGGGCTCTTCTCGAGATTAAGACCAAGCCTAATCTCAAGGATCGGACGGACCGGGTTCAGATCCTTCGAATAGCTCATTCTTTATGCCGAAGTTCGCCGGGATCTGATTTACCTTCGCTGAAATTCGTGCTCCTTCACTCCTCAATCCAGCAGCACCTCCACGTCTTGATAATAACTCCGCCCTTGAAAAAGGAGGCCTTGGGTTCATATTTATAGGCCTCGGATGCGGTTATTTGGATGAGAATAAGTGATTTGGCCTTATCTTCAGTTAATAACTGATTAACCACGTTTGGGGATGATATCTAGGCAGTTATGAACCCCTGGAACAGAAGAAACCGGTCGAAACAGCCTGAAAACACGTTTTGGAGGTTACGGCCAGTTCTGGGCGCGAGACGGACTGATCCGACCCGCGTGGGCGCGGGTCGGACTGATCCGACCCGCCGCCGCGCGGGTCAGTTTGAGATATCTTCGGCATTTTGGTCATAACTCTTTTGTACGACCTCCGATTAGGCTGATTCAAGATGCGTTGGAAAGCTAACGAAGAGATCTACAACTTTTATGTTTTGAGATTTTTCAGATTTAAATCGTAACAGAGTCAAAACTTTACTTCTTTGCGCGGTCAGATCACAGTAGCGGTCCGACCCGCGGTTACTGTAGCAGCCAATCCGACCCGCGGTACCGTAGCAGCTAATCCCACCCGTGGTACTGTAGCACCAGCCCGACCCGTGGTACTGTAGCAACCATCCGACCCGTGGTACTGTAGCACCCCCAGTCCGACCCGCGGCACTGTAGCAGCTAATCCGACCCGCGGTTACTGTAGCACCACAGTCCGACCAGCGGTTACTGTAGCACCCAGTCCGATCCGCGGTTACTGTAACAGCCTTAACTCACTCATCCGACCTCGGAATGAGGCGATTCAAGATGCGTTGGAAAGTCGACGAGGAGATCTACAGGCTCCCATAATTGAATCATATGTGGAATAAATGGGAAACGAGGGGTGTTCCGCCTTTTGTAAACGACGCGGGGCTCCCGATCAGCTCTCGTTTCTGTTATTCCGAAGTTCCGTTGCTTCGTATGACTCGTCGACTCACTTCATGTGTTTGTCATTGTCAAATGAGCTCCTACGACTCTAATAGCGATGTTTATCATCTTCTCTCTGTCTCGAGCTGTGTGCAGACACCCATAGGCATTTTTAGACGCCTACACATACATTGTATAATTGGGTTGTGGGTTTGTGTGACTTAGAGAGTGAGATTATGATTCATTCTTATCCATTGTAGAGATCAAACACTTTGTATTGAGCCTTATTGTGAGAATCACCTGGTATTACACTAGTACATTGAGAGGAGTGTGTGGTGAGAGACGGGGTTGCTTCCAGGAGGAGTGGCGTTGGTTGACGAACCTAGGGAGGGGTTGTATCCGAGCACTTGACGAAGTACACGAAGTGACAAACACTTAGAGGGTGTGGAGTGTAGTTACATTGTGAGATTGTGATCATTGATCGGTGAGCGTTGAAAGCCGGTATTTTGTGGTGTAAACATTATTCGGGTGATCGTAGAAAACCCGATTGTGATAGTAGATTTCTCCCCGGGAGTGGGGAGCGGAGACGTAGGACGGAAGGTCCGAACTCTGTGATCATTTGCTTGTGTTTGAGTTTGCTTTGGCGTTTCATTTGTGCTTAGTGTTCATTACATTCTTATCGCCATTGTCAATTGCCCTATCACATTTGTAGATTGTTTATTTCACCCTTGTGTTAGTTTATATATTCTTGCATATGTTTCATAATATATCCCATTACTAGGATATATCTATTTGTTCATATTGCTTATTCTTGCTTATAACTCTTTATATATCTATCTTGCAAGAATAATTTGTTAAATAGTTTTAATTGGTATTATATTTGATTAGATTAGCATAAGACCCTAATCACCCTCTTTCTAGGGTCTAACAAATCATGTCTCAACTGAAATACATCTTATATCTGGAATAATAAAAGTATCTCAATATGAATCAACTAAAAATCGTACTAAGGCACACTGCCTTTACAATAAGAAAACAAAACTCTAATATCTGAAAGAGATCATAAAACTATAGTGGAGTCTCAACTACTAAAACGTGCGGCAGCGACTATGCCTGCAGCTCTCCGGAACTCTGAGCCGCCTAAAAAGGAAATTTAAAATAACAAAAAGAACAACAACAAGAGCATCAGAGTGCTATAGCAAGTTCACCTCCATCCGCCCCCAGGGAAAGGGCTGCTAGATGAAGTGGAGGCTCTATCTATTAAGCATAGTCTACCTAAATTATTTTTCCCCATATCTAATGGTTTTAATACTTAGAAATACTTAGAAATCTATAACACGAGACGTAGTACGTCGAGTGAAATAATCCAAACAAGAAAACCCTCATGTATATACCATATGTCTTAAATTATAGATAACTAAATATTAATCCTGAACTAAGAATGAAAGTAAACATAACTAGAAAATAAACCATCATAACAAACATCATCATATGTATCTCGTGTACTCGTATAACAATGTATCTCATTCATCAAATCTCTCAATAATGAGTCAAAATCACTTTGGGCATCCACCAAACTCAGGCTATCACATAATTATCACAATGCAACTCTTTGCAAGATTTTTAATTTCATCGCATTATCATGCGCAACGAACTACCCGTTAGGTATCCTAAATAATATACACGGCTCATTAGTCTCATCACGATCTTAGTGCGTAACATAAGTGCGGGACAACCTACCATATAGGTATCCTAAGAGATGACCCACAAGCCTCATCGCACCCCCGTGCGAACGGACTGCTAGACAAAGCATCCAAACCCGACTCAATGACCTGTACAAATAGAATATCAACGCACCACCACACGTAGTACTGAACTGATCTCATTAATGATATCCATCTTTTATAAGCTATGTATGTCTGGTATATCGACGCACTATCTTATATAGTACTGAGCTATGCTACATCAACGATATCCAACATGTGTATAAACAATCTCTAACTCAAGTGTAATCAGCTCAACACTTATCAAAATCCTCTTTAGAATACTCATGTGTGTACTATGACACTATTCATGTATATTCATGTCTATATGTGTACTATCGTATGACTCAAACCCCACGATCGCATCTCAAATAGTGCAACACAACGTTCTGGAAAAGTCTTAGTAGTCGACTACTAAGCTTAGTAGTCGACTATACTGAGTCCATCCAGACTCTGTGAGGCATGTAATATGCTTAGTAGTCGACTACTAAGCACATTAGTCGTCTACTCTGTAATATTCTAGTTTCTGGAAATCCAAACTGAACATGAATAGCCGACTACTAAACTTAGTAGTCGACTACTCTGTCAAAACATGCATTATTTTTCATGCACGAACAGAGCTTATCATTCATCATATACTTATCATGAGATTTAGTATAAATAAAAACATGTAATATCCAACATAAATCATCCTGAACATGAAAAAAATCTATTAACTTGTTCTAATTAGGGATTAACACCCTAATTAATTAATTTTCTTAATTAGCTCTTAATTAAACAACATAATTATCAACACTTGATGAAAACTACTCATGAACAGATGTAAAACTTCATTTATACATGTTTATATGACCTAGGTATCACAAACCTAGGGTTTTAGCTTGATTAGCTTACAAGAAAACTTATTTAAATAACTAATTAGGGTTTACTCATGAGTTAAACATAATTAACAAGTTAAAAATGAAATTAACATCAACCCTAATGATCATGATCATGTTTCTATCATCAACAATAAAGATTTAACTTCAGATCTAGCATAGGGTTAAGATTTATCATCAAAAATCTAATTTTTGTCACATTAGGTTACACTTAACCATGAAAACATCAATTAAACATCTTCAAAACTTTAACTAATTATAGGGACAGATTTGGATAAAGATGATCTTGCCTCAAACGCTATGTTGAACTCCTGGACATGCATGCAAGATCCCTTCTTCGTCAGAAACCACAAAGCCTCGCCTTTCTCTCGATAAACGCCTCGAGATCTCTCCCAAAACTCACACTTTAGGGTTAGGGTTTAAGGAGGAAGGTGACTGATGTTAATCTCATATGAAAGAGGGTAAAAAGAACTTTAAAACAAGTATATGTACGTATATATACAACTGGGTTCGAAACAAAACGAATCCGACCCGAAACCCATAAGAAAACTAGAAATAGCCCGACTAGTCGACTAATACTACTATTAGTCAACTAATGGCCTTACTAGTCGACTACTAACGGTGTAGTCGACTACTAACAGCATAGATTTTTGCATACTTTTGTGCATGTATCTCTTCTAAGCTCATATATACACATTGGATTGATCTCAAATCAATCTCTAACATACTCAAACATCAAAATATGTTATTTATCATATTATAACATATTTATTATTATATATCACAATATACTCAAATTTACGGGGTTTTAACTTTTAAACTATATAATATAAATATTTGATATTTTTGATTTAAAAAGGTTATGAAACGAATTCCTGAGTTGGATTTTTATTTTGAAGTAAAGTAAACATAAATTTTTATTAGATTGAATTGTTTTCATGATGACTTTATAAACATGATCATGCTAGGGTTGTTAGAATCCCTTCAAATTAATAAATTTTGATTTCATGTAGCAAAGTGAACCCTAATCATGTTAAATAAGTTTTTATAAATGTATTTATTCTAAAAAAATTCAACTTTGAATACTTGTGGACAAAACCTATAACTTAAACCCGTCACCAGCATCGATCGACTGATCAGGAAGATCGGTCGACCGAACTGGCTTCAAGATCTACATTTTATTGCTTTGGTCGGTCGACCGAAGGATGATACCGGTTGACCGATCAAGGCTATTTTGGTGGGCATGTTGTGCACAACGCCGACCGGTCGACCGAATAAGAGAATCGGTCGACCGATAAAGAGTTGTATTACATATGTTGTTTCTTTACACATGCATTTGATCGTGAACACAAAGTACGAGTTGCACATCAATACACGTGCGTTGTTTACGAGAGAGTACGTATTGGATTTTGAGCATGCATGAGCTTTTGAGGTGCGTATTCTAATCTTTGAGTTTTCCATGATAGAGAAAATTGTTTATTGCATTTTACGATAGTTTTAGATGCTCGAGTGGGGTTAGTTGGTGCACCGCAATGAGACCACGGATTGACTACACTATGAGTGGGTTAGTTGGTATACTGCAATGAGATCGCAGTAGACTACACTCCATTATGCATCATTGTGTTCCGGATTAGGCTGATATGTCTATAATCCACAGAGCGAGTGAGTTCGGTTGTGAGTCGCATGAGATTACGCTAAACCATAGGATACTGTGAATGTCGAGACTCTATATTTATTTTATTTGTATTGGATTCCGGATTAGGCTAATATGCCTATACTTCGCAAGGTGTTCGAGTAAGGTAGTGAATCGCAAAATACTGCAATGAGCCACAGGATACTATGAGCACCTATACTCTACACCATTCTTTTTATAGAGGAATCATAGAATTGTATTTTACTTCAATGTATCTACCCCGAGTGTAGGATATAAGGTTGAAGTCTGTCATACACAATGTATACTATACAATATCTTTTACCGGATAATTATACTTGTTACCACGCCAACTACCCGAGGATAGTTATGACACAACTTGTTTTGGATGAGGATTTGGTAATGTGATATTCTTTATTTTTATTTTTATTCATAGGATTTGGAGTTGGTATTTAGCGATCTATAATTTGAGATACGTGGTATATACATGAGGATTTCCTTGTTTGGATTATTTCGCTCGACGTACCCATTCTCATATTGTGGATTTTTAAATATCAATTTCCTCTTAGTTTAGTATATATGACTCATATATCTATATATGTTAGAACTTGTATTTTTATATACCTAACCCCCTTCCCCCTGGGGGCAGTGGAGATGTTCTAGCAAGCACTTTGATGCTCGTTATTTTCATCTTTTTTAGGCAGCGAGTCAGGCGTCCGGAGAGTCGCAGGTTGACAGAAACTCATCATAGCTCACCGTCATCTATTAGTAGTTTATTAGTGCTCCACAGTAGTTTATTATTTGTTTTTAATCTTTAGAAATGTATTTCATGTTGGAGGCTGAATGTTTTGGTACTGTATTCTGTTGACTCTTGTGTTAGAGATTTACTACTCTTATTTCAGACTTATCGGATGTGATACTTATCTTCTGTTGGAACATGATTATATTAATTGTTGGATATCTCTTCTCTATATCATGTTCCTTGTATTTTTTATCTTTATTTTAATCTACTTGTACCCACACTTCTTTTGTTTGATTTCTACTAGAGAGATATTACTGTGATGGTGAAATATGTTGTTGCACAGTATTGGGTACATGACAGGTTTGACATCCTTAGGTTCATCTTGGACTGCAACCTTGTGTGAAATCAAGGGCGTTACAATTACCAAGTGATAAAGAGTGAAAAAACATACTAACAATTTTTTGTATATATATAGTTATATTTGTGTATATGTTCTTGAGAAATAATTTTGATACAGAGACTTAAAAATTATTTTAAACAAAAAGTTAGCATGTTTTTTTCAAAACTTTTAAATTAAAATTTTAAGTTAGACTTGGTTTTGTATATCTATAATGAAAAGATTTTCTAAGAGATTTGCCTTAGAGTTATACATAAAAACATTTTCCTGAGTAAAAACTAGCTTCAATTAGAATGTTTAAGTATATCAATTATTCACAAACTTCTTTAAATTGGTAAGTAAATTGAATTTTGTGGGTATATTCACTGTAATCCCTCACGAGACTACAACTCGTCCTTCAGGGTAACCTAGAGGTTTAAAGATATGTTGTATGTACTAAATATAACCATGATTCCTGTGAAAGTGAGTTAGAGTTTTTTTTTAATTTCTCTCTTTATTAGAGGACTAGCAAAAGTTTAGGTGTGGGGGTATTTGATAATCATATTTTTATTATATTTTTATACTTTCATTATCTATCTTCTTTAAATATATATATCAATAATAACTTATTTTTATCTTAATTTATAGGTTAATGAATATTAATGAATAAAAGCCTAAAAGACTCAAATTTTTGATTTTCTACCATTTATATCCAAATATGAAGACAAAAGGAGGCCTAAGAAAGCTCAAGGATCCATGAATAAATCGAGTCAAGAAATAAACAAAAAAACTAAATCTATGCAAACCAATCGATTGGCCAACCGATTGACCAATCGATTGGCCAACCGATTGACCAACTGATTGGCTAATCGATTGGCCAACTGATTGGCCAACCGATTGGTTCGCAATAGAAATTATTTTATGGCTGCAATTTAATCATTGATCTCAAATAAAAATTCAAGGATTCTCATTCATTGCTATTGGATATAAACAAAAGTAGAGGGTGAGGGGTTTGAGTATGAAAATTTTATAAAAACTCTATTTGGAGTGGTGGGTTACTCTTAATTGAGAAGATCTTTTAATTTTATAACTTTTTATTGCAATTAATAAAATAATTTTTTTACCTCTTCATATTTTTCTTTCTTCTCTTTGTTTGATGATGAAGATGAAGATGAGATTAAGATAAAGATCAAGATAAAGATTTACCTTCATCAAGAGGCTAGAACCCTCTTGGAATGTAAATTTTCTCTTTTATCTTTTTATTTTCTTGTAATATTTTTTTTGCTTTAGATATTCAAGGGGCTAGAACCCTTTTGAATTAGATTTATTTTCATGCCATTTAGAGTAGATTTACTTTCATATCTTTATTTTCTTGCAATTATTTTATAATATAAATTTATTTTCTTGGATAGTTTAGATTTTTTCTTGCAGTATTCGTCAATAGGCTAGAACCATCTTGGGAATTATTTTTTTTTGTTAATTATTTTCCTTTCATTCTCTAAATTAGGGGCTATAACCCTCTTTGGAGTTGGTTTTTATTTTCATTCTCTCCCTTTTATTTACTTTTTGTTTTTATTTTCTTAGATGTGGAACTAATTTTGTAGGAATTTTAGAATTGTATGAAACTAGTTTAATTTCTTTTATGAATTGTGAATTACTCTCTTGTGCTTAAAATGATCATGTTTACGATAAGCAATCAGAGAACTAATTGGTAGAAGGAATCCTAGAATTATTATGTAGTTGTTGCTCTGTTCATGAATGTTAATTTTACTTAGATGATAATTTGATAGGTTATGCTTTCCTTAAATAGTTTGATAGTCTATTCTTAATAAATCTAAAGGAAAATGTGATAAAAAGAGAATGATTCATAATTTATAATTGAAATTGACTAGTGGATTCAATTCTAGATTCCTCATATCTTCAATTGAATCCTCCATCTTTTACTTTCTATTTTCTTCTTTATTCTTAATTTTTCTTTATTTAATTCTTGATTTTATTTCCCTTCTATTTCTTCATCTATCTTCCTCCCCTCTCACTCTAGTTTTATTTTTATTTACATTTAGTCACAACCACTCTCCTCATATCTCTCCACAATCACACATTTATCACTCATATTTGTCACACACACAACTTAAGAATCACTTTTGATTAATTTCTACAACACCTTCCTCGTTGGATTTGAAATTTTTCTATAATATAACTTGATTGTGCACTTACTATATCGACACATATTCATAAATACCACATCAGGTATCAACTAGCTCAACACATTCTTGGCATCGTAACACACATAAGCATGCTTGTAAAATATAATTCGGACATACAGAAAACAAATATTTTTTTTAGAAAACTAATTTTTGAAGGATTTTGAAAAATCCCTAAAACTTGAACCATTAAACCATGTGCAAATATCCCTTGTCATTGGTAATCTTCAATTCAAGGAAGCTAACAAGAAAACATAAATAAAATTGGGAGTCAGAATCTCAAAATATACACATAATCTGAATTTGCAAAATTATAGATTGAGCATTTGCGCTAGCTGATTGAGTGATGTGCCCAATGATACATCACGCCTTATAAGTAGCAGTTCATTTCTCTTGAATTGGGATATTGCCCAATCGGCCCATGCGCTCGACCTAGCATACTACAATTATTTGGTAATTTATCGAATTCTTCTATCGGCCTGCAATACTATAATTATTTGGAAATTTATCAAATTCTACTATCACATACTTCAACTAATCTCCATTCTAAGGATTATCAATTTATTAATTCATAGCGAGAATCATTTGTAATTACTTCAAGAATCTCAAGAAAAATCTTAACATTTTGGTGTTATCCAAAAATATAAATTTTTATAAGGAAAATAGCTAGATCTGAGCAAATTCATAAATTAAAATATGTGTTCAAAACTTAATCATGATTAAAACAAATACCCTATGTTGTTGATTTAATAAGAAGAGGTAGAGGTTCTTGCATTGAGAGATTTTGGTCTCAACACCTGAAATTTCTCGTCAATCAAGCAAAATTACATCTTTATTTACAATGAACAAATCTAGATGAGAACTAGGATCTGAGATTGAAAAGAAAGAAATTGAGCATGAAAAGATGCTTATCTTGAGGAGATCCATGGCAAGGATTAGTCCTTGGTGGTCATATCTAAACTCTTGATCATCCCTTTCATCTAAAAACTTTTCTCAATCAAAACTTTACTCATCTTTCTCTTTCTTAGGTTTTCTCTTATTTTTAGGCTGCTAAAAACTTGGTTAGAGTTTTAGAAGTGAAAACCACTCCTATTTATAGCCAAAAAACTCACATGTTAAACTTAAAAACACAATCTAAGCCCTTTAGACTTTTAGGTTGACCTTGTTGACATCCTACCTCGAGTCTAACTCATGGGAAAGATTTGGTCTAGCCTAGATATGTGGTAGTTGGTTCCAAAATTTTGGTCAAAATGGTCAATGGTATCAGAGTCCGTATAAATATGAGATGTGCGATTAAGGGGCATTACAGCTTCATATCTATAGAATAAGGTGAATGGACTTTTTCCCATGGGAGTTCGTAACATCATGCGATAAGCCCAAAGGCATTCCCCAAGTCTTTACTCCTAATGGTCATTGTTGCCTAATACAAACTTCTTCATGATCTTAATAATTGTTTTATTGAATGTTTTGGCTAATTCTTTTGGGGTCAGATTATAGATAGTTGAAGCTATATATTGAATTCAAAATTAATTACAGAACCTCCTAATAGCATTGCTGATAAACTATGGTTTGTTATAAGACATGATGTTTGATAAAATTGACGTTGTTTGTACTTTAACCTCCATTAATGGGATGGTTATAGCCCATTTAATAAAGTAATCGGTGATCGCGAGAATGAACCAACATCCTCTACTAGATGAAGGTTGATCCAGCAGATGAATCCATTTTTAATGTTTTGACCAGCGAAAATGATATGGTCAAATGGAGAGCTTTGATATATTGGTGAATAAAGTTGGTGTGAAGTTGACATACTAGACACCAACTAGCATGTCTCATGGCATCAGATGCTTCATGGCGTCAGATGCCATTGTCAGCCAGTAGTATCCCAAGCATCAAAGGCGATCATGAATCTTCGGACCGGGTTGATGTGCTCCATCCTCTTTGACATCGAACTTACACAAACATTGAAGGAAAATACCATCAACCATTTTGCATTACACAACTTTCATAGTGGCATCATAAAAGAATTGAATTGACCAACGTTTATTGGTCATAGCCTCTTTGGGCTCTTTTGGTAATATACCATGCAAGAAATAGTCTATGATTAGAAATTAGTAATCTTGCTCTTTGAGGCAAGTTGACATACTATGAACTCCATTGTCCTTAATATTTTAGGCTCGGATCCTTGGCAACAAATGTGTTGAGCACCGACAATAACATTCTGATGTGCTCTGCAGGGTGATGCCAATGTTGCTGCTAAGCTTGCTAACACATCGCCATATAGATTCTCAATCTGGACATTGTGGCTGATACTGATTGCCTTAAATGTATTCATGACACATTATATGGCGTGATTGTACGGGATGAGATCCTTATGCTTCACATTGTACTAGTCGTTGACCTATTTAGCTATGATTTGAGAATCTCCCTTCGATTCAAGGTATTCGACACCCTGCTCTCTAGCAAGGTTGAGTCAGAATAATAAGGCATTATATTCTACGATGTTGTTAGAATAGGGTTCTATTAGTGAGAATGACTGTAGGTTCAATTATCCTAGTGTTGATGATCTGCCAGAAAACTCACAAGAGCTTGTCCCCTAAGTGCCTTTTAAGGGACAAACTCCATGTCGTTCTATGATTGCAGCAAAGACCACTTCATGAGCCTCAAATTAAGAGATCTAAGTTTTGTTATCAGGACTCGCAGAGGATTCTCTTTTGAAATCATTCTTACTATTTGACCAACCAAATAATGTCACATCTTTGTACCGCGAACACCAAGATGAGGCATTCTTTCTCAATTGGATGGTATCAGTTTTCAACATCGATCATTGTTCATCTGAGATAGTAAATTACTTATTTGTATCCCTGATCATTTAGCTATGCAAGCATGGCACCAAGCGAGTGAATTAAGAGCACATACATGTAGTAGAAGAGCTTCCTCGACACCAGAGCTACAAAGATAGGCGGCATCATCAGATTTCTTATACGCATGCTGACATGCTTTATACCATACAAATAATACATTCTCATGCATGAGTTTCAAAATTGGTTCACACCAATTGGACAAGTTGGATATGAACCTGTGACGTAGGCCAGTGGACCCTAAGGGCCCCGAAGCTATTTGATATTCCTCTGTGGTGGCATCTCTTGAATAGGCTTTAGCTTATCTAGATTAACATGGATTCTTTTGAATGTAATGACAAATCTAAGAAATTTCCCACTACACAGCCAAAAGAAAGATTTGGTGAGGTTCATCTTTAATTTGTACTTCTGTATAATATTGAAGGCTGCTATTATGTCATGCATATGATCCCTTTCGATTTTTAACTAGAAGGTCATCAACACGGCACTGTGTTGCCTTTCCAAGATGTCCACTAAAAATGTTACCCACGGGGCATTGGTAAGTGGCACTTAATTCTTTAACTCAAATGACATGACATTATAAGCAAAAATGCCTTCTAGTATTTTGAATGCGATATGTTTCCAATCATCCCCATGCATTTTTTGTTGGAATAACAGAGGAAGAAGATGAATTTGGTGAACACACTGTAAAAAAACAATGACAGAAGCTAACTTTTGTTCTTCTTAATTGAAACTGATTAAGATTACAAGATTAAATAGAATTAGAGTAAAACTGACTCCCACTAACCACGTCTAACATCATGCCTAAGAACGTGGATCATTTCTTCAATTTAAACAAACAGAATACCAATTTTCTCCTAAACAGAATACTAACTTTCTCCTAAATAATAGCTAACTGATTTGACTTGATCAAGAGAGGCTTGAATCACATTTCAACACCTCCCCTTGATTCAAACACTCGCATACCTATCTTCTCCATGAAGAACTGATGTTTTGCTTGAGTTAAAGCCTTGGTAAACAGATCTGCATTTTGGATGTTTGTGCTGCAGAATTTTAGAGCAATTTTCTCCTCTGACACAAGCTTCCTTATGAAGTGATGCTGAACCTCAATATGCTTGGTTCTTGCATGAAACGCTGGGTTTCTTGTCATAGCAATTGCAGACCTGTTATCACACCATATCTCAGTTGCTCCTTCTTGCTCACAACTCAAATCTTTCAATAGCTTTCTCAGCCAAACAGCCTGCCTTGCTGCTGCACCAGCAGCCACATATTCAGCTTCCGATGATGACAGAGCCACTGTGTCCTGCTTCTTTGAGCTCCATGTGATAGCTCCTGAGCCAAGACTAAACACTGATCCTGATGTACTCTTCCTGTCATCCAAGCAACCAGCCCAGTCACTGTCAGTGTACCCAATTAACTTGAAATTTTCAACACTTTCATAAAGAATTCCAAGCTTAATCGAGCCTGCCACATATTTCAGAATCCTTCTTGCTGCTCCAAGATGCTGCTTAGTTGGATAATGCATGTAGCGTGACACTATACTCACACTATGGGCTATGTCAGGCCTTGTGTGTGTGAGATAGTTCAAACCACCAACTAAGCTTCTGAAAATCTTCTCATCTGCTTTCTCAGTACCATCCTCTCTCTGGAGCTTCTCATTTGTGTTCATGGGAGTTCTGGTTGCTTCACACTTCTCCATTGAGAACTTCTTTAGCAAGTCCTCTGCATACTTCCTCTGGCACAGAAATATCCCATCTTCACCTTGCTTTACCTCCAGACCCAAGAAGTACTGAAGTAATCCTAGGTCTGTCATTTCAAATTTCTCCATCATTGCTACTTTAAACTCACTTAGCAACTTTTGAGAAGAGCTGAAATAAATAATGTCGTCCACATAGAGACAGACAACTATGAAGCCATTCATGCCTTGCTTCTTCACATAGAGAGTTGGCTCATTCTCACTTCTCTCAAACTGGTTTTGAAGAAAGAATGAGTCAATCTTGCTGTACCAGGTTCTTGGAGCCTGTTTCAGTCCATAAAGTGCCTTTTGCAGTTTGTAAACCTTGCATTCTTCACCATCCTTGACAAAACCAAGTGGTTGCTCGACAAAGACTTCTTCTTGCAAGTCTCCATTAAGAAATGCAGACTTTACATCAAGCTGAAATACTTCCAGTTTCCACTGAGCAGCTAAGGCTAGCACCACTCTCACAGTTTCAAATCTTGCCACTGGTGAAAACGTTTCCTCAAAGTCAATCCCTTCCTTTTGTGCATACCCCTTAGCTACCAGCCTTGCCTTGTACTTTTGAATGCTCCCATCAGTGTTGAACTTGGTTCTGAACACCCACTTAAGTCCAATAACATTCTTCCCTTCAGGAAGATCAACCAGTTTCCAAGTTTCATTCTTCTGAATTGACTTGATTTCCTCCTTCATTGCATCTTGCCATTCAACCTCATCCTTAGCCTCATCAAAACTAGTTGGATCTGCTGCCATCAATGCAAAATCACAATTTTCATATAGATCAGCTAGGGACCTGTATCTTCCTGGTGCAGAATCACTTGATGAGCTTGATGATGAGGGACTTGAAGAGGATGATGAGCTGTGATTTGAAGATGATGGTGTTGTAGAAGGACTTGGAGGATGTTGATCATTAACTGGCATACTTAAGTCCTCCCCTGAACCATCAATCCCAACTGGATTCTGCTGAATGCTGTCACAACTCTTTCTTGGCTCAAAATTCCAGCCTGCATCTTCATCAAACACAACGTTCCTACTGACAATAATCTTGCCAGTAAGAGGGTTATACAGTCTATATGCCTTGGATTGAGTAGCATAGCCAATGAATACACATTTCACAGATTTATCATCTAGCTTAGATCTCAAATCAACTAAAGCATAAGATGTACAACCAAAAACTCTTAAATGACTTACAGATGGTTTCTTTCCACTCCATGCTTCCAATGGTGTCTTGTTCATAACTGCTTTTGTAGGAGAGACGTTGAGGATGTACACTGCAGTGGCTACAGCTTCACACCAAAAATTGTTTGGTACTCCTCTAGCCTTGAGCATGCTTCTTGCCATCTCTACAACAGTCCTGTTCTTTCTCTCAGCTACTCCGTTTTGCTCTGGAGTATATGGTGCAGTCAATTCTCTTCTTATTCCTTGCTCCTCACAAAATGTGATGAATTCATTTGATAAAAACTCACCACCCCGATCTGTTCTTAAGGCTTTCACACATAAACCAGATTGCTTCTCAACCATAGCTTTGAAAATCTTAAAGTTTTCAAAGGCCTCAGACTTAGCCTTTAGAAAATAGACCCAACTCATCCTACTATAATCATCAGTTATGAGCAAGAAATACTTACTTCCTCCAAGAGAAACTGTCTGCATTGGTCCACAGAGATCAGCATGCAGAAGCTCTAGACTTTCACTTGCTCTCCAGGCCTTGCCACTAGGAAATGATCCTCTTGACTGCTTTCCATACAAACATCCTTCACACAACTCGAGCTTACCAATTTTAGGCAGCCCTTGCACCATGTCTTTAGAATTCAATAGCTTCAGTCCCTGCATATTCAGATGACCATACCTCAAATGCCACAGCTTGGCATCATCATCTCCTTTAACTGACAATGCTTTGCTCACATTACCAGACAAATCAAGAGGAAACATTCTATTTCTCCCCATAGCAATCTTCACTACAACTTCTTTGGACTTCTTATCACTTATCAAACAGAAATCATTCTCAAACAACACTGAATATCCAGAAGATTGCAATTGACCCACACTCAGCAAATTATGAGCCAAATTTGGCACATATTGCACACCATATAAGAGTTTAGTGTTACCTTGCTCAGTTTTGATTGCAATCGTGCCTCTTCCTTCCACTTCAAGCTGTTTTCCATCTCCAAGTCTTACTTTGCTCTTTAATGATTCATCCAGTTCTTTGAACATGATCTTGGCACCTGACATATGGTTGGAGCACCCACTGTCTACATACCACACGCCACCTCCTTCATCATTGCCAGCTACACTTTGTGCCAGGAAAAGTTTCTGCTCATGCTCCACAAAATTGGACTTTTGATCACCCTTTTGCTCATCCGCCTCCTTCTTCCAGCAGTTAGCTTCTTTGTGGCCTGGCTTCTTGCAATAGTAACATTTGAGTGGACCTTTGTATGATTGCTCTCTTCCTTCATTACTCTGTCCTCTCCCACGGCCCATTCCTCTTGAGCCACCTCTTCCTCTTCCTCTTCCGTTGAATTGCCCTGACTTTTCCTTGTTTGAGGATTCACCTTTCACTTGGAATGCCTTCTCTTCCTTCTTCTCACTGTTTCTGTTTAGCCTCTCCTCATGAGCTTGCAATGATCCCATGAGTTCATCAAAGGTGTAATCTGCCATGTCCTTTGATTCCTCTATAGCCGCCACAACATGATCATATTTGCTTGTGAGACTTCTTAGAACTTTTCCAACCACATGTTCATTGGTCATTGTTTCTCCATATGACCTCATTTGTTGTACCACAGTGGATACACGTGACAAGTACTCTTGGACAGGTTCATTGTCCTTCATAAAGGCTGTTTCAAACTCTCTCCTTAGTGATTGCAGCCACACTGTAATCACCTTCTTGTCACCTAGATACTCTTGCTTTAGAGTATCCCACGCCATCTTGGATGTGGTTGATGAGGCAATTCTTGGGAAGATTTCATCATCCAAGGCCTGTTGAATCATAAACAACGCCTTGGAATCTTTCTTTCTCTTCTCTCTCAATTGCTGATCAGGCTCTGCAGGTTGAGCATCTTCAAATCCATCTTCAACTAAACCCCACAGTTCTTGAGACTTGAACAATGTTTTCATTTTCAAGCTCCAAAACTGATAGTTTATGCCTTTGAAGATAGGCAATTGAGGAGTGGCGTTTCCTGATCCGTTGTTCTGCATTATAAACAAATTTTTTTTTCACTCAACGATTCCCTGGATATGAACCTGGAATTTAATTGTAAGCTCTGATACCAAATTTGTTGGAATAACAGAGGAAGAAGATGAATTTGGTGAACACACTGTAAAAAAACAATGACAGAAGCTAACTTTTGTTCTTCTTAATTGAAACTGATTAAGATTACAAGATTAAATAGAATTAGAGTAAAACTGACTCCCACTAACCACGTCTAACATCATGCCTAAGAACGTGGATCATTTCTTCAATTTAAACAAACAGAATACCAATTTTCTCCTAAACAGAATACTAACTTTCTCCTAAATAATAGCTAACTGATTTGACTTGATCAAGAGAGGCTTGAATCACATTTCAACATTTTTATCTAGCTGTAACCTGAGTGTACATCCATGATGCTGTTGGACTACAGGCTTCACACGGTCTGACGTTGAGGCGATGTAAAGTAACATTTTCATCTAGGCCAGACATATCTTCATATGTCCAGGGAAATACATCTTGGTATTCTTGAAGTAAAGCAATCATGTCGTGCCTTTCCTGAGGAGGTAGGCTAGCACTAATACAAATTAGTCTCTTAACGGTCTCATAACGTAGATCTGTTTGTTTGACTTTGTCATCAGTGGGAAGTTCCAATTGTTCAAAACATGCATGCTTCCTATTGACTGTCAAATTGTTAGGCCCAAACCGGTACCTCCATAACATCTTCAATTACATCTTCAAGTGTCCGAATGCCCTCTTCCACACTAGCTTAGAGCATCGCCATACTAGTTTAAAGCAATTCAATTTCATCTTCGTCAAACTCAACTCAGACTAAGCTGATGGTTAATGTCTTGAAGATTGCTTCTGTGCTAACATCTA
>NC_033801.1:42473364-42489798 GCF_001876935.1 Asparagus officinalis | reverse complement strand
TCTGAATCATCTTTCCCTTCTGAAGTGATCGGTGTAGTTAGATATCTAAGTCCATTGATAGTTTTCTTGTAATAATCTACTGACCTTCCCTTTAAGATGAAAGGCTACAGCTATGAAGCATGACCTTTGTTGAAGTTAAGTCTTAGATGGTCGTCGAAGTCATAACTCATATTTAGGAAAAATAGTCGAGCCGCTAGTGTAATGCCCCTGGGTTCACACAAGGCTGCAGTCCAAGGTGAATCCAATAAGGTCAAACCTTCCATGCACCCATACTATGCAACGACATGTTTCACCATCACAGAAATATCTCTCTAGTGGAATCAAATAATACAGTGCATGTACAAGCATATATAAAAGAGATGAAAAAAATAAAACATGAGTAATAAATGATTGATATCAGAAGAAATCAAATCTCAATAGAATAGAAGAAAATACGTCCAATAATCTGATACAAAATGGTCAATAGTCTCAACTACAAGAGTCAAATGAAAAATACATAAGTTCTCAACTCTCACAATGAAATGCAAGTCTAATAATAAACTAAAATCAAACTAAATTAACTGTTGAGCAAAAACTACTATAAATAAATGTCAGCGACTATGCTGAAAATCCATCAACCCGCGACTCTCCGAAACTCTGCTACGCTGCCTGAAAAGAAGTAAAATCAATAACGTCAGAGCGCTAGCAAGATCATCTATATCCACCCCAGTAAGGGGTTACTAAATATGATGGAGGCTCTACCTATAAGTGCATAGTCTACCTAAATCATTTTACCCTGTACTACATGGAATTTATATTTAGAAATCCACAACACAAGATTGGTATGTCGAGTGAATAATCCAAACAAGGAAACCCTCATATATATACTATGTGCCTCAAGTCATAAATTTCTAGATATAAATTTCAACTAAGAATAAAAAAATAAAGAAGAGCAATACATGAAAGAAATATAACAGTCATCGCCAAAAATGTCATCCAACTCTTCATACTACACTTAGTGGACAAAGCATAAACCAATACACTATCCCGTATACCAACGATGTGAAATACCTCCATAACAAATCATATAAAAAAGGATACAAATATCACCTATGATTCAGGTTATCATCAAGTCAATTAAATCATCCTTCTCTGTAATTCTTCAACTCATCGCCCCCCGTGCGCATCAACAAATAAGTATATTCCTATTGTTTATAAATTCTACAATTTATCGCATCGTCATGCGGATCAACATATATGGCTCACTAGCCTCATCACATCACCATGCGGATCGACATAGACGGCTCACTAGCCTCATCGCATCACCATGCAGATCGACATAATAGGCTCACTAGCCTCATCGCATAAAATTGTTAGACCCTAGAGGGGGGGTGATTAGGGTCTTATGCTAATCTAATCCCAATTAATAGCAATTAAAATTATGTTGATCAATTTGTTCTTGCAAGAATAAATATGATATGAATATGAGCAATAAAGATGAATAATATGTACGCCAACCAAAACACAAACACACGATATGTTCACGAGGTTCGGTCCCCACGACCTACGTCACCGCTCCTCACCTCGAGGAGATATCCACTATCACAATCCGGTTTGGAAGCCGGAACTTCTACACACTCGGTTTACAAGTTCACTGAAAACTCTCACACTACACAATCACTCAACAATCACACTTTACACTAAGTGTAGGAACCTAGCCCGTGTCCTCCTCCTCAAGTGCTCGATTACAACCTCTCCCTAGGTTCGTCAATCGACGCCACTCCTATTGGATTTGACCCCGTCTCTCTCTCCTCACACTTCTCTCGGTGTACAAGTGTGTTACAAGTGAATCTCACAAATAAAGGTTCAATACAATGATTTTGTTCTCAAATAACAAGTGAGAACTCAATGAAGCTCACACTCACTAAATCACACCCCACAACCCACAATATATAATATGGAAATATCAAGCTCAATAAGTGTGTGTGATAATAGTGAATCAAACTCAATAAATAACTTAATGAATATAGCTAATCAAATTGAAAGTGAAATAATAAGCTATATAGGAAAGAGTTTAGAAAACTTCTCAATGAACAAGAAGAGCTGAAGAAATAATGATTCCAATAGGATTTGAAAGCTTCTTCTTGTTGTAGAAAAACTTCTCTTGAAAACAGATTGATGAAACAACTCTTAAACAGCTCTTAAACGCGATTAATAACTTGTTAAACAACAAACTTGGATTTCTTGGATGTTAGAGAAGAAGAGCAGCAATGGAGTATATATAGCACCCCAATACAACAGTTAGAAATAAGTAAAAGACCAAAAAGTCCATTTGAAAAAAACTACCCGTTAGGCTCATACTGACAACTCGTCGGTCGACCGGTACGGTCGACCGATTAGTTCAAAAACCCAGAGAAAACATGTTTTGAAGCTGACGGTCGACCGACGTAAATTTCGGTCGACCGGAAAACTTTGGGAAACTTTCTTAGAAACAGACAGTCTGTCGGTCGACCGTATCGGTCGACCGAAAACTGATATGAGACAATTGACAGGTTTTTGGGGAGTTTTGAAAAATCGTTAAAAATATCAGATCATATCCAAAATTAGTGAAACTTTGGGGAAAGTTTATAAATTATGAAATAAGCATGTTTGAAAAGAAAATTTTGGAAAAACATTTTTCGTTTGCTAAAACTCCCTGTTATTGAAAACAGCTTAGAAAACCTGTAAATTTACGAAAGTGAAATTTGATTCAGACATGTAAATATTCACATATATATATTTGCATATATTATACGTATATAGTGAAACATGAAAGAGCTGTAAAAAAAAAAGGGATAGAGATATTTTAGCAACGGTTAATGAAAAATCATTTATATGATAGAAAACGTTATAAATCGTGTTAAGTGTATATATATTGAGCTTGAATACAATCATACAATATATGTAGGTAAACTAAACATATACCTAGGTAGAACCACACAAAAAGAACTTGAATCTTTAACGCTAGATTGACTTGTGAACTTGAAATACCTGAAAAGAAACTAGAAACACAAAAACACTAGAGAGATTATTAGTAATGAATTGTTTGCTAAATCATCATCAAAACTATAGGGTCAACAATCTCCCCCTTTTTGATGATGGCAAACAATGAACATAAACTTATAATTTCACAACATGATCTATATATAAACCAATGCATAGAAGACATATATCTATATATCTATATATGTGGATTTTTTATCTATATATCTATATATCTATATATGTGGTGGATTTTTCTCCCCCTTTGACAACATCAAAAAGGAATAGAAAATGAGGAGATAGGAGCAATGCTCCCCCTGTTTATGAGCACATATACAGAAAAAGTCAATAGCTCCCCCTGTCAAATAGAGTAGGTGGCATAAAGAAATGCAAAGAAGCTAAGCAAACTATTTTCCACATACCAGAAAATAAATATAACTATGCAATCATAGAAGAAATGAACCCCCTGCTTATAAGCATAGATAAAAAATAAAGAGATTTATGTCAAAAACTCCCCCTGTCAAATAGACTAGATGACATCAATAGAGCATATATACAGGAGCTAAACCGACAACTATCCATCAAACTTATGCATAATAAAAAATATGCAAGAAACAAAACATGGTTATTGTCTTAACCATGCATTGATCATGAAATGATAAACTAGCATAAGCAATTTACAAATCATCATTTAGGCATCATAGATGTGCATGAAAATACAAAACTTAAACATCATATAGGCAACTTATGATAAGCAACTATTTGCTGCACACCAAAACATGAGTGTTGTTTCAACAATGCAGTGATTCATAAAAGAAATAAACTGAACATAATGAATCACAAATAACATCATATAGACATTAAAGGCAGCATATTTATGCATACATATAGGTTTGTCCACGAAATAGTAAGTCATACATAAAACGTCACACAAAACCATACATAGTTGTTCCACAAAGCACCAAAGCATCATAGAGTTATACACTCAAATAAAAACAGAGTTATATATAATTTGTTCCACAAAGCATCATAGAGTTATTACACTCAAATAAAAACAGAGTTATCAAGTTTTACAACCCAGAAGAAAGCATAAAAGCATCACAGGAAGAGACTCAATCAGTCATCACCTCCTCCAACATCATCACCATCTCCACCATCATCACCACCACCGTCACCATCACCACCACCATCACCATCACCATCTGAGTCATCAGCAGAATCCTCACCAGAATCAGACTCAGAATTAGAAGGGATCCCGAGAGACTGACGCTGGTATGAAAGAATAGTCCTAACATCCTTCTGAATAGATGTGACACGAGTCTCAAGGCGATCAAGACGGTCACAAATCTCAGAAGTGGAAGAAGTGGAAGAGGTCGAGGCTCTAGAACGGGAGTGAGAAGATGGTGTGGAGTCAAGAGATATTTGCATTCTGGAAAGAGAAACTTTATCAAAGAAATCTCTTGTGGATTCAACCTTAGGTTCATTAGTGAGGTCAACATTGAAATGTTGAAAGATGAGAGTGAAAAAGGAGCCAAAGGGTAGAAACTTGGTGTGTTTAGATGCCATGTTGTTGATAAAAATAGTAGCCCAATCAACTTTGATTTTAGCAAAGATGGCATAAACAGCATTAATTTTGTCAGAGGCGAAGTGATCAAAACTTCCAGTCTTAGGAATCAAATTTTGCGCAACAATTCGAGCAATGAGTCTAGCAATAGGATTCAGTGAATTGTTGTTCATTGGATATGAGCATCCGGGCTTAAACATGAGTGGGTTAACATCTGGATTACCAACATCAACAGACATGAGATGAACGTCACTTGTTGGGATATTAAGAATCCCCGCAAGTTCGTTGGCAGAGAAGGTAATTTCAACATTTTTCACTGATGATGTAATGGTTAAACTGCCATCAGCAGAAGATGTTGTGGACAGGTTCGCATAAAACAGATAAACAAGAAATGGATAATAAGGAACTTTATGACTTTCATCAAGCAATTTGTCTAACCCAACATTATGAAGAATAGACTGAGTGTTGTATATGACTAGTTCAGGATACTTAATGTACCTAGTTGGGAGAATCTTCAGTTTACAAAGTTCCCTATATTTTCTAACAAGAGGTTTAAACAACAGATAATCCTCATAATGTGAGGCTTTTACAGAGGAGGAACTAGATTCGGGTTTAGACCTCTTTTTAGGGGGGCTTGGGGGCATGATAAGTTAGGGCTTAGATAAGATAGAGGAAATTTATCAATATCCTGTAAATACAAACATAAAATTAACAAATTTCCCTAAAATATAAACCCTAGGAAGAAGAGCAAGTACTAGAGCAATGAAATGGAATTAAATGGATAAGTGGGAGATCATTACCTAGCAAACACTTGGTAGAGATCGACTGATGCCAAAACCAAAAACGGGCGACCGAAAACTGAAACCCTAGATGCGATTTCAGAATGGGAGGAAGAAGAATGATCGGGTGTTTTGAGAGGGGAACCAGCGGTGGAGATTGAGTGGATGGTAGATCAAGGGTAATGAAGAGTTCGGGTCTAAACAAATACCCAAAATAAAACCGAAACCCATAATCGAAAAAGCTCGCTGCAGTAGAAATTCAATTTCGGTCGACCGACACGGTCGACCGGAATGCTTACAGATAACCGTCGGTCGACCGGGTCGGTCGACCGAAAGAGGATAAAACTGCAGATAAACATAAAAGATGGTTTTTGAAATATTTTTCACTATAAACCCTTCTGTAAATATGTTTTACTATCTAAAAAGTTTTTATAAGATATAAAAGTAATTTTATCTATTAGAAAACATATAGATAATTTATTTTGACATAAGGAATATAATTTGTCATTCAAAGCCAAAAAGAAATTTTTCAAAGACAAAACAAAATAAAAACAGATCATTAAAAAATACTATATAAGTCCTTTTGGTACCCAAATCATTTTGGTACCACTAGAACTTGGGACATGACCCCTATCATTTAAATCCAAGGCCCTAGGGTTATGAACCCGTTTGAGCGTATTTTGTGCACCAATACGATCAAAGCAAAAATTGTAAACGTGACCCATACGATTGCAATTTGTGCAATGTAGAGGTTTAAATGGTTTACGTTGACCGAAATAGAATGCACGTGGTTCATTTGCAAAAATAGATTTTCCTTTGTAATTATTTTGCAAACGAGAATTTCTTTTCAAATCGAAACAAAACATGGCCAAATGACCAAAACGACCACAATAATCACATTTATACACATGAGCATGTTTATGATTTACACTATGTGTGTGTACATGTGTATGTGATGAAGAAGCTTGATGGGATGCACAATCATGAATAGGTTTGTCAATTTTTGGTGCATTATGACAAAATTGAGCTAAATGGCCTTTAAGACCGCAAATAGAACATTTGTGAATTTTGTCATACATATGTGCATAGTGAATAGGTTTCTTGGAAGAATTAACATTAACCTTTGCACATAAGTCCATAAGCTTTTTATTATTAGCAATACAAGTATTTAGTGTTGAATCTAAGGTAGATATTCTTTTTCTCATTTGATTCAACTCATCATTGTGCATACAAGTATTGCTACTAGAAGTAGGATAAACAAGATTACTCATCATAGATTTTAACTTATCTACTTCTAACATAGCATCACGTTTTTCATGAAGCAAACTAGCATTTTCAATTTTCAAATTTTCATTGCATTCTTTAAGAATTATATTTTCATTTGCAATAAAATTAAACTTAGTAGCTAGTGTTTCATGAATAGATTTTATATTAACATACTTACTTTTTACATCAATATAGCTATTGTGTAATTTTTCAAACTCAAGAGCAAGTTCATCAAAAGTAATAGTATCATCGTTATCGCATACCTCACTAGGGTTATTACCTAGTGGTATTGTACATGGGGATGAGGCTTCCTTAGAGCTCAAAGCGGGATTTTCCAACGCTTGTTGAATAGCCTCCAATTTTCCTTCATGTGCTTCAATAAGTTTCCATAAAGCATTAGCCTCCAATTTCCCTTCATGTGCTTCAATAAATTTCCATAAAGCGTGAGCACTATCAAAATTAGCAAATTTGTTAGAAAACGATGAGTGAAAGGCGCTAATCAAAAATCCTAGCAAAAGCTTGTTCATGTTAAACAATCTTTTATCATTATCACACCATTTGGATTTTTCCAAGATGGGAATAACATAACCATCCTCAATAATTTCCCACAAATCAAATTGATTAGATTGAACAAAAAGTTTGAATCTAATGCGCCATTGAGTGTAGGGGAAAATATCCAAACGAGGAGCAATATTAATAGCATATCCTAAGCAAGATGAATCATTCATATCCATAGAGATGAAATGCAAGAAGCACAATTAATCAAAATTAGATTAGCACTAATACAATAACTTGGATCTTTAACTCAAGGCGGTTAGTCCTTAAATCAAAGAGCACCAAGCTCTGATACCAATTGTTAGACCCTAGAGGGGGGGTGATTAGGGTCTTATGCTAATCTAATCCCAATTAATAGCAATTAAAATTATGTTGATCAATTTGTTCTTGCAAGAATAAATATGATATGAATATGAGCAATAAAGGTGAATAATATGTACGCCAACCAAAACACAAATACACAATATGTTCACGAGGTTTGGTCCCCACGACCTACGTCCCCGCTCCTCACCTCGAGGAGATATCCACTATCACAATCCGGTTTGGAAGCCGGAACTTCTACACACTCGGTTTACAAGTTCACCGAAAACTCTCACACTACACAATCACTCAACAATCACACTTTACACACTAAGTGTAGGAATCTAGCCCGTGTCCTCCTCCTCAAGTGCTCGATTACAACCTCTCCCTAGGTTCGTCAATCGACGCCACTCCTATTGGATTTGACCCCGTCTCTCTCTCCTCACACTTCTCTCGGTGTACAAGTGTATTACAAGTGATTCTCACAAATAAAAGTTAAATACAATGATTTGTTCTCAATTAACAAGTGAGAACACAATAAAGCTCACACTCACTAAATCACACCCCACAACCCACGATATATAATATGAGAATATTAAGCTCAATAAGTGTGTGTGAAAATAGTGAATGAAACTCAATAACTATAACTCAATAAATATAGCTAATCAAATGAAAGTGAAATAATAAGCTATATAGGAAAGAGTTTAGAAAACTTCTCAATGAACAAGAAGAGCTGAAGAAATGATGATCTCAATAGAATTTGAAAGCCTCTTCTTGTTGTAGAAAAACTTCTCTTGAAAACAGATTGATGAAACAACTCTTAAACAGCTCTTAAACGCGATTAATAACTTGTCAAACAACAAACTTGGACTGGCGGTCGACCGACGTGAAATTCGGTCGACCGAATGGATATTTCGGTCGACCGACGTAAATTCCGGTCGACCGGAAAAACACTAGAAAGTTTCTCAGAAACCAGACAGCCGTCGGTCGACCGTATCGGTCGACCGAAATCTGACATGGGCAGAAAACAGGTTTTGGGCAGTTTTTGGAAATTCGTTAAAAATATCAATTCATATCCAAAAATAGTGAAACTTTGGAGAAAGTTTATAAATGATGAAATGAACATGTTTGAAAAGGAATTTTTGGAAAAACAAATTTCGTTTGTGAAAACTACCTGTTTTTGAAAAATGCTTAGAAAACCTGTATTTTTATGAAAGTGAAATTTGAAATAGGACTTGTAAATATTCATATATGTATTGTGCATAAATTATATGTATATAGCAAAGCGTGAGAGAGCTGTAAACAAGAGATAAAGATATTTTAACAATGTTTTAAGAAAAATCATCTATATGATATAAAACGTCAAAAATCGTGTTAAGTGTATATATATTGAGCTTAGATATCATCATACCATATATGTAAGTAAACTAAACAAATACCTAGGTAAATCCACGCAGATGAACTTGAATCTTTAACGCTGTGTTGAAATACCTGAAAAGAGAACATAAACACAAAACACTGGAAAAACTTATTAGTAATAAATTGTTTGTCAAATTATCATCAAAACTATAGGGTCAACAAAAAATGCAGATCGACATAGGCGGCCCACTAGCCTCATCACATCAAAATGCGGATCAACATAGGCTACTCTATTTAGTTGTCACTATCTATTATGACAAGAGCAAAACTTAGGTTACGTACTTCTAAACACCTGTGCGTGCTCAAAACTACCACGTGTATCCTCTTTTACAACGCTTGTGCATCAATGTACAACTCGTACGTGTACTCCCCAAAACATGCATAATTATTAGCTCACAACTTGCACTACACGCTTGCGAAACGAACCCACGCGTAAGAGAAACGAATCCATGAGTAAAGGAAGCAATTCTCACAAATTTAGCCTGATCAGTCAACCGACAAAAAAAGCTTCAGTCGACTGATCGGCTGAGCTCACAAGACCGAGAGCACGGTCGAGCCCGTTGGTCGTCTGACACTCCTTGTCAGTCAACCGATCAGACCGAAAACACCCAGCTTCAGGTTTTTGTGTGTTTTTCTTCAAAACTCAGGTTTTAATTAATAGGCTTGACAAAAACTGATTTGAAAACTCATTAATACTAAACAAGAGATTATTTAAACTTGATAAACTCATATGGATTCATAGAACTAGGGTTTAGCCTCTAATTAACACATTTTGTGTTCAACAAGATTAACTAGTGCATTTAAACCTTTTTAAAACGAAAATAACAAGTTAAATACCACTCTAATGATCATGATCATCTAAACACATCAGTTACAGATTTGTTCAACTGTTCATAACAGTGATTTAAGATTTAACATCATAAATTTGGCTCTGACACGTTAGATTTGCCATAAACATGAGATTAATCACAATAATCATATAAAATGCTTAATTTTTTAACTAAGGGAAGGTTTGGAGGAAGATGATCTTACCTCAAACATTGTGCTAAACTCCCAAACATGCACGAGCACAATCCTCCTCACCAAGATCGCAGATCTCGCCCTTTTCTTGTTATTCGCCCCAAGAAACTCTCCCAAAAATCTCAAACTAGGGTTAGGGTTTAAGAGAGGAGGAGAGGGTTGCTAGGGTTTGTAAAATTGATGAAAATGTGAAATTTTCATGACAAAAACATGTATATATAGGTGCAAACCCGAATCAAAAACAGCTCAACCCGAAACCCAAAAGGAGTCTGGAAACAGCCCGTTAGTCAACTGATGCCTATCATCAGCCGACTGATAACCTCGTCAGTCGACTGATCTATGACAATATTAGTCGACTGATCAGAGGCTATTTGCAACCTTTGATCTTTTGTGCATGTTTGACACTTGTATACTCTCATATATACTCTTAATTGTTATCATAATCATTGATCCAAAAATGACATTTATCATAATTAGAACTCATTTATCAATATAAATCATACTATTTTCAAAATTTATGGGGTTTTACAGCTAGTCTATAACAGTGAAACTAGAGGACTTCTTCCTCGGACTTAGAACTCTCAAGAAATCAATCAGTGCTTGGTCCAGCCTTGCTAAAGTATATTGGTGTTTGATCCTTGAATTTAGTGGGAACTATGAAGAAAACTAAATCTTCATCATCAACTTGACTGTAAACCTGGCTAGCCTCTACTACAGGCATTTATAATGAGGGGCCTAGGTCTAATATTGCTATCTATGAGGAATACCCTAGACAATACACATGCTCACAACACGAGCACTGCTCAAAATTGACTACTTCGTTAATAATCACTTCCTCGTTAGTACTAAAGGCATCACAAATACTCCCTAAATCTATTACAAAATTGTTTATGATATAGTTGCAAGCCCATTGTCAGGCTCCGTGTTAGCCAGTTCATCTTTGAGGAGAGGCAGTTTGATGTTATCAGCTTCATCAGGAGAGGCAGTTCAATAGGGCACTCTCCATAGAATAGCTAAGCATCACGAAATAACTTTTGACACCCTGAAATGGGCGTTCATCGGCATTCACCTTCCATTGTATACTATCCCCATCAAGGTACTTGATGCATTAGTGCATGGTGGATGCTACAATTCTATCTCGTGTATCTAGGGATGTCCTAGAAGCACGTTGTACGAAGGGTCTGCATCAATGACATAGACATTGATGTTAAATCTTCGGTCATCAATGCAAGCTTATGTCAAATTTTCCCTAGGTGCACTACTATCAACGTTGAAGCTATATTTGTGCAGGTTTGAGACAACCTGCTCAAATGGATCTATAGGAATGACAACAAATTTCTCATGATGATGTCAATTGCTGACCCAGGGTTCACCTGAATATGCTCGATCCTTGCTAATTCAATATATCCAACAAAGTAAACACGTTTGCAAGCTTGATTGTGTTGATCATTATGTCATGCTTGGAAAATGTGATAAATGGTAAATCATGCTCAACATGATGACATAAGGGACTAATTGGTTCAGGTGCCTCATTGTTCGACTCATGAATTTTAGCAAGGAACGAATCTAGATCACTGAATGCTTCTTGTCGAGATTCTCTCATTTCTAGAAATAGGTCAAGTAACTCAACAATTGTGTCCTGTGCAAGAATATTGACCAACTATGCCATGATACCACAAGGTCGCGGTATGTTTGACCAGGCTTCATCTTGGCCAATGTTACTATTGGTGGGGGCATCTTGGTTGATTTTCATAGCTAATAAGACGGCTGCATCTATCAAGTTCTGTTAGGTTGGTCATACTGTTAGAGAAATCGTCTTCCATCCCTCAAGCCTTCTCTAATAGCTTGAGCGGTAACGATTATCCGAACTCCTCTTTCCATGTTGTGCGCGGCGGAAGCCAAACAACCGATGTGCTTCGAGAAACCAAACCAATCGCCGAGAGAGAAGGCCACAAACAATTCAAAATAACGGCACGAACACAAACAACTAATTTTAACGTGGTTCGGCAAGTTGCCTATGTCCACGGGGTAAGAAGGGGATGCAGTTTTTACTAATAGAGAAGAAGAGTACAAACCGAGATTACAAAACACTCAAACTCACTAATTAATCTCACCAACAAATCTCTAATTTTCTCTAAATAAAATCCTAACCAATAGCTCAGAAAATACCTCTTTTCTGTGCTCCAAATATCCCCAATTCACCGCTCAGTTCTCTCTTCCAATCGTTACATATATATAGAAATCCTAAAACCAAAAATATACTAGGAATTCTAAAACCAAAAATAAAACAGATTAGGAATCCTAATAACCTGTTACCAAAACAGATTTGGAATTCTATTACCAAAACAGATTAGGAATCCCAATAACCTGTTACCAAAATAAATTAGGAACATGCTATCCAACAATTCTCCACCTCAACAAAGTTTTCCCAAAACTCAGCCGACACTAATACCAACCAAACGTCTCACTTATTATATCCAGTACGAAGTGGAATAAATCCATGACAACGGACTCAATCCACAACAAGTTGAGAACCCAAACGAAAATACGAACAAACTCCAAATATCAGTATCAACTCACTAAACCGGCTGCATCATAAATGACTACCTGCGTATCCTCTTGCCCAAGGAATCAAACATTCACGTAGTTCACCAAATGGCCTCCAAAGACCTTTAATCTAATAGAAGAGTTATCAACTCTTCACCAACAAATCTGTGGCTGATAGCTTTCCCAATGGCCCCAAAGTGAAACAAAATAAACACCTCCACCTGAGGTGAATCAATGGCCATATCCAAATTCAAACTATGTCCACCAGCTACACTCGAATCCAAAACCAACTCATCATCTGCATCCAAATCTAATTGATCCTTAAACCGTGTCACCTCAGCTGGAATCTCAAACGATGCAGTATGATATGGAGTATGTAGAGTAATCTCCACCCAATGTGGAGTAGTATCATCATTCACCCGCTATGATATCCCAATAATCTGATCAACACTCTCCACCTGCTGATAGTAAAATGTGAAATACCTGCTCAGAACAAAATCAGAGTCTCCTAACTGATAACCAAACGAGCCTCTGAATTCTAAATGTGCAATCGAATCAAATCTCACATCCTCGATGTGACCAAATGTTGGGCAACCAAACATCCGACGCAACCCAAAATCTGAAGCAGCTCCACTAGATCTAATAACTCCAAACGTAGCATTCAGTAACCTATGACTAAGATGACACAAATATGTCGAAGCTCCAAAACTCCTCTGCAATCCAATGCTTGACAACAAACGTCGATCCTCCTCCAGTAAGGAACGATCCATCAAAACTGTCATCTCATCTCATCGCCCCAATGTCTCCTCTCTAATGAAGTGTCTCAAACTACCGTAAGCTCGGCACAAATGCAAGAAAGAACCCCTATCAAAAATAAAACGACGGGTTACCTTTTTGCCAACACGCTTTCTCCATCTGTTGTTGACTTCTAGGACTTCAAACCAATGAGACTTAGTTGCAACCCACCAATGCCTAGAACAGTCCCTAACTACAGAAACCAGATACCTATTAACTCTCAACGATGCCTCCTTGAAAGGCTCCCAAATGCTTGAATGAACACCACCTAAAAGACCTCTCGATCAATGGATAGAAGTGTCAAACTCTACCTCGGTCTTCTTGCTCATACCAATGTGCTCAAAGGACTTCAATCTACAGGTCAAAGCACTCCTCAACAAACCATGCATGACATAACCAATCAAATATCCCAGCCTCAACAAATGCCACAGTCTAGCCAAATCCAAAGAAGTCGCCAGTTCTCTACCAATCACCGTGCTCCGAATCAAATAGTACAAATTCTTCCTCCTTACACCCTTCATCACAACCATGGACCCAAATATGACCTTCAAATATGAATCATCTAAGGTCACCCTATAGCCTGCTGCCTTCAAAACTCCAAGTGAAATGAAACTCTTCTTCAACTAAGGAACGAACCTCACTTCATCCAACTCCCGAATCACTCCGTCATACATCCTAATGCGAATGGTACCGATACCACCAATAGGGCATTCATGATCATTACCCATGAGCACGTCATCCTCTCTTTACAACTCCTGAAAGCTAGAGAGTCAATCCCTCCTAGGGCAAATATGGTAAGAAGCACCCGAATCTAACATCCACTCTGTAGAGTCAGCAACACAAACTGACAGTAGTGATAATAAATAGCCTGAAGAATACGAATCTGAATTGTCACCACTAGCCTTGACAACATTCACCTCTGAAGCTTGAATAGCTTTTCTCTTATTCTTCCCGGCTCGATCAACCATCTTTAGGCATTCGTCTTTCCAATGTTCATCCTCTTTACAAAAGGCACACTGATTCCTACGAACTTCAGGATATGCCCCTCTAGACTACGACCTTCTATTTTGGTTTGGATTCTTTGCTCTTGCGACCAATGCCCCCGCTACCGGCTCAACTGAAGTCTCCTTATCCTTCTTTCGAAGCTGATAATTCACAACTACTCTCAAGGGTCTCTCAAATCTTCTTAGCCGAAGTCTTATTGATCATATCATATTTTAAATCTTGAGTCAAACAAGATCTAATTACACCACACGCCGTTCTATTCATCTTCTTCCAAACATTTTTCTCAATGTTGTCCGGTTTTTTGTCCAACTCTAACGTATCCTCCAAATTTTGCACGTTGAGCGTATCCAAGACTTCGCATCGCCAAAGTCTAAAATTGTTAGTGCCATTTGTTTTCGGTGAAAGTCGCTGTTTTCATTGCTTTCGAAATCTGTTACAACTTCAAACGTTACAACAAGAATCGATAAAAAAAGGTCGGTCTTTTTATAAGACCTCCTTGTGCAACAAAACAAAGATTACAACTTTTCGAAAATAAACACGAGATCCCGTTTTGGTGCGGTCTCGCTTGCGTGGGTCTTTGGCCTGTAACCGGTTCAGTGTTAACGAGCGACGATGAACGTCACCATCCAATCCACATGAGCCTAATCGACGTCGACGAACGACTGAAGTGAATCGACGAGTTACATGAGCGGATAGGACTTCGGAATCACGAAGACCCGGACCAATCGGGAAGCCCGGCACTGTTCACAAAAAGGACAACGCCCTTCATGCCTCGACCACTCTACAGATAATCCAATCACCAGAGCGGATCGAACTCTTCGTCACGCATCCAACGCACCCGGAATCACTCAAATCCAAGTCCGGACGAAGAATCTACGGGGAAACAAACAAAATACACCTAAACGGAGTCCCGGCCAGTCGAAATACCCCGGGGTGTCTAGGAAAAGCCTAGACACCCCAGGGGTGTCTCGGCCATGGCCGAGACACCCCTGGGGTGTCTAGGCTTTTCCTAGACACCCCGGGGTATTTCGACTGGCCGGGACTCCGTTTAGGTGTATTTTGTTTGTTTCCCCGTAGATTCTTCGTCCGGACTTGGATTTGAGTGATTCCGGGTGCGTTGGATGCGTGACGAAGAGTTCGATCCGCTCTGGTGATTGGATTATCTGTAGAGTGGTCGAGGCGCGAGGGGCGTTGTCCTTTTTGTGAACAGTGCCGGGTTCCCGATTGGTCCGGGTGTTGGTTGTTCCGAAATCCTATAAACTCACGTGGCTCGTCGATTCACTTCAGTCGTTCGTCGACGTCGATTAGACTCATATGGATCAGATAGTGACATTCATCGTCGCTCATTAACACTGAACCGTTTGTGGAGACCTATAGGCAATTTTCGATGCCTACAGATACCCCCTCCAAAGTGTTCCGGACTCGTTTCTTTTATAGAAGAGGCCGGAATACTTTGGATGTGATTGGTCTAGCCTTCAGTCGGCATAAGGACCTGTGGTTAGCTTCAACTCTTGGCTCCTTTGATTTTCGGTCTATTCGATGCTTTGACGAATAGCCGAGGTTCTTCCGGCGCTGCGTTTATCGCTTGGCCGTCGTCGGAGTCTTGAATTTGCAGCTGATGAATTTGGCTTGTGTCATTGGTGTTGACTTTGAACTACCTCCGTCACATCGTGTTGACTTAGGGTTTTGGATCACCGTGTGTTGACTTTTTGTCGCAACGCGTTGACCGGCGTTGACCTAGGGTTATGCGTTGACCGGCATTGACCCTTAGGGTTTTGAATCGTCATACGTTGACTTTTGTTACAACGCGTTGACTGGGGTTGACCTAGGGTTATGCGTTGACCGGCATTGACCCTTAGGGTTTTGAATCGTCATACGTTGACTTTTGTCGCAACGCGTTGACTTTTGTTGCAATGCGTTGACTGGCGTTGACCTAGGGTTACGCGTTGACCGGCGTTGACCCTTAGGGTTTTGAATCGTCGAACGTTGATGGTGTGGATTTTCCATCCCCGAACGTTGACTTTTGTCGCAACGCGTTGACTGGCGTTGACCTAGGGTTACGCGTTGACTGGCGTGGACCCTTAGGGTTTTGAATCGTCAAACGTTGATTGATGTGGATTTTAATCCTCGAACGTTGACTTTTGTCGCAACGCGTTGACTGGCGTTGACCTAGGGTTACGCGTT
>NC_033801.1:42454237-42472364 GCF_001876935.1 Asparagus officinalis | reverse complement strand
AAGACACTCGAGACTATCTCAGATAGTCGAGTTGGGGGTATAAAATCCAGATTTAGGGTTTTCTCGAGAGATTTTCATGTTAATTTTTAGCGATTTTTTGGGTGAAATTCCGGCAAATTTTAGCAAGTATTCAGCCTCTTCTTCCTCTCTTTGTCTTTGATTTGAGTAGGGTTCTTGTTTGGAGGGAGATCTCAGTCAAAATTCGAAGGATTTTCTCAGGTTTGTTCTCCCTCTAACTTTGTTCTAAAATCTTAATTTTCTTTATTATTCCTTCATCCACGCGTTCTTTGGGCGTCCCTTTGACGTATTTTGTTATCTCTTTGTCGATTCTAACCTCCAAACCCTAACTTTTTCACATGATTTTGATGTAGATCATATTTTCATCATGTCGCTGAGGAGATCCTGAGTTTCCCAAGGCTGCTCAGCTTCCCAGACTGCTGAGAGGGTTGATCCTACTGTCACTTCTTACGGGGGTACATTCTTTTCACTCTTCTTTGGCTTTTAAATATCACGTTTTATCAACTTTATATGTATTTATCCATCTTTGTATGTAAACCCTCATTTGCCATCCTTTGAGATGCATTCGAGAAGAGCTGGTATCCTCCTTTGAGGGGATCGATGCTAGAAAGTGTTTATTTTGCTTAGACAAAACACACCTCAGAGCATACTGGGGCGATTCTATATTATCCCACATTTTTTGAAGGCTTCAATATGTCATTATAATGCTCGTGCATAGTAACGCATATCCCTTTTATACGTGTGGTAAATAAAAATCGTTACACCTGTTATGAGATGGTGATTCTATCTTATGGGATAAGATACACCGCCTTCTCTATAATTTTAGGACCTTTCTTACACAATTTATGTGTATTTCTTCCCTTTTAGTCCATTTCCCTTCTGTAATCTTCCCTGCTGGGGAGGTTACGAGTAAAAGTAGCGCTACTCATTCTTACTACGAGGGAATCCCATTAGTCGAGTCAGTTCCTCAGTTCAACTCAGATTATAATGAGGAAACGATGGAGATTCTGCGACAAGGTGACTGTCGTGTTCTACGACGGTTGATTATGGACGTAGCTTTAATTTTAGAATAAGACTCAAATCAGTGTGTGAGAAAGCCAGATTTCTTGTTTGGTGACTTCATGAAGGAACCAGAGGTTATTTCATACAGGTCTACACAATGGTTGCATGAGAGTAGGTCTACATTTCTGCACCTACCCTAGATTCATCGGGATCATTCCCTTTTGAAGTTTAGAAATCTAGCCGTCATTCAGGAAATGATTTGGGGGCTGACGGAAAACCACAAACGTGTCCATTATGGCTTTATCGGCAAAGATGCTTCTACCCCGGGTTCTAGTGATAGAGCTTCTGTGCAAGGACTTCATCTGGGTATTTTAGGCCAGGATAACCTGCCTCAGACCAAGACAGTGGTGAAGGCAAGCATCGTAAGGAATCGGTTGGTTGTGTTGAGAAGAGAACTCCCCATCAAGAAGTTCAGATGTTATAGGTGGGTTCACTATTATGGAGATAAGTGGTGGATGAGAATGATTCGATATGTATTGAACCGTTAGGGGTGTGAATTGGGGGAATTACGGTTATCAGTTCCTATCCGTGCCAACATGTATGGCCTACACATTAGAGTTGACCATTTCTTTGCCTTGTTCGAGATTTATAATCCGGACACCAACACTTTTTTTTACCAAGAATGGGGAACTGGGGCTACCGTTACATGAGATGATGAAGGTATCGGGATTGCCTATGGGTGACGTTACGTACTAAGAATTCTTCACAACGGTCAGTCAATTGAACAGGATTAAAGATCGGTCGGTTGTGACCTATGATACCTTATGGGAGTTGACATGCTATTACCATATAGCTATGGTCGAAATGGAGACCAAAGCTAAGAATAAATCTCCCCAGATCAGCTTGAAGCAATTTGCGGATTATTTGTTTGAGAATATTGAGAGTCGTTCAAGTGCTGTGTGTGAACTATCTCCCTTGACTCCGGGTGAGATCAACCGATTGTTGGAGAAGACAAATGCACAATCCTACACTTCCCGTTCAGAAGACGACTTTCCTTACGGTACCAAGTTCTATTCTTATTTGTGACAAGCTGGTGTTAAGATCAATCTAACCACTCTATTGGCCGGATTTCTAGCCATATGGCTCAAAAGGTGTGTTGTCCCCCACCAACCTTCTAATGCAATGTCAATCGAAGTGTTATATCTAGTAACTCAGTTAGCCACGGGTAGTGGATTGTCTTTGCTCCCGGCCATGGTAGCTGATATTCACAGTGGGCTACGACAATTGGCTTTTACATTTATCCAAGAGGGGAAGAATCCCTTCGCTGATATCCCCATACCAAAGATAGAGTTACCGTACACTTATTTGATGACCTGGTTGGTGCTTCATCGGCCAGATTTGATGTTGGCTCCTGAGACGGTGGATCCAAGCCTTCCTCTGTTGCAGATTCTTAAGGGTTGTAAGTGGATCGCACGCCAGTGGCTGGATGTATCTAGGCAATTTAAAGTTCATAAATGTTGGGAGTTTTTCCCTTGCTTCCCTCAATTCTCCGGGACTTATAATGAAACTCTGTTGGATGCTGAAAAACTAAGACAGGACCGCACAATTTTGGACGTCGGCGGCTTCAGATGGTTGATGAATATCCGTCCTAGTTATCTAGTATTCAGGGTGAAGGATATCTATCGTATTGAGCCTTATTTTCCATGCCGGTTTGCTCATCAATTCGGCTATGATAAACAATATATCGGCAACCCGAACGTCAACTTAGAGTTTGGGGTGGACTTATAGATGGGGCAAGAGCCTGGTTTTAGAGCATCGTCGGTTGTACGAATGCTGAGTTTGATCTCCTTTGGCGGTGCCTCCTTTACATATGACCTTCCTTTACTATAAATGGTTAATAGCTATCAATGCTATTACCCGGAAGAGGAGAATATCTGAATTAGAGGAAGAGATAGCCTCTCGGCTTGCAACAAAAGTGGTCCGTGAAACTGTGCTTTCATGTAAAGGGAAAGAAACCGCCGAGCCTTCTAGAAAGGGGAAAGAACCTACTCGCCTAGCTGACAGTGAAGAGGAATTTGAGACTGATGAGACCGAAACTTTGAGGAGGCGGGTGAAACTGGATCAAGTTCTGAAGAAACATAAGAAGAGGTTAAAGAGAAAGATGAAGAAGAAACAACCGGTCTCCCGTATTCTTTCTTTGAAAGAGGGTATGTAAACCCTTCCATTGCTCACAGGACTGATCATGCTGATCCAGCTCAATCAAAAGACGCTCCAAAAATAAGGAGGGAGGGTCATTATGACATATCCCAATCAAATGACAGAAGAGGTCCTTAGTGGAGAGGAAGAGGAAGAAGAAGATACAACGCCCCTTGCTCATGAATAGGGATCTCAGTCTTCAACTCAAGCTCAAACTCAAATTCCTCTAAGAACTGAGTTACGCACCAAGTATCGTCATAAAATATCTAAGGTTCAAGATGAAACACGCCCATTAAAAAAAGAAAGAAGGTTGCATCTCGACCACGTATTCCTCATCTTGCTTTAGAGGAGGCATCTGCCCATAACGTTCCTTTAGGTGAACAAGGTAACGATTCATCTTTATTTTCATTTTACTGTTCTCATATTTCTTAGTACTTGAATTCATCCTGTACTCAATTTTCGTAGGGAGTCAAGAAGAAGGAGAGATTCAGACTGACATTGCTTCTCCCGGTATCATGGAAACTGAGGAACCCAGTTTCGTCAAACAAATGAACGACGTGATGGATGAAGACCCCGCTGGGGTTCAAATAACTTCTAACGTTGATCAATCGGCTCCAAGCGTAGGTACGGGTATTTCTCTATTTGGAGGGCAATTGCGAGAGATGAATGAGTCAGAATACGTACCTCTTCTAATGACCTGTGCACTTTATCTCCTTTTAGTTAAACTAAAAGAAGCGGGTATAAGTAGTGGAGTTATCAAATCCACCACGGTCACTGAAGGTAAAGTTGACCTCCATTTTATGTAGGTTTATATAAGTATATATATTATTTATGATTCAACATATCATGTAGATGCCACAATGAATGAACCAGCTGAAGGAGAAACCACTCATGCTGCTGAGGTCAAGGATCTTAACAAGCACAACCTCAATCTTGATCTTTTAGAGGATGACCATTAGTATATCTCCGATTTATTATCGGGGAAAACTCCTGGTACGGCTACAGGACCAACTGTTGGAGTTGATTCAACTGAAGCGGGTCCCTCTAAAAGTAAGGATTTTATTCTATAATCCACATCATTTCTTTATTAGTTAACATTAAATAAACGTATAAGTATTTAAATTATAGGACCAGTTGCTGAAACCGATACGACCATAATTATTAGAATGTCTGATCAACTTGATGGTCGTGGTTTCTTGTTGTTGGCAGGTACTAGAGCCGATACCCAATCATGAGTTCCTGGGTCTCAATCTCACTTCTTTAGACCCAATGATGATAGAAGTTACTGCCACCACCCAGACCAGTCCTATCACAACAAATGTGAGACTAACCGAAGAAATTGGTGCATCGATAGTTGTTACATCTAGAATGCCTCCGTCTGCTTACGAAGTTGAAAGGGCGAGACCAAGTATAGAAAAACAAACCAACGAAGCCTCACCTAGAATTAGTGAGTTTTATCAATTGCTTGTTTCAAACTTCTGATTAATATTCCAGCATACCCATTGTGTTTCTTTTGCTTGCAGAATCTTTACTCCTTCCCTCTGATAATTTCATAGATTCAGATCCGAGACTGACGAAGGTCTCGGCTACCCCGATAGCTGATGTAGCTGGTACGTCGATGGCTGCTATTCTTGAGACAACCTCAGTTACTCAAGAAACCGAATTTACATCTTTAGGGAGAGAAAGCCATGCTGAAGGCTCTCCTGTTAGACTTGGTACATTTTAGTTTACCATTGCTCTTGGATTTTAAGTTTTGAATATTAATTTAAGTATTCTTTCAAGCACTTATTTTCTTTTCCTCTTATTGTAGTGCCTCCTTCATCATTACTTGAGTCCATCAAAGCTTTGACGTCTGATAAGGATCCGGACAAGGTTTTTATCTGTTCAGATATCCAAAGTTTTTTCTACTTCCTGAATCTTATGATTGATCGAATTCTTCATCAAGATTCATCCTTTGATAGTTTTAAGAGGTCACTCGATCGACACGTGTCAGGTATTAGAGAAGATGGATATCCCGAATTGGCTGATTCTATTGAAGCCTATTTGGTTTAGCTGAAACAACAAGTTGAACACTTGAAGGATCTTCGGATCAGCGATGTTTCTTCTTATGTATCGGCCCAAATAAACCTAAGACTGCAAGCGTGGCATGACTCACAAAATTCGACAGAGCTCGAGCTTCAGAAGTTAAGAGATCGTGTAACCCAGATGAGATTGGGTATTGCCAAGAAGGTGCAGGCTAAGGCTGCTTTACTCTAATCTTTAGAGCTACGTCGAGCCCATATAGCCCACTTGGAAAAGGAGCTTGTAGAAGCTAAAGATGCTGAAGGTATCCTAGAGCTTGATTTGGCTGAAGCTGAACGTGTCAAAACAGATTTATTCTGATAGCTGGAGCTTCACAATAAAAAGCTTATTGAGACCGAACAAGAAGTTCTCCAAGCTCAGAACACCAGTGAGGAATCCTTATGATCTAATTTGAAAGATGAATTGGAACAAGCTTATGCAGAGGCGCTCTCAAAACTCCAGGGGCAAATTTGTAATCACAAATTGTGTTTAGATTAAGAATATTTCTCTTGTAATGACACTTTTTCTTTTCGTATTAGCACCCCCTTTTTTAATTTTTATTATGAATAAAGCGTACTCTTTTGCTTATTTAAATTTATTATGATTACTTCTTCTTGTTTGAAATACATAACCATAATACTTATAGGATTTTTGGCAAATCCTCAGCTATGAACGGATTTGATGTGCCTTTACCGATTACCATTTAAGTTGGGATTGTATGTGAATTATCTAAATCCATTTCACATATCATATTATGCTAAAAGAATTAAACTCTCTTAGTCTTTGTACTACAATGTTGAATGTGTAGGTTATATGTATTAAATGTAAACTTATCTCTAATTAGGGATCGAGATAATGTCCCCCATGCATGAAACATGAATCTGAAAATGTTGAAGGGTTACATCCTTTCGAAGAAAAGACGAATCGCTACACTGGAGAGGAAGAATTTTATATTCTATCTTCTCGTCTCTTTTTTTATTGGTAGAGATGAACCTCAAAATCGGAGAGGAAGAATTTTATATTCTGTCTCATTATCTCTTTTTTTGTTGGTAAAGATGAACCCTAAAATCAGAGAGGAAAATTTTTATATTCTGTCTCATTGTCTCTTTTTTTGTTGGTAGAGATGAAACCCGAAATTGGAGAGAAAGAATTTTATATTCTGTCTCCTGAGCAAAAGAAACTCAAAGTAAGAGCTCTACTTCAAGAATCCAAAAGATGAAATTAAGAGTGGGAGCTCCACCTTGAGATTCGAAAAGGTTTGGATAACCCTAACTACTTAAGGTTTGACCAAATGGGAGTTCAGACAATTCTACCTTTTATAGGCCTAATTGTTCAAATAAAGTTGAGACCTTTTCGTTTATCGAAAGAGAATCTTAGTTTTGAATGTTGACCTCTCGTTCATGAAAAGAATAGAGAGAGGATTTTGGCTTTGGTCCTAACTGTTTAAAGGTTTGACCAAATAAGAAGTTGGAGGAGGGTACAAACAACAGTGAGAATGTTGATTTGTATAAAAGGATTCACTGATTGCTTTGGATCAATAAATTGGACTTTTGAGTATTGTACCATAACTTTAACGATGAGAGTGTTAAAGACTAAATATAGTGGGAGTTTAAAGGATTTTAATTCCTGAAGGATTTAGTTGGCCCACCATCAATTAATCTGATCGGTGAAAGATTTTGAAGTGGAGGATTATGAATTGTTGAGCATTCCACAATTGCACCATAGGGGTTTCGTGAGGAGAGACCGACTATATGCAATCAATGAATCGCATCTCAATAATAAAATACTTGAAACGTCACAGTGGGAAATTCTTAATCATTTTGGAAATAATTAGATAACCATAGTGAAAAAATCTTAATCATTTTTATAATAATTAAAAAAATGAATTGTTCAGGAGATCAGTGTTTTCTTTCTAGAATAATCGACTGATCTCGGATTATCCTTAAAAATACCATGTACAATATTCTCTAGGAACTTCCTATCCAAATAGGTTATCCCAAATATACTAAGGGTAGTACTTATTCAGGAACTTCCTATTTATTGGCATCATGAGTTTATTGTCATCTTAGGTGATCAAGCGATATGCACCATTTGGATAGACTGTTTCTATTACAAACGGTCCTTCCCATTTGGGTTAGAATTTTCCTTTCTTCTTAGAATTGAGAATCATGGGTCTCCGAATGGCAAGAACCATGTCTCCTTCCATTAAGCTTCGTTGTCGGTCTTTTTTATCAAAAGCTCGAGAAATTCTGGCATGATAAAACTTAATTTGTTGCTGAGCTTCCAACGCTTTTCATCTAATATCTCTAACTCTTCGAGGCGTTTTTGATGTTGTTCTTCCGTCGTCATTCCTGTTGCAAGAGCGATGTGGAGAGAGGGAATTTGTATTTCCAAAGGAAGGACAACTTCACATCCATATACTAGGGAATATGGGGTTGTTCCGGTTGGCATACGGACGGTGGTATGATAAGCCCATAGAGCTTCGCCAAGTTTGTCATCACAGTCTCGTTTATTGACTCTTAAAAGTTTTGATAAAATCTTGATAATTGTCTTATTGTAAGCTTCGGCTAATCCGTTAACTGTAGGATTATAGGCCATTGACGAAACATCTTGAATTCCAAATTTACTACAAAATTTGATGAATGTGTTGCTAACAAATTAAGGGTCATTATCATGTACTATTCGTATCGGAACACCATATTGGTATATGATATGGTGTTTAATGAATTTGACCACATCGCTCATCTTTACTTTTTTAAGTGAGACTGCTTCAGCCTATTTTAAGAAATAATCAGTGATCGCTAGAATGAAACAGTCACTTTTGACTGAAGGTGGAAAGATAGGGCCTACTATGTTCATTCCCCATGTTTCGAATGGCCACGATGTCGCTGATGGGTGCAAATGCTCCAGAGGTTGGTGCATATAGTTTGCATGTATTTGACACGCATGACACCATCGGGCATAGTCAACCGCATCTTTTACTATGGTTGGCCAATAATATCTTATTCTTCTAAGTCGATCACAGAGTTTGGGACCGGGGTTGTGTGCACCACATGTTCCATCGTGCGCTTCTTTGAGTGCTTCTTCCGCTTCTCTACTAGATAAACAACGAGGTAATAGACCATCATACGAATGTTGATATAATATTTATGTCGTAACGTTATAGTAAAATCTTGGCGCCCTTCATCGGACTGAATCCTTTTCTTTTACATCTTCAGGTAAAATACCGTGTAGAACGTAATCGATTATAGGAAAACACCACTCTCGAGCTTCGAATCCAATTCTCATTGAGTGCGCCTCTTTAACAATTGAATCGTAAATTAGCATGATAAGCTAGTGAGTTCTCACTATGATTAATTATTCTGTCTCGGGAGGCTATGCCAAAGATACAGATAATACCGCCAATGTATCTGTATATGTATTTTGGAGACGTGGAATGTACTCAATAAAAAATTCTTTAAACGAGTTCGCCATTTCAATGGCTGCCTGGTGGTATGGAATCAGATCTTAATTTCTGACTTCATACTCTCCTCGTATTTGATTGACTATCAGCTGAGAATCACCGAAAGCATTAAGGTATTCAACCCCTAGCTCTTTAGCAAAATAAAGTCCAATTATTAGCGCGTTGTATTCAGATACGTTGTTAGAGCATGGTTCAGTTAACGAATACGCTCTGGGCATTACGTGTTTTTATGGGGAAACCAAGATAACCCCCACTCCTGAGGAAATCATAAAACATCTAGGAGCGCTTGCCACGTTGGTTGCCCGGGAAGCACCATCGATGTATAATTGCCACACTTGTTGATGTGATGTGGTGTTAACTTCGTAAGTTTTATCCGACAAGTCATCGTACAATTCTACTGTATCTTTTGTAGGACTAACCGCCAAAAGATCACAAATTGCTTGTCCCTTAACTAACTTTCATTGTTTAAAACGGAAATCATATTGGGACAAAAGTAAATTCCACTTAGCTAAACGCCAATTCATGGAAGTCGGTTGGGTCATGAATACCTGGATTAGGTTCACGTTGGAGATAACATAAATTGTTTGCCCAACCAAGTAATGTCGTATTTTCTGAATAGCAAACACTAAGGCGAGACATTCTTTCTTAATAATCGGATATCAAGATTCAACACCTACAAGTGTACGACTTAGATAATATTCAGCTTGCTCATGACCGTTATTATTATCTTGTGCAAGTAATGCACTCAATGAGTGCCTAGTCACTTTGACATAAATCAAAAACGATTTTCCCGACTTTGGTGAAACGAGAATAAGCGGATTCGCTAGATATGTTTTGATATCCTTGAATGCTTTTTGACAAGCTTCATCCCAAATGAATGACACACCTTTCTTGGTGAGCTTGGAGAATGGTTGATATTTTCTAGAAAGATTTGATATGAACTGACGAATATAAGCTAACCACCCTTGCAACCCTCTGAGCTCTTTAAGATTTCTAGGTGGTTGTAGTTCGTGTATCGCTTTTACTTTGTCAGGATCGATTTGGATACCTTTTGTGGTGATAACGAAGCCAAGGAATTTGCCGATGGACATTCCGAGAAAAGATTTAGTCGGATTCATTTTTAGTTGATGACTCCTCATAAGATCGAACATCGTTTTTAAGTCATTAATGTGATCATTCTTATCGCGAATCTTAACAACCAAGTCATCAACGTAGCATTCGACGATTTTTCGGAGGTGTTCCTGGAAAATCTTTGTCATCGCCCGTTGATAAGTAGCACCAGCATTCTTCAAACCAAAAGGCATAACAATATAATAGAAAACACCAAGGGATGTTCTGAATGCAGTATGTTTTTCATCATTCGGGTACATCTTAATCTGATTATATCCTAAAAATCCATTCATAAATGACATTCTCTTGAATCCACATGTATTGTCAATGACGTCTGTAATCGGTAGAGGGAAGTCGTCTTTAGGACACGCAATGTTTAAATCTCTGAAGTCGATGCAAATTCTAAATTTCCCATTCTTTTTGAGAAGTGGAACGATATTTGCCAACCAGTCAGGATGTTGTTCTTCTCTAACGAAGCCTGAATCAATTAATTTCTTGACTTCAGCTTCTATCATCTCCATAATTTGTGGATGAAACTATCTTTGTTCTTGTTTGACAGGTTTGACATCTGGTTTAATGTTAAGACTATGTATTGCCACATTTAGATCCAATCCTGACATATCTTCGTAATTCCAAGCGAAAACATCGATATACTCTCTAATGAGGGTGATCAATTATTCCTTCTCATCTGATGGAAGACTGTCACTAATAAATATAGGCTTCGGATTGATTTCGTCACCCATATTTACTTGGACCACTTTGTCTTTAGTAGGAGGTTCCCTCTGTTCGAATTGGTCACCATATTGAATGTTCATGTGATGTATCCAGGGATCTTCCCAATTAGGCAATTGATCATCTTCTTCTATTGTAGAAGAATCGACCGTGGCCATGTTCGACATTAAACCTTTGAACATTTCTCTAAGCTCATGTTAGAATCGCAATTTGAGAAATCGGATGAATACCCATTTTTATTTGTCAGCTGGTTAATGACTTACCAGCAACATTCATCATCAGACAATGAGACATAACCCAAACCTCTTCTGTGGCTGTAATAATTAGTAGGTTTTCCTTTCGGTACATAAGCAGGACAGGTTGGTACCCGAGCACCTTGACAGAAATGAAGACCTTCACCGAGCGTGAAGTTGTATCCATGCTTCTTCATGTAGTTGTGAACTATATCTGAAGAAATGTCGTCCGGGCTCTTCATCATCAGTATTAGTTTCCAAGAAGAGATCATAGGGTGGGGATAACTCTCCTTTACCTAAGATTATTTCTTTTTCACCCCCTGCTTTTGCAGGTAGGACTAGGGTCGTTCCTAAGGAATCCTGGATATGCTTCTTCATCGTGCAAGATGAACGAAGTGGCATGTGTATGTCAGCGTTATCATATAATTCTTGCATTATATTATCAAGACAATGTGAGTATTCTATATCATCATTTATTATTTCATCAGCAAGTTGCTAGTTACAACTTTTATTCGACGATTCATCATCGTCAAGATCGATTACAAGAGGTTCAACGTCATTTAATACAAGACCTTCACTATAATCTAACCTGGCTTCGATATCAGCTTCTTCTCCACTGTCTGTACCATGGGCCGATGGTTTAGTATTGGATTCGACACTATAAAGAAGGGAATTAGTAAAGTAATTTTCTAACCCCTTAAATGGTTACTTATCCGCGACCATCGTCTTGACCTCGTTGTTAGTGTCAACATATTTCAGACACTGATGGAGGGTGGAAGGAACTATAAGATTACTGTGGATCCAAGGGCGACCCAACAACAAGTTATTATAAGTCTTTGCATCAATCACATAAGTGACTTCTGACTACAATTCTCCAAGTTGACACTTCACCCGGATCTTCCCCAAAGGTTTGGACCCACTGGTGTTAAACCTGTAGATAACGATTCTCGTGGATGCTAGTTTGTTGGCGGAAATTCCAAGATGGTACATCAACCGAAGTGACATGATACTGACAGTGAAACGCGAATCAACTTGGATCAGGTTGACAACGCTTGAGCTAATATATCCGGTGAAGTATAAAGGCCTATCATGCTTTGAGTTTTTTACTTGCATAAAAAACTTCGGTGCGTTAGCCCATAGACCACCAAATTACAAATTCTGATTGAATCGTGAAGGCTTTGGAGATTCTTTCTTCGTTTGGAAGCAAGAATAGAGTCAGTGAATATCTTATCGAAGTAAGATGAACACTCTTCTCAAGATCAAGTCAACGGAAGCAAGAATAGAGTCAGTGAATATCTTATCGAAGTAAGATGAACACTCTTCTCAAGATCAAGTCAACGCTTAGATCTTAAGGAATCTCCCATATCTTATCGAAGTAAGATGAACACTCTTCTCAAGATCAAGTCAACGCTTAGATCTTAAGGAATCTCCCACTGTGGTTGCCAGTTTGTTTTCGTCGGAAATTGTTTTCATTATGGAATCCATTTAAACTTTAATCGCTTATAAAAAATTACACAACAAAAAGAAAAAGTTACAATTTCTTTAGAAAATAACACAGAAATTGTTTATTAACTCCTGCTTTTGTGGGATCTTCGCCTGTGTCGGGGGTGCGTTAGCTCGTGGACCACCAAATCACGAATTCTGATTGAATTGTGAAGGCTTTGAGGATTCTTCCTTCATTTAGAAGCAAGAATAGAGTCAGTGAATATCTTATTAAAGTAAGATGAACACTCTTCTTAAGATCAAGTCAACGCTTAGATCTTAAGGAATCTCCCAATTGTTGAAAGGAGATGAACTCTTAAAATTCACCCAAGTCTTTTGAAAATCTCTGATCAATAGCTCCAGTAATAATTCTCTGCTGTATCCTCTCGTCTCCCCCTTAAAAATGATCCCAGAGGGTATTTATATCCCCTGAAAATTATAACTGAAATAGAACATCATGGATGGAAATTGTGCTTAAGAGACAGTCGTGACTGTCTCGGCGACCGAGATAGTTATGACTGTCTTGGCTTCTGAGATAGCCCTGAGTGTCTAAAAATGCCTGAGCTGCCCAGTAGTTTTTTTTGTGACCTCTCTCCCATGTTTTAAATGTCATTATTTTGGTAGTTATCAACGTGATTTTTGCCCTCAACGTCTCCCATGTTCTTTTACAATTCACGGCCATGTGTCATGCATATGCTCTAGCGGTTTTTGAATCCTCAGAACTTTCTCAGATCGCGAGACAGTCCACACAGTCTCCAACTGTGGTCGCCACTTTATCTTCAGTAGGAGGTTCCTTCTGTTCGACCGTGGCCATGTTCGACATTAAACCTTTGAACATTTCTCCATTGCTCATGTCAGAATCCCAATTTGAGGAATCGTATGAATACCTATTTTTATTTGTCAGCTGGTTGATGACTTGCCAGCAACATTCATCATCAGACGATGAGACATAACCCAAACCTCTTCTGTGGCTATAATAATTATCGGGTTTTCCTTTTGGTATATTAGTAGGATGGGGTGGTACCCGGGAACCTTGACCGAAACGAAGACCTTCACCGAGCGTGAAGTCGTATCCATGCTTCTTCATGTAGTCACTTGCTTGTGAACTATATCTGAAAAAATGCCGTCCGCGCTCTTCATCATCAGTATTAGTTTCCAAGAAGAGATTGGAGGGCGTGGATGACTCTCCTTTACCAAAGATTATTTCTTTTTCACCCCCTACTTTTTCAGGTAGGACTAGGGTCGTTCCGAAGGAATCCTGGATATGCTTCTTCATCGTGCAAGATGAACGAAGTGGCATGTGTATGTCAGGGTTATCATATAATTCTTGTATTATATTGTCAAGATAATGTGAGTAGTCTAAATCATCATTTATTATTTCATCGGCAAGTTGCTAGTTATAACTTTCATCCGACGATTCACCACCATCAAGATCAATTACAAGAGGTTCAATGTTATTTAATACAAGACCTTTACTATAATCTAGTACGACTTCGGTATCAGCTTTTTCTCCGCTGTCCGTACCATGGGCCGATGGTTCAATATCGGATTCGGCACCATAAAGAAGGGAATCAGTAAAGTAATTTTCTAACCCCTTAAATAGTTGCTTATCCGTGACCACAGTCTTGACCTTGTTGTTAGTGTCAATATATTTCAGACACTGATGGAGTGTGGAGGGAACTATAACATTACTGTGGATCCAAGGGCGACCCAATAGTAAGTTATAAGAAGTCTCTACATCAATCACATAACAAGTGACTTCTTACTTTAAACCTCGGAGTTGACACTTCACCCGTATTTTTCCCAATGGCCTAGACCCACTAGTGTTGAATCCGTAGATAACGGTTCTCGTGAAGGCTAATTTGTTGGCAGGAATTCTAAGGTGGTACATCAACCGAAGTGGTATGATACTGACAGCGAAACCCTGATCAACTTGGATCCAGCTGACAACGCTTAAGCCAATATATCCAGTGAAGTATAAAGGCCTATCATGGTTTAAGTTCTTCACTTGCATATCCTATTTGGTGAAAGCAATGCAAGGAAATTTCGTGGCTGCCAAGTTACAGTGTTGAACTAATGACTCTGGCTCTTCAAGGATAGGCTTAATCTGAGTGAGAAACACATCAGAATCAGCCAAAGCTTCTTGTAAAGCTTCTCTGGTATCTTTTGAAAGACGTAGCAACTCGTACAAATTGATCCTTACTGGAATATTAGCTAATTGAGCCATGACATCGAAACGGTAGGGAGCATTCGAACCTTCCGGTTTATCTCTTCCAATCGGTTGATTAAAACGAGACTACTTCAAAACTTGAACTTCTTTGTATTAAGGTTTCTTCTCTTTCTGCTTAGTCGATTGTTGAGGTTTCCCAGCAGATACGACAGGAGTTACAATAACCCCCAGTTTAGTTAAATTTTTAGAAGGTGCAGCTTTTACCACCCCCTGCTCAGCTAGTTGCTCAGATGCACTTGGGTAATTAAAACGGTATTCATTTCCACTTCTAGTAGCAAAAGATTCTTGCTCCTCTTCAGAAAGTGGTAAAGTTGGGATTTCTTCATCATTTTCTTCAGGATCCCTTTACTTTTCACCGTCTTCTTGGATGTGGATGTCGTCCATTGTTCGTCCTCAAGTAGATCAGGATGAACCCAGAGGATTTCGCCATTTGGAGCTGTATGTGACACAAGTCCTCTTTGGTGCTGTCCATGAGGGTCATCGTTGACGATTTGTATTTAAACCTTTGATATAGGTTCGGGTTGAAACCATGACAAAGGAACCGAATCGAAGCTAATAGATACTGCATTCTCCCCTACTTTCTGCTCTTTCTTTTTTGCAGTCACAATACCAATATCGATCAAGGTTTGTATTTTATCCTTCAAGACATAACACTCCTTGTGGGATGATGGACTCTTCAGTGATATGCACAATATTTTGGGTCATTTGTCTTCTTTGCTTCTTCCTGATTTGTAATCGGTGGAAGCTTAATCTTATTGTTATGCAGAAGATATTTGAAAATAATCGGTACTTCGTCGTCCCTGGAAGAGTATTCTTTTGGGAATCTGAGTTCTGAAGTCTTGGGTTGTCTCGGCGTTTGCTGAGTTTGATGTTGTGCCAACTATAAGGATGATTGTTGTGGTTGTTGGTGTTACGGTTGTTGTGATGTTTGATGTGCATCAACAGCAGCTGCGACTCCTTTTCCTTTACCTCTAGGATTGAAATTCTACTTTTGAGGATTAGCCAGTGGTTGACCTCTCTCAAGCTTCTTTCTCATGAGAAAACGTTCGGCCTGTTCACCTCACACTTTTAATTCTTTCCAGGTCTTAGAGGGCACTGTAGGCGTATAAAATTGCTTATAGGTCCCTTAATACAGCTCAGCACAAACCGATGAACCAACGAGGCAACTAGGTTAACGAATCGCACGCAAACAACAGAATAAATCCATTCACGTGCGGAATCAAGCTAACGGGTTGAAGAATCAACAAGTCATTCATCCAAGGGCGGACTCGGACAAATCACGATCGAATTAACATCAATTTCGAACTCGTACTCAGAAGTGGATTTACTGCCATATCAGGAATCAGGTCAACGAATCGAGTCCGAACAAGTCAAACACACAACCGAATCACGGACAGAACCGAAAGACGGAAAACGACAGAACCTATAAGGGCTCGGCCAAAACCGGGCCACCTATAGGTGGCTCGGCCAAGAGCCGGCCACCTACAGGTGGCCGGCCCAGATCTGTGCGCGGGCACAGTTCAGAGAGCCTATAAATAGGAGGCCTAGGCTCATTTGTAAAAGGTTGGATTTTTTGGAGGCGAAGCCCTGCTGGATTTGAAGCGGACTTGCTCTTCCAGATCTGGTGCTCGGCGATCGTCAACGCCAAATAAGGCAAGAGTTCGAGAGGAACCGGATCTCAAATCGGATCTCAGATCTACGCAGGCATACTCCGGATCAAAGCTTGGTCTTTGATCCCGAGATTTGGGCGATTATTTCCTTGGTGAAATAATCCTCCCCGGCTATTATTTCCTTCGTGAAATAATACCCGTCGTACTGCGTAGATCCGACTGGATCTAGATCTCACGGTGGTCCACGGATAAACCCCGGCGCAGGCAAACAACCAACGCAAGCGAGCGACCGCAAAACAGGAGCTCGTGATTTGTTCGACACAAAAGGAGAAAGTTGTAATCTTTTTTTTTTATTTTTCCTTGATTTTATTGTAACCGGATCTTACAAAAAGACCGGATCTTTGTAACTCAAAGAACTGTTATCTAAGATGACAATGGAATCAACAATGAAGAAAGACACGATTTTTCCCGCGAACAATCTGGCGACCACAATGGGAGCCACCGATCTCGCGGCCGAGATCGTCACGTCGCAGCCGCGGATCTCAATCCCGGTCGAGGAGGAGGTCGAGTATGAATTCGACCAGGCCAAGTTCGAGGAGTACCTTTCATCCTCGTCCGGATCTACCTCCCCCCGCAAGTCCAAGAAGTTCTCCTCCAAGAGAAAAGCTCGTTGGTTTGAAGAAGTTCAGAACGCCAACGAAGCTCTCACCCCAGCTGACGCCAAAGTTGCGTCAGGTGAAGTTCCACCGACCTCCAACGAGGTCAAACCTGTTCTTGTCAACGCTTCTACTGTTGAGGGCGTTGTGACTCTCTCGAAGAGAGCCTGCCAGAGGCGACGTCAACGCCGTGCACGGCAATTCGCCAAAGCGATGGAGTCCACGGACGGGGTCCGCTACAATGCGGATCTGAAGAACAGGAGAGGCAAACAGCCTCAACAATTGAAGAATGGCGGTTCCTCCAAGCCGCCGACGAACGAATGGATCCGAGTCAAACGGAATCGTTCGACACTCGAGGAGCGGATTCACAAACGCCGCGCACTGCTTGCACAAGCAAAAATCCTTGTGCAGAAGGCCGAAGAATTGAAGAAAGAAAGAGTGGCCAAAAAGCCGCCGTCAACCCGCCAAGTGTGGAGACCGAAGCAGCCTCCAACCAAAGTTCAACTTCCTGTGAATCAACCAAAGTCGCCGGTAATCCCAATAGCTTCTCCGGGAGATCATGCAGAATCATCCCGAAGGAAAAAGTCAGTCTTGGAGCGCCTCGGTCCGATTCCCGACGAGAGAGGCAAAGCTCCCGTCCAAGATCGTTTGGGCCCGATGAAGAAGCCCCGGACGACGCAACATGCTGGGGGTCGCCGTCACCTCCAACATGACAAAAAGACCAGGGCAGTCATGCGCACCAACTTGCGCATTGAAGTCCAGGAGCCCGCCGAGAACTCACGCCCAAAAAGGCATGTTTCGAGGCGCGTCACTTTCGAAAGCCCTAAGAAAGCAATTCCTCCTCAGAAGGAAACATTATCGTCTGATGACGATAGTGTTATACCTGAGAAGTCGTGCCAACACACGATAGGTTACTCCGATCGTCAAGCAGACGAGTTGTACTATCGTGCTGGGGGTACGAATAAAACCAAGAAAAGGAGTCCCCAAAAATAGGAAACTCAGTGCCCCTGTTCCAAACTCATTCGGGCAGTATTGTCTGAATGCAGCTGCATCAAGGCGGTCCCCGAAAGAGTTTCGGTTTTCGAAAGACTTAGTACCGAAACGCCAAAACCAAGGCCTAGGCGTTTCCGACGAAGAAGAACAGTGGTTGAAGAGGGAGAATTTCTGAGGGTCACCACCAACATGACCAGCAGAGGGACATTGGCGCGGGACAACCTCGAATTGATTCTAAAAGCATCCCGGCCTAGAACCCGTCTGCAGTCCGGAACCATCAAGCGAGCAACCTATGGTAGGGTTCGGACAAGACTCCCTTCAGAGGATGAAGAATCTGATGC
>NC_033801.1:42444187-42454219 GCF_001876935.1 Asparagus officinalis | reverse complement strand
GCAGACTCAGGTGAAAACTTGAAAATTAAAAATCTCGAGAGCAAAATCAATACATTGATTTCCGCTCAAGAGATGAAAAAGACGGGCATTCCTTGTCCATACCTAAGAGAGTGGGAATCAATCCCATATCCGGCGAAGTTCAGTCTAATTAACTTCACGCCGTTTAATGGGATGGGTTCGCCCACTCAACATTTGATTTACTTCAAATCGCACTTGGGGGTGATCTCTGGTAATGAGCCTCTGATGGTGCGGTCATTCGTCGGCACTCTTCGCGGAGCCGCCTTCGATTGGTATCGCCGCCTAAGCCAGGTAGTGTGAACAGCTGGGACGACATGGAGACCAAGTTTCTCGCCAACTTCTTCGACGACGACACAGAGATATCCATTGGGTCGTTGCTTGATGAGAAACAGAAAGACGGGGAATTGGTTGACACCTTCGTCAAGAGGTTCCGGAACAAGGCGATGAACTGTCGGGACCCGATCACCGAGGAATTCATTCTCCAGACCTGCCATAATAATCTGTCCTTGGATGTGTTGGAAGCAATGGGGACAGCACCGTCCAAGACATGGAAGGATCTGAAGGTCCGAGGAGAGCAAGCCGAGCGATTCCTCAGAAGAAAGAAGGCGGAGAGAGGCCAACAGGCGACAAATGCTCCAGCACAGAATTTCAACTCAAGGGGGAAAGGTAAGGCACATGCTAATACAGTTGATGCTAATCAAACCTTTCAATTGCAACCTCAGCAACAGCAGCAATAGCAATGGCAACAAGTGTACTCCTTCAAAGATGACGAAGTTCCCGGCATTTTTAAGTACTTGTTGGAGAACAACAAAATTCAGCTGCCAGCGATTGTGGATCAAGAAGGGGCTAGCAAAGTGACGGATCCGAGATATTGTGCATACCATAGAGCGGTCCATCACCCTACGAAGTCGTGCTACCACCTCAAGGACAAGATCCAGGTGCTAATTGATGTAGGCGTCATAACCCCGAAGCCGTCCAAGAATGTTGGAGCAAACGCGGTTTCAATCAGCTTTGGATCGGTGCCCACAGCGTGGTTTGAACCAAAACGCATCACCAAAGTGGGAATGAAAATAGTAAACGACGACCCGCATGGACAGCGCCAAAAAGGACTTGTGCCACATACAGTCCCAAACGGCGAAATCCTCGGGGTTCACCCCGACCTGATTGAAGATGAACAATGGGCCGGATCGTCATCCAAGAAGAAGTCCAAAGGGAAAGAAAAGTCTTGCTGCGGAGTCTCTGCTATCCCAGGAGAAGATGACGAAAGAATCCTAACTTTCCCGCTTTCTGAAGAAGAACAAGAAGTTTTTGCGACCCGAAGCGGAAATGAGTATCACTACAACTATCCACTACCTAGCGAGCAGGGGGTGAATAAACGGGGACCAGCCAAAACTCTCACGGAGATGGGGGTGATTACAAGTCCGACACCGGGCGAAGAAGCTCGACGACAGCCGGTAAATAAACCGAAAGAGAAGAATCCCCAGGAAGTTCAGAATCCGAAGCAGTCTCGTTTCAGTCGCCCGATTGGAAGAGACAAACCGGAAAGCTCGAAAACTCCGCAAGAATGGCTCAACTAGCCAATATTCCAGCACGGATAACGCTGTATGAATTGCTGCGGCTGTCCAAGGAAACTAGGGAGGCTTTGCAAGAAGCTTTAGCTAATTCAGAGGTGTTCCTGACTCAAGTCAAGCCGGTGCCTGAAGAATCGGAACTGCTGAGTCAACATTGCAATATAGCGACTAAGAATCTTCCCTGCATTACTTTCACCAAAGAGGATATGCAGACAAAGAATTCGAACCACGATCGACCGCTATACTTCATCGGGTACATCGGCTCCAGCAAAGTCAACTGAATCCAAGTGGATCCGGGTTCTGCTGTGAGTATTATGCCACTTCGCTTGATGCATTTCCTCGGTATTCCAGTCAGCAAGTTGGCATCCACAGGCACGGTCATTTACGAATTCAACACTAGCGGGTTAAGGCCTTTGGGAAAGATTCGGATAAAGTGCCAAATGGGTGATCTGAAGACGGAGGTTACGTGTTACGTGATTGATGCTGAGACATCATATAACTTACTACTGGGTCGGCCTTGGATCCATAGTAATGTTATAATTCCCTCAACTCTCCATCAGTGTTTGAAATATGTCGACACTGATAATAGGGTTAGAACGGTGGTCGCGGATAAGCAACCATTTAAAGGGTATGAGAATTATTTTACTGATTCTCTCCTTTATGGTAACGAATCCGATACTGAATCATCGGCCCAAGGCACGGACAGCGGAGGAGAAGCTGATACCGAAGCCGGATTTGATTACAATGGAGGTTATGTTTTAAACGACATTGTACCCTTTGTAATCAACCTTGACGATGATCAAACGTCAGAGGGCAGTTGTAACTGGCAACTTGCCACTAATGAAATAAATAATGATTTAGAGTACTCCCTGTCTCTTGATGATGTGATAACAGAATTGTATGATAATCCTGACTTGTATATGCCGATTCGATCGTCCTATGTAACAAAGGAACGCCTCCAGCATTCCTTCGGAACAACCATGATCATCCCGAACAAGATAGGAGGTGCAAAAGAAGTGATCTACGGTAAAGGAAAAAGCTCCCCATTACCAGATCATTTCCTAAGTGAAGATGAAGATGATGACAAACCTGGTCGGCATTTGTCTAAGTATAGTCCGGAAGTGCGCAAGCTCATGGAAAAGCAAGGGTACGATTTCACACTCGGAGAAGGTCTATACTTCGATCGAGGTCCTCGTACTCCAGCCAAAGCGGTATATGTACCAAAAGGGAAACCCGAGGATCATTATAAATACGAGCGAGGCTTAGGCTATGTTTCCTCGTCTGATGACGAATGTGGTTGGCAAATCATCGATCAAATTGCTAACAAAACTAAGAACGGATACTCTTCTGACTCTTCAGCTGGGAATTCCGACACAAGTCTAGGGGAGGCATTCAAACCCCTAATGGTAAACATGGCACAGCTGATCCGTCTACAATGGAGGACGATGATCAAATGTCAACATGGGAAGACCCGTGGGTTCATCATCTGAATATGCAGTATGGTGACAGGTTCGAACAGAGAGAACCCCCCACTGAGGATAAAATAGTCCAAGTTAACATGGGTGACGAGGGCAACCCAAAGCCTGGAAGCCATCGAGGCAGAGGTTAAGAAATTAATCGAATCAGGATTTATCCGAGAGGAACAACATCCAGATTGGCTAGCCAATATCGTTCCGGTCATGAAGAAGAACGGTAAAATCAGGATTTGCATTGACTTCAGGGACCTGAATACGGCATATCCAAAGAACAATTTTCCTCTCCCAATCACGAATGTTATTATTGACAATACATGCGGATTTGAGAGAATGTCTTTTATGGATGGTTTCTCAGGATATAACCAAATCAAGATGCACCCAGATGATGAGAAGCATACAGCATTCAGAACGCCCCTCGGTGTATTCTCGTATCAACGAGCGATGACTAAGATTTTCCAAGATCATCTCAGGAAAACAGTCGAGTGCTACGTTGATGATTTAGTTGTGAAAAGTCGCAACAAAGAAGATCACATCAAGGACCTGAAGACGATGTTCGATCTCATGCGGAGCCATCAGTTGAAGATGAACCCTACTAAATCCTTCCTTGGAATGTCCAGCGGAAAATTTCTTGGGTTCGTCGTCACCACTAAAGGAATACATATCGATCCTGACAAAGTGAAGGCGATACACGAACTGCAACCTCCTAGAAATCTAAGAGAGCTCAGAGGGTTGCAAGGGCGGCTAGCTTACATCCGACGGTTCATCTCAAACCTTTCTGGGATGTGCCAACCCTTCTCTAAGCTAAACAAGAAAGGGGTGTCATTCATCTGGGACGATGCCTGCCAAAAAGCATTCGAAGTTATCAAAACGTATCTGACGAATCCTCCTGTTCTCGTTGCACCGAAATTGGGTAAACCGTTCTTGATTTACATCAAGGCGATGAACCACTCGATAAGTGCTTTACTAGCACAAGACGACGATAACGGTCACGAACAGGCAGTTTATTACCTAAGTCGGACCTTGATAGGCGCCGAGTCTCGATATCCGATGATCGAGAAAGAATGCCTCGCATTGGTATTCGCGATGCAAAAGATGCGGCATTACTTGGTTGGACAGACGATTTACGTTATTTCCAATGTTAACCCAGTACGGGTATTTATGACGCAACCAGCCTCTATGAATTGGCGGTTAGTGAAATTGGCTCTGCTCTTGTCCCAATATGATTTGCACTTCAAGCAAGAGAAGTCGATCAAAGGACAAGCGATTTGCAATCTTTTGGCGGCAAACCCGACCACAGATACGGTAGAAGTATATGATGACTTGCCGGATGAAACCCACGAGGTTAACACTACGTCGCACCAACAAGTATGGCAATTATATTTTGATGGTGCTTCGAGGGCAGTTAATAGGGTAATAACCCCGGGAGGTTCTACAGTTTCCTCCGGGGTTGGAGTTGTCTTAATCTCCCCGGGAAAGCATGTGATGCCTCGAGCTTATTCGCTGACTAATCCGTGCTCCAATAACGTAGCCGAGTACAACGCGCTTCTCATTGGACTCAGTTTCGCCAAGGAGCTGGGGGTCGAATATCTCGAAGCTTTTGGGGATTCTCAATTGATAGTCAACCAAGTCCGTGGAGAGTATGAAGTCAGGAACCAAGACCTGATCCCGTACCACCAGGAGGCCATCAAAATGGCAGAATCTTTTGAAGAATTCTTCATTGAATATATCCCCCGTCTCCAGAACGCTTATGCGGATGCATTGGCAGCACTAGCAGTATCACTGGCACAGCCTCCCGAAGCTGAGCTGTTAGTCACAGTACGGACGCATCAACTCTGCGTACCCATATACAGTAGGGATATTGAAGAGGAAGATGACGGAAACGTAAACGCCAAGGAGGTGAATTCAACTCAAATTGGGTCTGAGTCCCGAGATTGGCGTTTTCCCATCATTGACTACGTCCAGTATGGTATTCTGCCAGAAGACGTAAAAGAAAGGGAATCAATTCGCCGAAGAGCGCCAAGATTCTTTTATAATGCCGAGACCCATACGTTATACCGTAGGGGATACGATGGTTTATTACTCCGATGCCTTTCGAACAAAGAAGCAGAAGAAGTTCTTAAGGAAGCGCACGAAGGAGAATGTGGTGCGCATCAGCCCGGTCCCAAACTGTATGATCGCATCAGGAGAATGAGGTATTTCTGGCCAACGATGGTTCGAGATGCAATCGAACATGCACGAGAATGCCACGCTTGTCAGATACATGCGAATTATATGCATCAACCGCCAGAGCAGTTGCACACATCAACCACATCTTGGCCATTCGAGACATGGGGCATGGACATAGTCGGTCCTATTTTTCCCCCTTCAGTCAAAGGCGATCGATTCATCCTCGCAATCACAGATTATTTCTCAAAGTGGGCTGAAGCAATTCCGCTCAGAGAAGTGAAGACGAACAACGTCATCAGTTTCATCAAGCACCATGTCATATACCGACATGGTGTGCCAAGACGGATCATTCATGACAACGGTCCGCAGTTCATAAGCAACTCCTTCATCAGGTTCTGTGACAAATTCAAAATTGAAGATGTTTCGTCGACAGCTTATTATCCCGCCGCAAACGGACTACCTGAGGCTTTCAACAAGACGATCATTAAGATCCTGTCAAAGCTCGTGAAGACCAATAAATGAGACTGGGACGATAAACTTGGCGAAGCACTCTGGGCTTATCGCACCACCATACGCACACCTACAGGGGCCACCCCGTATTCGTTGGTATACGGATGTGAAGCTGTGCTACCATTGGAGATTCAAATCCCATCCCTTCGGATCGCTCTCGCAACCGAGATGACGACAGAAGAACATCATCAAAAACGTCTCGAAGAACTCGAGAGGCTGGATGAAAAGCGTTTGGAAGCTCAACAACAAATTGAGTTATATCAAGCCAGAATATCTCGGGCTTTCAACAAAAGAGTCCGACAAAGAAGCTTCAAGGAAGGAGATCTGATCCTCGCTGCCCGCCGACCGATAATCCTCAATTCCAAGAAGAAAGGTAAATTCGAACCCAAATGGGAAGGACCATTTGTGATAGACACAGTCTACTCAAACGGTGCATATCGCCTGATTACTCAGGAAGGTACCAGGCAATTAATGCCAATAAATGGGAAGTTCCTGAAAAAGTACTATCCATAGTGCATTCAGGATAACCCATTTACCGGGAAGTTCCTTGAAGAATATTACACTTAATATTCTAGAGGATAACCCAAAATCTTTTTCACCACCAAAATCCCTCACTGATCAATTTCAATTGACAGTGGGTCCACCAAAAATACCTTTCTGGCCCTCTTGACTCTTTCCATGAACAAGAGGTCCACTTTCAGTTCAGAGTCCCCTTTCGATAAACGAAAGAACTCCCTTCTTCTTCTCTTTGGTTAAGCCCTCCCATGGCTATAACCGAGGTTGAAGTTTCACTTCGATAAACGAAGAACTCTTTTTTCAGTTTAGATAACCAATCCTATAAAAGGCAAGTTTATCTAGATTTTCCAGATTCTCGGAGTGGAGATCCCACTTCTAGTTTCTTTTGCACTGGAAATAGAATATAAGCCGGTTTAGTCTTTTTCCGTAGAAAAAGATACCAGAGTTCGATTCTGGGGTATTTTATCCTGAAACCTAAGCAAGGATAAGTCTGCGCTTAACCCGCGCTGCCGGTTAGTTCTTAACCGTTAAAAAGAACACCCGTCCGCATATTCAATATTGTAGCAGGTTGTTATTAATAACACCAAAATCCATGCCTTACACGCATGGGGAATTTCATCCTGAATCCTAAGAAAGGATATGCCGACGCCTAACACGCGTCGCTGGTTTAGTCTTTCTCCGTGGAAAAAGACACCAGAGTTCGATTCTGGGGTATTTTATCCCGAAGCCTAAGTAGGGATAAGTCAGCGTCTAATACACGCTGTCGGGTGACCTATTCCTATAACAAGGGCGAAGTCTACGTATTCGAAGTCGTAGCACCGAGTCTAAGAGAATTCACTCTCTTAGCACAACGTTACATGCGGAACGGATTTAGATAATCCGCATGCTAGCCCGATTTAAACGGTAGTCGGTAAAGGCTAATCAAATCCGTTGAAGGCTGGGGGTTAGCCAAAAATCCTAAAGTCAACACCTAACACGTGTCGCCGGGTAGCCTATTCCCGTAACAATGACGAAGTCTATGTATTCGACGTCATAGCACAAAGTCTCAGAGAATTCACTCTCTTAGCACAACGTTACATGCGGAACGGATTTAGACAATCCGCATGCTAGCCCGATTCAAACGGTAATCGGTAAAGGCTTATCAAACCCGTTGAAGGCTGAGGGTTTGCCAAAAATCCTATGAGTATTATGGTCAATCATTTCAAACGGAATGAGGAATTATAATAAAGATAAAGATAAAAACCAGTTCCACTAAGAAAATCAAAGGTCAGAGTGTTCAACAAATAAAATCATACATCAAGCCCATGGCTAAAAATCTGCTGACTAAACTTAGACAGCTTATCATCATAAGCTTGCCTAAGCTCATCCTGCAACTCGGCTCTAATGGACTCTTCGGTCGCGACTGAAGTCTTCACAGCAACCTCCTCTGTCTCAACCAGCTTCTGCTTCAAGGACTTCAGCTCATCAGATAAAGCAGTGTGTGCTTGCTGATCCTGTATCTTCGTCATCTGGAGAATACTCAAAGTCTCCTCTTTCTCACGGAGTACTCTTCGGAGCTGGTCTATCTCGGTCTCACAAGAGGCAATGGAAGAATCAAGCTCGTCGAGTGAGGATGATCTAATATCAACTCGATCTACCCGGTCCCGCTGCACCTGAATCTCGAGCTCAGCAAGAATCCTAGTATCGCGCCATGTCTGTAAGCGAGTATCCAACTCGGCAGCAATGAATGAAGAGGCGCCTGCATCCCGGAGCTCGCGAAACATCTGAAGCTCACGCCCTAGGCAGTCGAGATCATCAACTATAGCCTTTGCAAGATCCGGGTATCCTGCATCCCTTATTGAATTTATTTTAAGATCAAGGAATGGCTTAAACTGGTGAAGGGAAAGTCCGCCGTGGAAGAGTTTACCAATCATAGCATTCACGAAGGAGAAGAAGGAGCGGACTTCTATGCAGATGACGATCTTCTCAGGGTCATCGTCAGTTAACAACTCCTTCACAAGGACATGAAGCCGAGAAGAAAACTCTACACAAGAAGGAGAAATTCGTCAAGAAAACCTTAATAAGGAAGTAAATGACATTTCTCAGTTGTTTAATATATACCTTCTGCCCCTTGGGTCACTGGGGGTAGTGGAGGGGTAACGGCTGGGGGGGTATCAACTGGTGTATCTGGTCTCACAGCCGGCTCAACAGGATCAGTCTCGACAAAAGCTCCTGTCAAATACAAAATAGAATTTTTAGATGCATCACATTATAGTTGCATTAGTCAAAAATTGACTAGTCCTATAATTAACTTGAGAAGAGCTACGTACCTTCAGAAAAACCATCCTCGGGATTCTTAGGGAGCGTAGACTCAGGAAATACATCTCCAGGCAACTGGTCATCAATCTGAGGAGAGTCATACAGGAAGTGGAGCATAGGAGTGTCCACAAGCAAACCCTCCCCGTCGAAATCTTCAGTCGGGAAATCTGACACAAGGGAATATAAGTACGAAAGAAGAATAAAGAGACTACAACCAATAGAAATGAGTTACCTCTTATAAGTGTGTCAGCCTCTTTATTCCCAAGATCCACGTTTGTCTCCTGCAAGTTATCTAAAAGAGCGAGAAGCATAGATACAATCAGGGAGTGCACAAATTCTGAATCCTTCGACTCCTTTGTGTGCTATCTAAAAGATATCTTGTTAATGGTAGATGTACCTGGATTCATCGAACCAGGTCCTACATTAATGGTCTCCCTAATGTCGGCAGCTTCTCCAGGCCTTTCTACTTGGTGCGGCAAGTCGGGCTCACCAGAAGATGTAAAATCGTGAAAAACAGGATCAGGACTCATCTCGCTCTCCCCACGCTCTCCTATATAGAGATGGAAAAGCGTGAGTCAAAGTTCTGAATGATCAAGAGGCTGGTCTATAGGGTAGATGTTACCTCCATCACTAGCAGGATCGTCACCGGCCAAATCCATATCAGATGCTCGCGAAACTACACGCGGCTTGCGGGCTAATCTCTTCCGCCTAGAGGCAGGAGCAACAATCGAAGGTCTCGTCTGGGAAGAAGGATGGAACTCTTCATCTTGGTCAGCTGTGGTCCCTGAAACATCAAACCATTGTCAGGCTTAATAATTCTGGAAGATAAAGGGAAAGGGTAAGAAACTGACCTCGTTCAGAACAGTCCTCGTGATTTTCAAGATCTCCGCCTGAAGCCTCATCAGCAGAATGAAAGATCTTCTTTCCCTCTTCGTCAATCCGACGAGTGTTGTGCCGTGCCCTTTGTGATCGAGCATTTTCCCAAATCATATGAGAATCAGCCTGAGAAGCCTCCTCAGCCTCTAGCTTTGCAATCGGCTTTACGGGGACAATTTTATTAGCTGCTAACAACCACTTGCAGCTTAAGAAGGTGAGGTTCAACTGCCGCTCAACACTCGGGAGACTGAACTTAGCACCAGTACAGCCCATCACGGTCCACAACCATGCACGAAGACCGTCCACCAAACCCCCGTGGGTCCGAAGCTGCTGTCGTGGATTCCCGACATAAAGCTGATCATAGCCAAACTGGCGAGCGAATCGGCAGGGTAGGTATGGCTCTATGAAACACTGATTCCTCACCCAGAAAGTCAGATAACCCGGCCTGATGTTCACCAGCCAGTTAAAGCAGCTAATGTCCAAATGAGTCCGATACTCCCTCGGCCTCTCCTCATCAATCAGACACTCGCCGTATCGGCCGGAGAACTGCGGAAAACAAGCGGAAAACGCCCAACACTTGTGGACCTGTAGCTGCTGTCTGA
>NC_033801.1:42381112-42444082 GCF_001876935.1 Asparagus officinalis | reverse complement strand
GTAGATCCGACCGGATCTAGATCGCGCGGTGGTCCACGGATTAACCCCGGCGTTGGCAAAGAACCCACCAAAGCGAGCGACCGCAAAACAGGAGCTCGCGATTTGTTCACAAGAGGAAAGTTATAATTTTTACTTTTTTTCTTTGATTTAGTTGTAACCGGATCTATAAAAGACCGGATCTTTGTAATCCAAGATGACAATTATTTCAATGAAGAAAACAGTTTTCCCCGCGAACAGATATCACTAGGCTGATATGGGACCACGCATTTCTTTAACCAGATAGCTAGGTAACCGGCGAGAAGGGTCATCGGTCGAATCGGCGCGGTCGCATGCCACAAGAATGATTTGAACTTGGTCCCTGTAGGAAAACCACTCTCAGGACTGCTAATGGTATAGGAATGAGCGTCAATCTTCTTCAGTAGACTATTAACCCCTGAAGGAGTGAGTGGTGCCAGCTCACAAATAGCCTCGCCAGAATTGCTCTCTAGATTCCTGAACAAATAAGACGCAAACTGTTTCTGGCTCACATGGGATTTAGCCCTCTTCGCTAAAGGTTTAGACTGCGCCAAAGCGATATGATAGTGACATGTGAGGTCCCATAAAGTCTCGTAGCGGTCGGGCATGCGATCCTTCAGCTGACTTAATTCTTGGTTGGAGGGAAAATATTCCTGATATAGCATCTGTCCTATGGGCAAACCAGAAATCCTGTGCATCTCATGGAGGGCCAAGCCTAATTCCCCTTGCCGGGTCAGAAAAGTGTTCGAATCTGGGTTATAAAGCTCACACAAAGCGAAGAAATGCTTCGCGCTGACAGGCAAACCATACATGGTGGCACGAACGGCTGCATATAGACCACAAGCGTGCAACTCCTCGCTCCATCGGCTCAAGACGTACTTCGTCATGCGAGTCCACCAAAGCTTGTCCAAAGAATGGACCCAGCCATAAAATCTTTGACGCGTCGCAGGCATTTCCCGTCCTAAAGCAGCGAGGTAATTCTTCAAAGTAGAAGCAGAGGCAAGAAGCTCGTTGCGCGGCGGTGCATCCAACCCCAATACTCCAGGATGCAATCCAGTGATATGATTCCTATTCGAACCAGGAGCTGCCTGATGAGTGATGTAGCCACAGTGAACGCTCTCATGCTCCTCCGTCAAACGCCACGACATCTCCCGTGTCACAGCCTGACGCCTGAGCTCAGTCAACGAACGATGCCGAGGAATCTTCGGCAAATATATGAAACCACTGCCAGTTTTATGGAGCCACTGCTCGACGTCAATAAACACTGCATCCGGGTCTTCGGCAGAGTCGCCAAATAAGAAGTCGGTCTTCCTGAGAGGTTGAATAGAACTGGCATCCTTCACGAAAGGCGCATCTGTAATCAACTGTCGAAGAGCTCGATGTCCACCTTCCTTCACCACTTGGGCAACCTCTGTCGACATGCCCGAAGCAAATTGAGGAGTAACTAGAATAGGGGAAAAATCATCGGAAGTCGAATAATACTCGCCACGACGCCCGTACACTGTGTGAGATGAGAACGCTCCAGAAGGATATTCCACTGGAAGCAAACATTCAAACATTTGTTAGTCTCAATTATAAAAGGAAGTTGAACTCATCCTACGAATGGGTAAGATAGAGTCACTGCCTTATAAAGGGTGAGACGATTTGGCCACATTATACAATGCACTTATAAGATAGGGTATATCGACAATATATCCCTGCCTTATAAGGCACAATGCAGCGTCAAAACGCCCCCTTTATATTGAGATATGGTTTTGACCAAGCAAAACATATCTTTAAAGCGTCGATCCTCGCCAAGGAGAATCAAGACTCTTCCCGATTGCCTCACCAAGGAGAGCAACGTGGGTTAAAAAGGACCAATTTGCAAATTTCTAAGAAAAAATAGACTAATTTGTAAATTTCCAAAAAAAAAAACAGCTCACCGGCATAAGAGCGAGGCAGAGGATGGACCCCTCGCAATACGAGACATGGTGACCTGCAAAATAAATTAAGGGATCAGATCCAGAAAAAAGTTCCCCTTTTTATTGCAATTCTACCCCCCTGAAAGACGAGCTCGAGGCGCCAAATCATAATTCTAACCCTCACATGCAATCCTACAAGTTCATAAATTGAATTAAACATGAAATATACTAAAATTGTGGAGGATTTACCTGAGGAAAAGCTCGTGGATCCAATAAAAATCAGATCTTGAAAGAGGCTCGAACCACACGCTCGAGGGGCCTGAGAGAAATTCTAAATATGGAAATTTTGAGGGATTTCTCAGTCAAAGATCAAAAGGAAGGACGAATCTAAGACAAATATGAAGATTTGAGGAAGAACGGATGCACGAGGGAAGAGAAATCCAAAAATAGGGGAGAGAGGGGGGCCGACCCTAATGAGGAGAAAAAGACCCTTTTTATAATGTTGAACCAGACCAAGTTGAACCGAACCAGACCTGGTTTGAACCAAAATTCAAATTGAATCTGAATCGAGCATCGAAACAACTTCAAATCGACCGAGGGTTCAATCATTTGTTTATGCTCGCCTCTCCCACATATTCGGAAGAGTCGGAAGATTTTTCGAGCCGAATTACTGCCTTTTTTGGCTCATTATCAAGCCGGTTTAGCTCATTCGGGCACAAAAATTACTCCAATAAGGTATATGAGTATAAACTGTTCCCTATTTTTGGTTGAGAAGTTCCTGGAGAATATTATTTCTAAATATTCTTAAGGATAACTCAATAACACTACGCCAGACAACGCGTCGCAAATAAAGACTCAACGCCAACATTCGAGGGTCAGTTCTATGTTGAACCAACAAACATGAGCTAAAGATCATAAAATCAGGAATCGACTTCACATTCGAAATTCCGACAACGGTCAGACAATAAATGCAGCACCGAAAACCTCACAGACATTCGACAAAGCACCGAATAGCCTGAAGGACTGAAGGAATCAAGAATAGAAGCCACTCCAAATATCCCGAAGGATGGGACAATCATATCCAAAGTATTCCAGACTCTTCTATAAAAGAACGAGACTGAAATACTTTGGAGGGGGTATCTGTAGGCGTATAAAATTCCTTATAGGTCCCTTAATACAGCTCAGCACAAACCGACGAACCAACGAGGCAACTAGGTTAACGAATCGCACGCAAACAACGGAATAAATCCATTCACGTGCGGAATCAAGCCAACGGGTTGAAGAATCAACGAGTCATTCATCCAAGGGCGGACTCGGACAAATCACGATCGAATCAAGATCAATTTCGAACTCGAACTCAGAAGTGGATTTACTGCCATATCAGGAATCAGGTCAACGAATCGAGTCCGAACAAGTCAAACACACAACCGAATCACGGACAGAACCGAAAGACGGAAAACGACGGAACCTATAAGGGCTCGGCCAAAGCCGAGCCACCTATAGGTGGCTCGGCCAAGAGCCGGCCACCTACAGGTGGCCGGCCCAGATCTGTACGCGGGCACAGTTCAGAGAGCCTATAAATAGGAGGCCTAGGCTCATTTGTAAAAGGTTAGATTTTTTGGAGGCGAAGCCTTCTGGATTTGAAGCTCGGATCTAAAAAAGATTCAAGCTTTAGGACTTTGAAGACTTGCTCATCCAGATCCGGTGCTCGGCGATCGTCAACGCCAAATAAGGCAAGAGTTCGAGAGGAACCGGATCTCAAATCGGATCTCAGATCTACGCAGGCATACTCCGGATCAAAGCTTGGTCTTTGATCCCGAGATTTGGGCGATTATTTCCTTGGTGAAATAATCCTCCCCGGCTATTATTTCCTTCGTGAAATAATACCCGTCGTACTGCGTAGATCCGACCGGATCTAGATCTCGCGGTGGTCCACGGATAAACCCCGGCGCAGGCAAACAACCCACGCAAGCGAGCGACCGCAAAACAGGAGCTCGTGATTTGTTCGACGCAAAAGGAAAAAGTTGTAATCTTTTTTTTTATTTTTCCTTGATTTTATTGTAACCGGATCTTACAAAAAGACCGGATCTTTGTAACTCAAAGAGCTGTTATCTAAGATGACAATGGAATCAACAATGAAGAAATACACGATTTTTCCCGCGAACAGGCACAACCCCAAACATCTAAAGACAAGTTATTATGACATGTTTAAAGAATGAACTCTTCGGTGAGCGGATCTCGACAATTCACTACTTTATTTCAAAACCATTTGACGAAGGTATTGACTGTTTAACTGTCTTTTTGTTTCTCATCTAACATTGTACCGATTGATACCTTAGTATTGTTATCAAAGAAATTTGTCAGGAATGAACCCTCCATATCATCCTAGATGTTAATGCTTCCAAGCTTAAGACATTGGTACCAATCGAAGGCAGGCCCATGAAGGGTTCCTACGAATAACCGGACCATCAAAGCTTCATTACCAGATATTGCACCAAGATGAGACTTGAAATAAACAAGTGTTGAGTGGGTGAACCCCTGCCATCAAAAGGAGTGAAGTTAATTAAACTAAACTTTGGGGGATAAGGAATTAAATCCCAATCCTTCGGATACAGATACAGGATGCCTGTTTTCTTCACTTTCTGAGCTGTCATCAGGGCATTGACTTTGTTCTCAAGATCTTGCATCTTTTTGTCCTCATCCTTATTCTCCTTTGAATGAATGTGAGAATGTTGAAGAGGTGTTTTGATCGGACCACTTTCAGTATTGTTTTTGAAGGCAGTTTCATCCTCTTCTTGATCAGTGTTTATCTTATTTATCCGATTACGCTTGCTAGATTCCGCCTTTTGACTTGATTCCGGCTACGGTTGTGGATGTTGTTGAGCTTGTAAATCCCTCATTTGTTGCATTGTCAGCTCTATCTCTGTTTTTATTTTAGCTCTGATCTCTTCTCGTTGCGTAGCTAAAGCTTCTTGCAATATCTAGGCTAATTAATCAGGCGTAATTATGAATGATTCCCAGGCTTGTCCCACACTGGACATTGTATCATCAGAGGTAACTGCAGAGCAACTATCTGAGTTTTCTTCATCTGAAGACAACCCTTCATGCATTTTTCTATAATCTCTGCGTCTAGTAGCCCTTCGCTGTAGCCGTGACATTCTTTGAGAAAGGCCCTGAACAACTCTCCCTCCTAGAGAAAAATCAGGATCAGGGTTGATTGAATGTTATTTTCCTCTATCGGTCATGTTAATAGTGATATCTGGGAACTCATCTTTTTGAATAGCGGACTTTTTTTTTGTTGAAACATCTCATCTTAGGTTTTGACATCTCAGCGAAAAGTCTTTGAAATACAGAGACTCTTGGCAGTTCAGCTTTAAATCCCAATACTGCCTTAAGGAGTCTCTCGCATGCACAACGAGGACTTGTTTCTTGAACAGTCCTTTTTCGTGACTTATTTCCTCCTTCGGTTTGATAGTACAGCTCATCAACATGATGATTAGAGCAACCTATCTTTTCCTTTTGAACTATGTTATCATACTCAGGATAATTTATTTCCTCCTTCGGTTTGATAGTACAGCTCATCAATCACATAACAAGTGACTTCTGACTTCAATTGTCCAAGTTGATACTTTACCCGGATCTTCCCCAAAGGTCTGGACCCACTGGTGTTGAATCCGTAGATAACGGTTCCCGTGGATGCTAGTTTGTTGGCGAGAATTTTAAGGTGGTACATCAACCGAAGTGGCATGATACTGACAGCGGAACCCAGATAAACTTGGATCCTGTTGACAACGCTTGAGCCAATATATCCGGTGAAGTATAAAGGCCTATCATGCTTTGAGTTTTTTACTTGCATATCCTCTTTGGTAAAAACAATGCAAGAAAACTTCATAGCCGCCAAGTTATAGTGTTGAACTGATGACTCCGGCTCTTCAGGGATCGACTTAATCTAAGTGAGAAACACATCAGAATCAGCCAAAGTTTCTTGTAAAGCTTCCCTAGTATCTTTTGAAAGACGCAACAACTCGTACAAAGTAATCCTTGCTGGTATATTAGCTAACTGAGCCATGACATCAAAACGGTAGGGAGCGTTCGAACCTTTCGGTTTATCTCTTCCAATCGGTCGATTGAAACTAGACTGCGTTGGAGCTTGAACTTTTTTGTATTGAGGTTCTTTCTCTTTCTGCTTAGTCGATTATTAAGGTTTCCCAACAGATACAGCAGGAGTTGCAACCACCCCCAGTTCAGCTAAAATTTTAGAAGGTGTAGCTTTTACCACCCCTTGCTCGGCTAGTTGTTCAGATGCACTTGGGTAATTAAAGCGGTATTCATTTCTACTTCTAGTAGTAAAAGATTCTTGCTCCTCTTCAGAAAGCGGTAAGGCTGGGATTTCTTCATCATTTTCTTCAAGAATTGTTGTTTTGCTCCTCTTAAAAAAGCGGTAAAGTTGGGATTTTTTTCATCATTTTTTTAGGAATTGCTGAGGCCCCATTCTCTTTCCATTTACTTTTCATCGTCTTCTTGGATGTGGATGTCGTCCATTGTTCATCCTCAAGCAGATTGGGATGAACCTAGAGGATTTCGCCATTTGGAGCTGTATGTGACACAAGTCCTCTTTAGCGATGTCCATGAGGGTCATCGTTGACGATTTACATTTGAACCTTTGATATAGGTTCGGGTTGAAACCATGACAAATGAACTGAACCGAAGCTAATAGATACTGCATTCGCACCTACTTTCTTCTCTTTCATCTTTGTAGTCATAATACTGACATCGATCAAGGTTTGTATTTTGTCCTTTAAGACATAACACGCCTTGGTGGGATGATGGACTCTTCTGTGATATGCACAATATTTTGGGTCATTCGTCTTCTTTTCTTCTTCCTGATTTGTAATCGGTGGAAGCTTAATCTTGTTGTTATTCAGAAGATATTTGAAAATAATCGGTACTTCGTCATCCCTGAAAGAGTATTCTTTCGAGAATCTGGGTTTTGAAGTCTTGAGTTGTCTCGGCGATTGTTGAGTCTGATGTTGTGCCAGTTAGAAGGATGATTGTTGCGGTTGTTGGTGTTGTGGTTGTTGTGAATTGATGTGCAGCAACAGCAGCTACAACTCCTTTTCCTTCACCTCTGGGATTGAAATTCTGCTTTTGAGGATTAGCCAATGGTTGACCTCTCTCAAGCTTCTTTCTCATGAGAAAACGTTCGGCCTGTTCACCTCGCACTTTTAATTGTTTCCAGGTCTTAGAGGGCACAACCCCCATGACTTCTAAAACATCTAAAGACAAGTTATTATAACATGTTTGTAGAATGAACTCTTCGATGAGCGGATCTCGACAATTCACTGTTTTATCTCGAAACCGTTTGACGAAGGTATCGACTGTTTCGCCGTCTTTTGTTTCTCATCCAACAATGTACCGATTGATACCTTGGTATCGTTATCGAAGAAATTTGTCAGGAACGAACCCTCCATATCATCCTAGCTGTTAATGCTTCCAAGCTTAAGACGTTGGTACCAATCGAAGGCAGGTCCACGAATTGTTCCTACGAATGACCGGACCATCAAAGCTTCATTACCGGATATTGCACCAAGATGAGACTTAAAATAAATCAAGTGTTGAGTGGATAAACCCCTGCCATCAAAAGGAGTGAAGTTAATTAAACTAAATTTTAGGGGATAAGGAATTAAATCCCACTCCCTCGGATATGGATACGAGATGCCTGGTTTCTTCACTTCCTGAGCTGTCATCAGACCATTGACTTTGTTCTCAAGATCTTACATCTTTTTGTCCTCATTCACATTCTCCTTTGAATGAATGTGAGAAGGTTGAAGAGGCGTTTTGATCGGACCTCTTTCAGTATTGTTTTTGAAGGCAATTTCATCCTCTTCTTGATCACTTTTTATCTCATTTATCTGATTGCGCTGGCTAGATTCCGCCTTTTGACTGCATTCCGGCTGTGGTTATGGATGTTGTTGAGCTTGCAAATCCCTCATCTGTTACATTGTCAGCTCCATCTCTATTTTTATTTCAGCTCTAATCTCTTCTTATTGCTTAGCTAAAACTTCTTGCAATATCTGGGCTAATTGATCAAGCGTAATTGTGAATGATTTCCTAGCTTGTACCATACTGGACATTGTATCATCAGAGGCAATTGCAGAACAAGTATCAGAGATGTCTTCATCTGAAGATAACCCTTCATGTATTTTTCTATAATCTCTACGTCTAGTGGCCCTTCGCTGTAGCCGTGACATTCTTTGAGAAAGGCCCTGATCAACTCCCCCTCACGGAGAAAAATCAGGATCATGGTTGATTGAATGTTGTTTTCCTTTGTCGGTCATGTTGATAGTGATCTCTGGGAACTCATCTTTTTGAATAGCGGGCTTCTTTTTATTGAAACGTCTCATCTTGGGTTTTGACATCTCAGCATAAAGTCTTTGAAATATAGAGACTCTTGGCGGTTCAACTTTACAACAACTGTATTCTGATAATACTACCTTAATGAGTCTCTCGCATGCACAATGAGGACTTGTTTCTCGAACGGTCTTTTTTCGTGATTTATTTCCTCCTTTGGTTTGATAGTGCAGCTCATCAACATGATGATTAGAGCAACCTATCTTTTTCTTTTGAACTTTGTTGTCATACTTAGGATAACTTGTTGTTGCCCCTAAGTGATCTAAAGTTATGTGTTTAAATCCCACCCCTTACGGGTGTGGAATTTTTACAGGCCCCAAACGAGAGTGAATTGACATCTTCTCTTTTTGGGCTTGTTTTGTCTTGATAGGAGGATATTTACGACCTCTAACATAAGAGTTTGTTTGTGGCTCATTTAGAGGACCCAAACGCTCTTTTACTGGTGTTTTGTTTTGAGGGTCAGATGAAGGTCTGAGATGGTCTATCGTCATGACTTTAAATTTTGACAAATCTGGGCTAACCCAAGATTTTGTTGTAGATGTAGCTACAACGGGCAGATCCAGAATAGTCGTTGTCGAGAGCGAAGAAAAGGCTTCAAGCACTTCTTTTTGGTTGAGACGTTTGTGTGTATCTCGAGTAAGTTTTTGTTAGCCGAGACACTCGCGATTGTCCTGATTTGAAGAAATATTCTGACAGCCTGAATTTTGAGCGGGTTTGCATTTGGGAATCCAAACCTGACTGGTCCGCGGTGGTTGTTTAGAAACCACTTCCTTCTTTCCTTCCCGTCTTTGCTGTAAAAGAGCACGGGCACCGGCGGAATTTGCACAACGCTTTTGTATGCGTTCTTTAAGGGTCGAGCAAGCTATTTTGACAAGAGTCCACTCTTCCGTTAAGAGTTGAGCAGAGATGTGAGTAGTTTGTCATTGAGGCAACTGGACCACTCGATGCTTCCTCGACTCTAGGTCTGCGTAGTAACGGACCCCGTCGGTTTGTTCCATGGCCTTAGCCAATTGACGAGTATGGCGCTGACGTTATCTCTGATGAGCCCTCTTCGTCAGTGTCGGTGAGCTTTGATTCAATGACTCCTTAACTAGAAAAGAATCATTTGGAGCGGAGGTGTTACAAGTAAAATTCTTAGCAATGATCGGACAAGAGTCTTTACTTATAGACTTCATCGGAGTTGAAGACTGGAAAAACTTTTTAGAAGATGAAATCTTCCTACATTTACGAGGTGAGGAAGATTTTGAGGATGCGGATGACAGATACTCCTTAAATTTCTCCTGATCGAACTCATATTCGATCTCTTTGTCAATCATTATCTTGATTAGATGCGACACGACGGTCTTGGCAGTGAGACCGTTAGCTCCCACTATGGTCGCTAATTTTTTTTTGTTCGGAAATTATTTTCATTATGAAATCCATTAAAACTTCAATCGCTTACAATGAACTACACAACAAAAATAAAAAGTTACAATTTCTTTAGAAAATAACATATAAATTGTTTATCAACTCCTACTTTTGTGGGATCTTCGCCTGTGCTAGGGGTGCGTTAGCCCATTGACTACCAAATCACAAATTCTGATTTAATCATGAAGGCTTTGAGGATTCTTCCTTTGTTTAGAAGTAAGAATAGAGTCAGTGAATATCTTATCAAAGTAAGATGAACACTCTTCTCAAGATCAAGTCAACGCTTAGATCTTAAGGAATCTCCTAATTGTTGAACAGAGATGAACTCTTGAAATTCACCCAAGCCTTTTGAAAATCTCAGATCAATTGCTCCAATAATAACCCTCTGCTTCATGCTCTTGGATGCCCCTTAAATATGATCCTAGGGGGGTATTTATAGCTCCTGAAAATTGCAACTGAAATAGAACATCATAGGTGGAAATTGTGCTTCCGAGACAGTCATGACTATCTCGGCGGCCGAGACAGTTGTGATCGTCGAAATTGTGCTTCCGAGACAGTCATGACTATCTCGGCGGCCGAGACAGTTGTGATCGTCTCGACTTCCGAGACAGCCCTGACTATCTCAGAACGCCTGAGATGCCCAACAGTTTTTTTTAACCGCTCTCCCACGTTTTAAATGCCATTATTTTGGTATATCAACGTGATTTTCTCCCTCAACGTCTCCCACGTTCTTTGACAATTAACGGCCATGTGTCATGCATATGCTCCAGTGGTTTCTGAATCCTCAGAACTGTCTCGGACCGCGAGACAGTCCACACTATCTGGTTACGCGAGATAGTTTTGACTGTCTCGGGATTTTCGAGACAGCTTATGGTCGTTCTTGTGTTCTTTTGATCTTTAGATGATCCTCTCTGAATTAGATAATGACATTCATTATGTTCTTTTTGTCTTAAGCTGTATTTGGATATCTATCAGTATTTTTAGACGCCTATAATTAGTATGAGCAAGAAGACCGAGGTGGAGTTTGGCACTTCTATCCATCGATCGATGGGTCTTTTAGGTGGTGTTCATTTAGACATTTGGGGGTTTTCCAAGGAGACATCGTTGAGAGGTATAGGTATTTGGTTTTCGCAGGGTGGGACTGTTCTAGGTATTGGTGGGTTGTAATCAAGTGTCGTTGTTTGAAGTCCTAGAAGTCAACAACAGATGGAGGAAGTATGTTGGCAGAAAGGTAACCCGTCATTTTATTTTTGATAGGGGTTCTTTCTTGCATTTGTGCCGAGCTCACGATAGTTTGAGACACTTCATTGAAGAGGAGACATTGGGGCAACGAGATGAGATCGCCGTTTTGATGGATCATTCCTTACTGGAGGAGAATCGATATTTGTTGTCGAGCATTGGATTGTAGAGGAGTTTTTGAGCTTCGACATATTTGGGTCATCTTAGTCATAGATTGCCTACTGCTACGTTTAGAGTTATTATATCTAATGGAACTATTTTAGATTTTGGGTTGCAACGGATGTTTGGTTGCCCAGTATTTGGTCACATCGAGGATGTGAGATTTGATCTGATTTCACAATTGGGATTCAGAGGCCTGTTTGGTTATCAGTTCAGAGACTCTGATTTTGTTCTAAGCAGGTATGTTACATTTGACTCTTGGTAGGTGAAGAGTGTTGATCAGGTCATTGGGATATCGCAGTGGGTGGAGGATAATGCTACTCCACGTTGGGTAGAGATTACTCCATATATTCTAGACCATACTACATAGTTTGGGATTCCAGCTAAGGTGACATAGTTTGGGGATCATTTGGATTTTGATGTAAATGATGAGTTAGTTGATTTGAGTGCAGCTGGTGGACATAGTTCGCATTTGGTAATGGCCGTTGGTTCAACTCAGGTGGAGGTGTTTGGTTTGTTTCACTTTGGGGCCATTAAGAGTTCTATCAGGCACATATTTGTTGATGATGTTGGTGAAGAGTTGCGAACTCTTCTAGTTGATTGAGAGCATTTGAAGGGCATTTGGTAAACTACGTGAATGCTTGATTCCTTGAGCAAGAGGATACGTAGGCAGTCATTTATGATGCAGCCAGTTTGGTGAGTTGATACTGACATTTGGAGTTTGTTCGCATTCTCATTTGGGTTCTCGACTTGTTGTGGATTGAATTCGTTATCGTGGATTTGTTCCACTTCGCACTGGACGCAACGAGTGAGACATTTGGTTGGTATTGGTGTCGGCTCAGTTTTGGAAAAACTTTACTGATGTGAAGAATTGTTAGATAGCATGTTCCTAATATGTTTCCTAATTTATTGTGGTAACAGGTTATTAGGATTCCTAATCTGTTTTGGTAACAGGATTCCAAATCTATTTTGGTAACAGGTTATTAGGATTCCTAATCTATTTTGTTTTTGATTTTAGAATTCCTAGTATGTTTTGGTTTTAGGATTTCTATATATATGGAACGATTGGAAGAGTGAATTGAGCAGCAAGGGGATATTTGGAGCACAGAAAATAAATATTTTCTGAGCTATTGGTTAGGGTTTTTATTTGGTGAGAATTAGAGATTTGTTGGTGAGATTAATTGGTGAGTTCGAGTGATTTGTAATCTCAGTTTGTACTCTTCTTCTCTATTAGTGAAAACCCCATCCCCTTCTTGCCTCGTGGATATAGGCAACTTGCCGAACCACGTTAAAATTGGTTGTTTGTGTTCGTGCCGTTATTTTGATTGTGTTTGGCATTCTCTCGGCGTTTGTTTGATTTGGTCTCTCGAAGCACATTGGTTTGGTTTTGGCTTCTACCGCGCACAACATGTTGACTATGCCTCTGATGGTAGTGGAGGTGATTATGATGAGAATTTACATATTCCTCTACTATCTCATCAGACAACAAGCATGGAAGTCAAGGACCTGACGGCACATGGCACTTATTGGAGTATGAGGAGAAATAGTAGTCTGCTACAAATACTAGCGGGGAGGCAATGGGCATTGGTGGAGGATGGCAGCTTGCATGGGTTCAAGAGAAGGAAGGAGGTCTTAAGAGAATTTATCTTCATGAGGGCATTCCTTCATCCCGAAAGGGATCGATTCTTTCGATTCCAGGAGGCGATGTCCCTAAAGAAACCGATTTTGTCCAAGCTGCTGCATTAGTAAGATAGATCTGTGCTTTTCTCAAAAGATCTGCTCAATCAGCACACGATCGGACCTGCAATGGTTCATCCATCCGAGGAAGCTACCAAAGGCCCGAGATGGGTAGATCTTCTAGAACCTGGACTTAGAAGCGCATTGGTGGTTTTGGCGTTGGAATCCAAATCCTTCAGCAGGTATGTATGTTACAATGCACATAGGCTCCTCGTGTATCGCTGTTTCAAACTTGCTATCCTAGTAGTTTCATGTTGCATATAAATCCCCTGGGATAAAAAAATTCAACTTTTTTTAACCCTCAAATACTAACTAATTTCATCCATTGACAACATGTACATGTTACAAAAAGTTCACCCAAGGTAAATGAGTTAAAAAACTATCCCAGGGTCTGTCTTTGACAATGATAATACAACGGTAGTAAGCTCACAATGCATATAATATAGGGGTCTATGAGCAATTAACCCTTTTTGTTATAGCATCTGATGAATAATGGCCTGGTAATTTAATTTGTTTGCAAATTCTGCGGCGTGGTTGATGACCTAATTTCTGTTGACAGTAACATCATATTGGATGGTATTCCATTTATGAAAAATGCAGCTGAAGTGCTGTAATCACTTGATATTTTCTACATGTTTTAGTATATTTTGCAAGTTTTCCATTACCAAATCAACCGTCTAGTCCTTGTGTATGTCAAGCTAATGTTAAGAGTACATCAACAACACCATCATCAATAACGACAATGATAAAGCCTTTATCCCAAAATTTTTGAGGTTAGCTAAATGGCTCCTATTCTTCCTTTTTATTAAATGTTATTTTCTCTATTAAGTTTAATGTTATCATATCCTTCTTAATTACTTCCGATCAAGTTTGCTTAGGTGTGCATGTCATCTTCTTTGCTCCATTAATTATAATCTTATCATTTTTTATAACTACAAAATTGTTCGACACAGGCATAAAGACGCGCGAAATATTTTCACTCGTTTACGTTACAAGTCATCTGCTACTTCGTTACTTGTTAGGATAAGTGTCTATCCTGTTTGATACATTCTTAAATAGGAATCATTTTTCTTTCTTAAAGGTTGTTGAAGTTTCGACAAGTCCATCAGCAACCTCAAAATCTTTAGCTGAGCTTTTCAGGTGATTTATCAAACTTATGTGCGCGCACGTGCACATTGCATGATAAGTTTTAGTTTCAAGAAATATTTTGGTTTTAGTAGTTCTAAACGACGATAGATTAATCATCACCCGTCTTGCACAAATAACAACAATATGTTGCATATTCTTTTTTGTATTTTTGGCTCTTTAAAACTTGTGGACTTTGTGTCTTTATCTTGTGTTAGTTTAACTATGTGAGAAAACATTAGTTCCTTAGTTTCTCCCTATAGGACATTGACTCATTCTTTTTCACTAGTAACTTTTATCTTATCTATGTTTTAGAATAAACAAGCTCATGAGCCAAAGAAAAATCCAATCTAGTGCTGCTAACCATGATTCTCAAGCTTATTAGTTTACACTTGTGATTGCGACTTTACACCATTGGCTAATTAGCATAGAGAATGTGGATATTAGTTACTATATATAAATTATATAGAGTTATGGACTCCTTACCTTTTTCTTTAAGAAACCAAAACAATTGGCCTAAAAAGTTTATTATCTAGATTAAAAGACGCAGAAGCAACAATAGAAGCATTAGAAAATAAAACAGACTAAGGGCATTTGGGATGCCTTACTTTTGGTTATGTGTATGTTTTTAGTTTAATGAATATGATATTTGTACACCCAAAATTTTTATAGAATGTGTAGCATTTCTCAAATAATTTAAAACAATTTTGATGCCGCTTTATTCTTGTTATGCAAGAATTTGGATTTGATTATCTTGGAAGCAGAGAGCAACTTGTCATGAGGTTACAAGCAAACTTGAATATTTAAACAATTGTTCCCTTCTTTCTTTTCTTTCACCTTTTTCTCTCTTTCCATTGTGTTTCTTTTTTCCCTTCATGGATTACAAGTGAATTGGAATATTTAAACATGTCCTTGAGTGTTGACTTGGAAATGGAAATGAATTTAACTATTTTGCAATGGGAGCAAATTCTTTGTTTATCATAATATGCAACTTGTTTGGAGTATATTTGATGTTTGGTTTCTTTGTTGATGATTATGAGAGCAAATTTTTTATAGATGTTCAGGTTCAGTGTAGGCGTATAGTTAACAAAAAAGATATTACTTTTGGTATGCAAATTAGTCGACAAAAGTATACCTTTTACCGATGCATAATTATGCGTTACCAAAAATTATACTTTTGCCAACGCTAAACTACGTCGCTAAATTTTTAACTTTTAGCGACGCACTAATTTGCGTCACTAAAAGTAACACCTTTTCCGACGCTATATTGCATCGTTAAATGTAATAGCTTTTAGCGATGCTATCTTGCGTCACAAAAGAAATAGTTTTTAGTGACGCTTCATACTGCGTCGCTAAAAGCTACACTTTTACCATCGCTAACTTGCGTCGCCAAAAGTATAATTTTTAGCGACAAAAAATTTTGCGTCGCTAAAAGCTATACTTTTGCCGACACATTGGCTTTGCCGACGCTGCATGCATTGTCGAAAGTACAAGTTTTGCCAACGCACTTTGGCATATAAAAAAATTTTGCATACTTTTGCGGACGCAACATATTATGCTTCGCTAAAAGATGTACTTTCCCCGACGTATGTGTGAAAACGGTGAAGGAATTGTGAAAAACGTGAAGAATAACCCAAAACAGACTCCATCACACCCTGGTGTGGTGTCTGCCATGGGTGTGGTAGAATCTGTCCTGCACCACACCCTTCTGTCACACCCACGGTGAAGGGTGTGGTAGAATCTGTCCTGCACCACACCCTCTGCCACACCTATGGTGCAGGGTGTGGCAGACTCGTTTTTAGAATCCTCCTTTGTTTGGGAATCCTCCTTTGTTTGGGATTGTGTTTTATTATAAATAGGACCACGTTTTTTAGGGTTTCTTAAGGAGAGAAAAGGAGAGAATTAGCATTGTTTTGAGCACTTTGAGAGGGAGATATTGTGAGGGAGTTGAGAGCTTTGGTTAGGGTTATATTTGAGTGATTTTGTGAGTTGTAACCCGTTGTATTTCTCCTCCATATAGTGAAATCTCCCCATCCTCTCCCCATGGACGTAGGCAATTGCCGAACCACGTATATCTCTGTGTTTGGTTTGATTTGTCATAATTGGCTTGGTTTGTGCAAGTGTGTGGCTTTCTTCTTCCGTGATCTCAAGTTCGTTGTGTGTGTGTGCAACGCTTCCGCATAGGCGCGCGACAGTATGAAGTGTCTTCAAAAGTGTTGACTTTTACCAACACAGTATGTTTGCGTCGCCAAATATTTTTCTTGACGAACTTTTGGTGACACGTTAGCGACGCTGCATTTTGCATCGGGAAAGATTTTTCCTGACATTTTTTAAAGTTTTGCCGTCTCTTTTGTATTATCAACAAATGTTGTATTTTGTTGTAGTGTTTAAGTTCGTGGCTAGTGGATTTGAACTAGGATTACTCTGATACCATCTTAAAATCTCTGTAACTATTAAACAAAAACTCTAAATTTATGCTAAGGATCAATGGTTATAGTTTTATATTAATTCTAAAACTATGTCTCGCTCTTGGGAGAAAGAAAAAAATATATTAAGAGGAAGAAGAAGAGGATAGTTTTGAAATATAAATGGATGTTAGCATTTTTTTTAACAACAATATATTTTGCAATAAAAAATAACGTTGGGGACTTGTAATATACTATCAAATCGGAAGAATGTTTCATAACAATAATTAAAACTATATGAACTTTTCTCAGTGAACTAGCACGTCCGAAGTATTTGAGGTCACGTGCAATGTCAAAATTTGACCACTTACCTTCTTCCCCTCTCGAGTTTTAAGGATGATTAAGAGTTAGATCATATTCATTGATGTGCTAGCAATAATTTGCAATAGTTCGGTTTACCATTTTTTTCTATTGGTGTCTTTTATAGTTTAAAGGGCTTTTGGTTACTTACTATCACATTCTAAAAATAATTTTTCTTCACTTTTTGTTGTTTCCCTCATTTTTATGGAAAAGTGTTTTTTGTGTTTATTTCATCAAAAAACATGGAGAATAATTATTTTCCACCACTTTCATTAGTTTGGTTCAATTTGAAAAGAGAAGAAAATAGTTGATGTGTGTATATATTCCCTCATTTTCTAGTCTTTGATTCAAACAAAAAGAAGAAGAAACCATTGTTGTGGTCTAGTGCCCAAATAGGATAAAATTATTGCCAAACATAAGTGGGGTGAGAATACTCACCATTTGAGAGACTAGTTCCAAAATATAAACACTTGAGGGAGAAATTTTAAAATGTTAAAAGAATTGAGGACTAGTTTTAAATATAAGGAAGTAATTTGTAAAATTTATAAAGATTTAAGGGAATAATTATGAACATTCAAGGGAGTAGTTCCAAATCTTTAAATATTTGAGAGACTAATTTTAAGTTTTTATGAACCCATCGAGAGAGTAGATTCAAAATATGAACATTTGTGGGAGGAAATTCAAAGTGATTAAAGATTTGAGGGACTAGTTTAAATTTTAAGATAGTAATTTGCAAAATGTTTAGATATTTTAGGGACAAATTTCAACTAATTATGAAAATTTAAGAGAGTAATTCTCTAAACATCTGAGAGACTAATTTTAAGTTTGATGAAGTAATTTTCAAAGCTTTAAAAGATTTGAGGAAATAACTGTAAGTATTTATTAATTGACTGACTAATATCAATATTTAAGAGGTTGAGGGACTTTTATGAAAATTATGTATAAATTAGCAGACCAATGTTAAATGAAGCCAAAAAATACACCATTGAGTGTTCACGGGACTGTTAGTCCCGTGAATTTTGCAGAAAGAAAATCCACAGGACTGGTAGTCCCATTTATTTGCTGGACATGCACAAAAACGTGCACGCACACTAAACGAGACTGCTATTTCTGTAGATTTTATAGAAACAAAATCCATAGGACTGGTAGTCTCGTGAATTTCCTAGAAGCACATTTAAGATACATGCACATCTCTAAGCTCGTACAAAAAAATTTCTCGTATCACAATGACCAAAGTAATTCACAACAGCCCATTTATCTACATAACCTCTAAAAGTTTCTATAAAACGAAAGAAAACTCCATCATAAATAAATAATTAGCAACTATATACAACTTAGCAAAAAATCCAAAACTTCATATACAACTCCATTGCAATATGTAAATTTTATAAATCCAAAACTTCACACACAACTCGGCAAAAAATAAATAAATAAATAAAGCACCACAACTAGCAATTTTATACACATCAAGACAACACATATAATCTCCATACATCAAAATAGCACAAAAAAACCTAATATATAATATATTTGAATATACATATTATCCATAGTGATGATATGAATAACGTCATTACAAATAATCCATACATCGAGAACACACAACCTAGAAATTATCTCAATCTTATTTATCTCTCTTCGGTTATCCAAGAAGTATGTCGTCATCCTTCAGGAAGTTGAGTTTACACGAACTCACTGTCCGGCTACGTGTGTGGTTGTGATGGGCTACTAACATGTTGTGAATGTCCAACTTCATCATCGTTCCTACAAGATCCTTATCATTTTTGTTGACTTTGTTAAACCATCACACCTCAACCATCATGAAGATCCTTTTGAGTTTGATTCAATGCTCTACAAACCCTCCGCACTATCCGTTGATACAGAAATGTATGTAACCTTGGAGGTGTACTTCTAACTGATTGTGTTAGACCCTCATTTGCAATGACATCAATATCATCAAGAGCATTTATATACAATTAAGTCAAAAAAATAATATGAAACAATTAATGAGCTTACTATCCAAATAACTTACAAGTTCTCTTTCATCTAAACCCCTTGGCACATATCTCTATTGTAGGACATGTTGTTGATCAATATCGAGTGGAAGACCGGTCTCATTTATAATCCATCTTTGAGTAATCCTCCAATATCATGTAATGTAAGCTGATTCCTGAAGAGGAGAATCAACCGGTTCTACGTTACTTGAATGGTGATCATTCCATCTGTATATATACCGATGATGAGTATTTGCATAGTTATATCTTATGATCTCCTTTCTTGACCTTTCTTTCTATTTTTTCAACTTCTTCTAGAACGCGTTCCGCCAAACCAAATTGTCTAAGTACACGATATGGCACATGCATCTCTACAATTTCAAAGGATATGAGAGGAGCTCTTGCTCTCCATATTACTTGGCTTTCCATGCAAATTGGTGGTAGCTGTGGAAGCTTATCATATTGCACCCATGAGAACTAGAACACATTACACGTGTTAGTATCTTGTAAATTAGATTTGTTGTTTGTTCCATCTAAGACTAAATTTTCTTGAAGTTAAATTCAAAACCTAAAAAATCTTCATGCGATCAAGCTCGTTTATGTAAAAGTCTAACTGTCTTGCTAGGGTCTCGTCATAATATTTTTGGACATTCCATCTTTATAGATTTCAAAGTTGAGTCTAGATCCAAATGATTTGATTGAGATAAAGTTATGAGGCAAGTTATGGGCATTTTCCTTAGCTCACAGAAATTACTTACCTCATTCTTTACAGTGAATAAACTAAGCAAAGAATAATATTAAGTCCATCATAATTTGCAGAAATAATTGGAAAATATTAACGCATTAGCTAGATTCAGAAGTGTTTACCTACACCCAAGCAGTATTTGTCCATCTAAAACCCGAATTTCGCATAATCTTAGTTTTAGAACAAATCTCTCCCATGCCCAAACTTGCAACAAAGTCAGACACCCCTTGAGCTCTTTATTTTGCATACACTAAGAAGAGGTCAAGTCTCCAATGTAGTTATGTAAACATTCAAAACAAAAATTCACATACATCAAATGAACTTGGTCTCTACTAGAATCGGGAGAAAGAATCATCCTAATCATGTGCAAAATATATGCACGTGTATGATGCTCAATCATGATCTGTGATGAATCACTTGGCAATGGTTCGGAGAAAGGCTCTTTTAACCACTTCAATCTGATATTCCCTACAGGCAACGTGGGTGGAGATATTCCTAACAAACACTCACATACTCTTTGCCACGCATGCCTATCTGTGCATGTGATACACAAACCATCAATGCGGAGACCTAAAATGACTAGTACGTCTTGAAGAGTATTGGTTGACTCTCCGAGACGCAGAGGGAAGGTGTTAGTCTTCGACCTCCATCTATCAATCAAAGCATTAAGAAGTGGCCAATCTAATTTTATCCATCTTAGCTTGGAGCATGTAAGAAAACCAGCTCATGCTACCACGGCGATCATATGCTCATCATCAAGTGTCCATCACGTATGCCCAAGGCTATGATCAACTATGACTAACTCTGGTCCTCTCTACATAACAAAAAAAATATAGCATCAGAGTATAAAAGAAATAGTAATGGAGATATTAGTTTACATGTATTTAACAAATTGGTTACCCCCAAAAATGATATTTTTAAAGAACGGTGACAAGACTGATTATGGAGGACCTCATCACTATTAGGCCCAAGCAGCATGATGTGTACTCGATCTAAATTGCATGTAAAATACGTCAAATAAGTCCAAAATATGAAGAACAACCAAAGGCATCATCTTCGTAAGAAAACTCTACTAAAAAAAATCTCTTATAAGTTATTAAATGAAACCCAAAACCAAAAATAACATATTAAAATCTCATATGACTGTCACAAAAGAACCCAAATAGCCATATGTAGTTCACTAAAATTCTGATATCTAAATGCATGGCTTTAGCTAACTTCTTTGAATACAAGACACCATATAACATATCAAAGTCTAACTGAATAAATATAAAGACAATATCATTGAAGATACATATAAAATAATTTCATACATTAATCACATTAGTGTCATGAACACAATATGCAACATCAAAAGTGAATTGTAGCCAAAAGAATGAGCATTCATCAAGCTCATTTACATACCAAAAATAAGCAAATTAATGTTGTTGTAGAAAGTTAGATTTACAAAAGCATCTCAAAGATATCCTTCTACCAAATTCATGTATTATGTTGACTCTGCATGAACTCAGTCAACAACTTCTTTTGCATAACAGATGGCTACCCCATAAATATCCTAGTTTGTGATCCATGTCCATGCAATTCTTGATAAAACTTATCAAGAATTTCTAAGCTAAAATTAACATCATGTGCAAATATATCTTTGGCCAACTTCTCTATCCAATGCATATTAACCTCCTGCATAGATGATGTGAATTGTTTTACCTTACTTACAATCTCACACTTAAGTATTGTGTCCTCACTATCCTTTTGCCCTTTTCCCTTACGCATCATTGACATATCATTTTTAAATTTATTCTCACTAGAAGTTGAAATAGGTTTTGAGGGAAAAGAGGGGTCCTTCAGTGGTGGAATGTCATCTTCATCTACTAAGACATAGCTACGAGTGTTCTCCATACGCATTGTGATATCATCATCATCAATATTAAAGTGCAAACGACCACTAAATTTGCCCATCACATTCATTGCATAGTCTCCTCTGGCTTGATCATTTTTGATAATAATTGCAAGATTTTCAAAATATTTCATAGGCTTGTTGATGTATTTCATAAGCTTAGAACTTGGAATACTTTTGTCCCACATGGTTAAGAATGTATTAACCCCAAACATAGGAAAAAATAACATAATACTTAATATTTAAATAAAGAACATTAAATGTATGCTACCTCAAGCCATCTCTCAAAGCAATCTTCATCCATGGTGATTTGTTTATTCACATCATCCCAACCTACATCGCTCAAGCTAATTCATTTTTACATGTTAAAATATCTATTGCAAAGAGTTTTCATACAGTTCTCTATATTCCCTATAGTAAATGTTGATCCTAACTATGTGTTCATCTCAATAGCGGCTGCATGGTAAGCAGTCTTCTTGAACTTTTTATGAGCCTTCATCCCTTGTTTGGCATAGTTTGCAAGGAAAGAAATTAGCACATCATCATGTTTTCTCTCACATAATTGGTTAGCCCTCCCCCTGCTAATATTCTTATTTTTATTTTTATGAGCAAGCGCTTTTTTGTTCCTCTTTGGGTTAGGAGATGTACTTTCATCACTATCAATATCAATAGTATTCCTCTTGCTGCTTTGACATCGTTGATTAGGAGATGGAGTTTCACCCATGCTATAACTTTGATGTTGTAAAGTTGGAGGAGCATTTAGCATGTTCATAAATGAAATTGGCGATTATTGGGTCATTTCCCAAAAGTTACCATCTTGCAATTTAAAATTATTCCATAAATTCGGAACTGGATAACTTGTGAAGAATGATAGGGTATATATCTCGGTTGAACCCACAAGGGATTGATAAATTCCTTAGGATTCTAGGAGATGGAGTTGATATCGTGGTTTTCCCTTTACCCTTATTAAGTTCCTCACAATTGAACTTATCGGCCATACCTAAAAAAATATTTTGATAGAAGTTCATAAAACAAAGTTGAGTAATAAAATATGTGTCCTAAGAAGTTACCAAATGAGAATTGAATATGTTAATGATCTAAGAACAAAGTACACAAAACACATAGTGTTCATCACCCAAATGTAACATATGAACCTTAAATAGTTTTACATACTTGGCCATAAAATAAAATTCTTGAAAATAGAAAAATTCACATGTCAATTTCTTTAATACAATCATCACTACAAAGAGAGGAAAATTCGAATGCCTATTTCATTGGTATTCTCATCCTTATATTTTTCACAATAGTCAACCAACATCTCCCAAGCTATTTTATCTCTATGATCCTTCCACACCTTTCTTGATGTGCTTGCTCCCTTTGATTTTAGGGTTGATAGAAATTAACAATATTATTTTCTTCTTTGCCAATAACGTTACCTTCATCCTCTTCACTGTCAATGGTCTCATTGAATATGTCATCATCCGAGTTAACCATTGTAATGTAATTGTGAAGAACTGTGTATGCCAATACAATATCAACTTGTGCAGGAAAAGTGTAATGAGGATTAGCAGTATAAATCTTGGAATGATTCTTCAAACAACTAAATATAGATTCAATCTTAGATCTTAATGAAGAATGTCTATAATTCCTTCTATTTTTGGGTGTTCTTCCTATTTGTTCCTTCAAATGATAACGGAACACAAAACCAGAACATTCGGCATTCCTCTGATACAGGAAGCATTCACATCAGAGCAATATTGTCCGCCTAGCAATTTTACTATCGATGTAAAAGTGTTTATTAGAATTTTTTAACATTGCATTTAATAACATTTATTGTTAAAGTAAATATATAGGATTTAAAATTTTAACGAAATTACCATCATATACTCTCAAGCCATGAGGTTGTAGCCTAGATAATGCATCTTGAAGGACTCTATAGTTGTTTACAAATTCTTCCCACCAAGCTAATACGTAGGTGAATAGTTTGTTTAGAGTACACGCCACTAGAATATTTTGTGTGACTCCTTTGCAAACACGAAATCGTGAAACAAGATTAGTGGGTGACATAGCATCAATATCTGTTCCATGTATCATACTAATGCAACCCTAGAGAGTATAAAATATTACTAGTGTACATGTTTATTGAATTAAATTAATATGATTTTAATCACAAAGTATAGAGTGAATACCTTAAAATAAGGATAGTATAAATGATTGTTAATGATCTCTTGAAGAACTTCATTCTGTGCTTGTCTTAAGAAGCATGGACATATATTCTAACACGTTTTTCAAATATCTACTTATAGTCTCACCAGATCTAATAAAATATGACCTAATAATTCAATTTTTAGTTTTATGTCTCAAAACATTTAAAGTCATAGCAAGCTTCTCCACTATAACATGTCTCAAGTCTCGTAATAAATCATTCCTCCTCCTAATTTCTGCAAGCTTTATAAAAGCACCACTATGAATTCTAACATAGTTGATACAACTATTACTAAATTAATTATATATCTAGTCCATGTGATCTTTTCTATCTTTATATTGTTTTATTTTCTCCTCACTAGCACCCGGACAAATAGATCTACGTCTACTTTGCATTCTCATCATAAATATCATAATCATAACTAAAACAGATAGTACGACACCCGAGCACATGTTAATTACGATCTCTTCATCAAGGGCATCATCCATCTACAATACTAGCATCATATTAAAATAGGTATTAACATTATTTAAACAAATAAAATCTCGCAACAACAATATTCTCTGCTAACTTCGTATAGACACTATGTAAATAACAATATCAGAAGAATGGTTTTTCATGCACTAGAACTAAGAGCTTGCAAGATTAAATGCATATTATTCAAACATCGTACAAGGGCAAGAATTTAACTTGATTGGAGAAGCGAATCCCTAATACAATTGTATGAAAGAATTGCTAACATACAGAATAGTTTAATATAACAGAAGACCACATGTTAAATGTTGTCCAAATATTTATGACCATTTTTGTTCTATTTGACCTAAGGAAATGTATGGTAATTTTCATAGGCTACCCATGTTTTGTTAATATTTATCCATTCCAGCCAAATAGCAACTAGTTTTTTCTATTCAAGACTTGCGATTTTCATAGACTAAATTACGATTTCTATCAATATTCTTTTGTTTCAACCTATTAGAACTAATTTAGCATACTTAAAAATATGCAAATTTTCTAACTATAACTCACTTTTATTTTTATTTTTTTTATTTTATCCTTTGAGATCCCATATCATTAATTATAGGTGTATTATAAACTCGCAATCTCAGCTAGTGTACAATCATAAAAAACTATCATCCACAACATTAAAAGAAAAAAATTTACCCGTTACAGTAACCATAAAATTATATAAACAACCACTAATTATCCAATTTCATGAGAAGCAGATGATAAGCATACCGAATTAACAAATGGAAGACTAAAAAAAACCTCTAACAATAATAACATCCACCAAATGAAAACATTCAAATTAAAGAGATTTCTCACCTCTAACAACAATACCATCCACCAAAAGAAAACCCAATACCAAAATCCCTAAACTGACAAAATTTTCATAGATCTAGTACACCTAAAAAACTAGCAAATAACAAATTTAAAGAGATTTTTCACCTCCAAGCAACTCATGGTTGGATGGATCGGTCTTTGTAAGCTGTCAACACTAATACCCGAGGATTTTAGGCCTTCCATCCGGCTATGCAAATCAGGATGGGGAAGGAGGAACAAGAAAAGAGAGATTAGATATGGGAGAACAAGAGAGAGCGATGACAAGATGAGGAGGTGGGAGAAAAAGAGAAAGATGCCGAAAACCCTAGCTTCCCGCCTTTTATGTTCGAGTTTGCATGGTGAACAATTTTGGGGAATTTTTTCTCGAAGTCGGGCTTCTAGGGGTAGAAAACATACCTCCTCCAAATCCTAGCTGGCGCTTACTTTCTCTCCCTCTTTTCTTTTTAATTTTGGCAAGACAAACAGTTGATTGTGGGGAAAATAGCAAATTTTTCCTGCGTTACTTTTCTTATGGGCCACTTTCTACACTATTTAGACCAACCAATACAGGCTCTAAATGTCGCTGATATCAAAAAACATTATATCTAAGTGACAAAGAAGAGGAAGGAAGGACTGGTTTTTTTACAAAAATAAAATTGTTGACATATGTCCTTTACCCCTCAAATCATGGTAATTCAAAATTTGCCCCTCCAGTTCTTTACTTCTTTCAAATTTACCCTTCACCATAACTTTTGTTAAAAACTTAATAGTTCTTAAGCTGAAATTACTTTTATATCCTCAATATAGTTATTTCTTTGAATTATCATTAAAAAGATATTGAAGTAACTGAAACGAACTCATTTTAATTGTTTCTTTGAAATATTAGTAAAAAGAAATTGAAACCATTGAACCGGATCCATTTTGAACTCCGAAACTAAACCCATTATAAGAAAACCAAATTGAGTCCCTTTCCCCCCCTCGAATACTCATCTTCTGCTCTCTTTGCCGAAAAGTTTCCGTCCTACCCTTACCTAGTAACGACGACACTATGTCACTGACGAGGTCAAGAAGTTCTTATTTCTCGGTGCTTCTATCCATCTCACTGATCTCTGGTGAAAAAACAAGATCCTTCATAAACCAAATAAGGTCCACCATGAGGATTTTTCAAATGGATCCACCCTTCAATTAATTCTCAATGGATAATGCATTTGTTTGTCACTTCTTGCTAACCAATTAATTCTAATGACTCCTTAGTTTTTCAATTGTTTTTCCATTTTTCTTCTAGAACCCCAATTGGATTAGTAATTGATAATTTGAGGATGGATGTAAGGTTCCCTGTGATAATGCAACTGTAATATATAATTGTAAGAGGGTTTATATGTGAAAAACTTGTATCATATCTTCTTATATATACAAATATCGGCTTGGGTGCTAGGGTAAGCCGACCCTATTTCAGATGTCTCTCTCTTTGTAATGATTTCTCATGGTATCAGAGCATTAGTGAAACCCTAGAAATCCTTTTCTCTTTTTTGATGAATCATGGCTTCAAGTTCCTCTTTGAGTTCGACCATCTCCACCTCGACAATTACTATGAATTCGAGTTCAACAGTGTCCCCCACCCTACTTCCTCTGACCTAGACAACACATCCTCTGTTCTCTTCGAGTTTGATAGCAAATCCACTATTCTCTTCAAGTTTGATAGCAAACCCTCTGCTCTCTAGAGTTCGACAACAATCCCTATCTCCTTTGCCTTCTCCGAGATCACACATCCCTTGTCGACATTAACTCCTATGCCAACTCCTATCACACCTTCAACTGGTGAATCCTATCCCTTATTCTCTATTTTGCTCTAGCAATAGACCTTCCTGACTTTGACATCCCTTGTTTGGATCCAACCATAGCACGTAATCACTAATGCTTTGTTCCCACCGATCACATAATGGGCATCGATCAGATAGCTTCTGGGCTTCATGGCTTGAATTTATCAGTTGGGTTTTATGCTAAAATGCTTAACAATGGTTGTATTTTCCCTCCCTACCAACTTCAGGCTCTTTCTTTCCTTTGACCTTGACTACACCAAATCTCGTCCCGGTAAAATTGACAACGGTTGAAGACTATTTAACATGGAAGACATAGTTCACATCGTTATTAATTTCTCATAGCTTACTTAGCTTTGTTGATGGATTGTTCCCTCCTCTGTAGATGTATACTGATGGTGCTCAACTCAATCCTCATTACATGTTGTGGATTCGGATAGAACAAAGCCTTCACACGTTGCTCTTTGCTAATTTGTCTCGTGAAGTTTTGGTTGAAGTTTATGACCTCGTACACTCTTTTCAGATTTGTGATCACCTACAATGTTGATTCTTCACGAGTTGTTTTGTTCGAATTATGGAATTAAAATGTAGCATTACCACTATTAAAAAGGGTGAAAATCAATCCATGGAGGTCTATTTATACAAGATCAAAGTTGTTGCCTACTCGCTTGTTGTGATTAATTTTCCTTTGAGTAATAATGAACTCGTACAACACACTCTTTTAGTTTGAATAGTGATTATGAATCCCTCGTTATGGCGGTGACCTATTTTGGTAAAACCATCACCTTTGATGATCTTTTTTCCAAGTTAATTCTCCATGAACAACGCGTTTGCTACTTGAAAGAGTGAGATCCCGATGTTCCTAAGAATCAAGCTCACATCTCTGGCATCACCATATCGAGTGGTGGTTCGGTAACACACCCGCTGCCATGCCAAATCAGAACCGCCCCATGGTGGGTAACTAGCAGCAGTAACCTAGCGTGGCTGGTTGATGCAAACGTGGACAGTGGCATGGTGGCTGTAGTCATGGTTTTTGCAACGGTAGAGGTACCACAACAGATGGTGGATGTAGTTTTCATGCCAATCAACAATATCATGCACAAATTCGAGGTCCCCAACTAAATCATGCAAGTGGTAATCTCTCCTTTAATTGTTGAGATATTGTTAACACCGCTACTTCTTATACTCCACAATTTGCTTATAACTCAATCTCTAATGGGATATTGGGATCTTGTCCATTATAGTTGTTTGTCAACTTTGTTTTAGTCCAGATCATATGTTCTATCTTTTCCATGATTTATTTCTCAAGGGGGTTCTCCAAATTGTGTGTCAAATCCTCACACTACTCCATTCTTTGCTCCTATGACTCATGATGACGCTAATGAGGCCTTGTGGTATTCTGATTCAGCTGCGACTTCTCATATGACAGCATTTGAGGGTATATTATCTTGCTCATCTCCATAAACTAGTCAAACTAAAGTACTAGTAGGAAACGTCAATCTTTTACCTATTGCTAATATTGGTGATGTATGATTAAATTCTTCTTCCAAATCAATTCGCCTTAAATTTGTGTTCCATGTTCCTAATTTAAAACACAATTTAATATTCTTCAAATGATTATGTGATGATAATAATTGTGTGGTTAATTTTGACACCTTTTCTGTGCATGTTAAGGGCACAACTATGAGGAATGTTCTTCTTTAGGGTTCCAGTCGAAACAATGTCTATCCTCTTTACTCTTCCATCAAGTCTAATTCTGTCATAGCTCTCATTTCTTTGATTGATAAAGCAGATACGAGGCATCATCACTTAGGTCATTGTGGTAGTCGAGTCCTTAATTACCTTAGGTCAAATAATGTCATTGTGGTGGCAACAAGCTTTGAGAATAAGTGTATTTCTTGTAAACTTGAAAATCACATCGATTACCTTTTTGTAATGTTGAGCACTCCTATCATACTCCTTTATATTTGATTCATTCTGATGTTCGGTAATCACCCGTTCTATCCAATTTGGGTTTTTAATATTATGTTTTCTTTGTTGATGATTTGCACTCATTTTACTTGGATATATCCTATGAAAAATAAATCTTAAGTTTTTTCTCATTTTTGTAGCTTTCAAAAATTAGTTGAGAATATGTTCTCTTACAAAATTCGGATGTCTCAGAGTGATGGTAGCAAAGAATTTGATAACAACGCTTTTAAACAACATTTTTCTGGCTTATGGAATTTATTTTTGCAAATTATTCCCTAATGCACCACAACAAGATGGTGTGGCCGAGTGCAAACATAGACACATTATTGAAATGGTATGTACTTTTTTGATTGATGCTACGATGTCATCTTAATTTTGGGTTGATGCTGCATATACGGCTATTTTTGTGATAAATGGATTGCCTACTCCACTTTTAGATGGCATCTCTCCATATCAACAACTTTTTAAAAAGAAGCTTGCATATGATTTTCTTCGTGTTTTTGGTTGTGAACGTTTTCCAAATCTTTCAGCTCAGATCTCCAACAAATTTTAGCCTTGATCAAAATATTATAACTTTTTAGGATATGTTCCTCATTATAAAGATTATCGTTGTTTAGATCCTGTTATGGCTCATGTCTATGTTAGTCGTCATGTTCGATTTCATGAGTCTATCTTTCCATATTCCACTCTCGTTGTTAACACTTCGAATGACTCATCTCCTCTAATGTATTATATGATGCATAAAATTGGTTCTCGATGGAGATTTGTATCGATAAGAATGGCTTATTACAAATCAATAATCAAAATTACAACAGAAACGGAGAGAAGGCTCTCCTTGTTTAATGTGGGTTCTTCGGTAGAGATAGGATACCTCCCTCGAATGTTTACGTCGAGTTTGCTTCCCTTGAACGATCTGATCGAAGTTGTGATTGAGCTTCAGTATGCAGTAGAAGCTCTTGTGTGATTGAGTTTGATAAATACCCAAGCTTGACGAATATCAAGGCTGAATGCTTGGAGAAGGCTAATATACAAGAGTTTGCAAAAGAGCCAAGAGTCTCCAATCTGAAGGTTCAGATTAAGTCTACTTCAACTATCCAAGTAAAAAAGCTAGGAAAGTTCTAACAAGCAAACTAATGAAGACCTCTATTTGACGAGTCTTGGAAATGCCAAGCCTCTCTATCCAACTTGTCAGTTCAATAAGCTGAAGCCAACAACCCCAGCTGAACCTTCACTGACCTTAGCTGAACCTCCTTCATGTTGGCAAAGAGGTCCTATAAATTGGTAAGAGATGGTATGGGTCATCCCTTAATTTGTGGGATATGACCACTAATAGGAATAAGGAGTAGCATACTCCCCATATAGCTATAGGATGTGACCACTATAGGGGTGATGGGAGCCATGTCTCATTACGCATGATGTGGGAAGTGGGTGGGCCCACTCCCATAAGCAAGTAGCTGCTTGCACTATTCAGGCGAGACTGACAGGCTTTTAGGCGAGCTTGAGAACTGTTTGAACATTCAAGCAAGCTTGTAGGCAAGCTTGGAGAATAGGCAGGGTCGGCTGGCGGGCCCCTCGAGCATAAGCTGAAGCCAACAACCCCAGCTGAACCTTCACTGACCTTAGCTGAACCTCCTTCATGTTGGCAAAGAGGTCCTATAAATTGGTAAGAGATGGTATGGGTCATCCCTTAATTTGTGGGATATGACCACTAATAGGAATAAGGAGTAGCATACTCCCCATATAGCTATAGGATGTGACCACTATAGGGGTGATGGGAGCCATGTCTCATTACGCATGATGTGGGAAGTGGGTGGGCCCACTCCCATAAGCAAGTAGCTGCTTGCACTATTCAGGCGAGACTGACAGGCTTTTAGGCGAGCTTGAGAACTGTTTGAACATTCAAGCAAGCTTGTAGGCAAGCTTGGAGAATAGGCGGGATCGGCTGGCGAGCCCCTCGAGCATGTGAGATAGCGTTCGTTGACAAGCTAGGTTCATACGGACGAACTCACTGCAGGCGAGCTTGACTCGTGCGGTCGAGCAATATGTTCAGGCGAGGTCGAGCTCGTACTAGCGAGCTCGATAACCAGGCAAGCTTGACTCGTGCTGGTGAGTTAAGAAAACAGGTGAGATTGGCAAGGATTGGTATGTGTAGGCGAGCCAAATAAACAAGTGAGCTTTGGCTTGTTGGCGAGCTCTGTTTCGCATTTTGCTTGCAGGCGAGCTTGACTTGTGCTGGCAAGTTAAGCAATGCAAGCGAGTTCTGGCTTGCAGGTGAGCAAAGCGCATTGGTGAGCTCTGCTTGGCCTTTTGCTCACTTTGAGCATGTAGGCGAGCTCCAATGGGCGACGTTTCAGCTCTCTTGTGTAAAGGCAATATTTATTACCTATAAAATCCCCTTTAAAGTTTTCAGACCTAACTCAGGTTGTATATGATCTGAAACACTTTGAATGAAGAGGATCATTGTTTATTGGTTTGGGCAAATTTGAGCTCCTTGGTTGAGTTGAGCTCTTCAAGCGAGCTCGATAAAGTGTAGGCGAGCTCGAATCTTCAGGCGAGCTTAAACCATTGGAAGGTGAGCTCCTAAATGTGAGAGTGAACTTTTAAACGTTGCCAGGCGAAGTTCGTGCTTATAGGCAAGTTGGATCACTACAGATGAGCTCCAAGTTTGTGAGGGCGAGCCACGTGTCCGCATGTGGGCCTCCATTATTCGCTAGCTAAGGCATGCTAGATCACATTTAATATGATCTGATAGGGGACTCCTCATCTTCACGCACTCGATCTAGGTCGTTGATTCAGCGGTGCCCTCGATATCGATTGTCGTTTCGACGAGCGATCGTGGCTCGAACTGCCAGATCTTGGTTGTTCGTTTTGGAATTTTAAACATCCCGCCATGCTTGTGGCTGTTCGATTCGAACTATCAAATCAAACCATTGCAGAGATCTGAGCCACTCATTTCGACTGAGCTGACGAATCTCAGCCGTTGAGATTCACCTATATCAAGAACTCATTTTCCTCGTCGAGAGGTTACTGTGCTATCGAAACTTGTATTCAAGTTCTCAAAGAAAACCCAAACTCTCCTTCCTTCTCAAGTTTGAAATAGCCTCAAGAGTGCGAGCCACCGCTTCTAGCGGGATGAAGGAATTGTCTTCCTTCTCCATTGCTGTCGACGTTGTCGTTACTGTCGCGACCACCCCCAACGTACCTTGAACTCACCAGGGTAAGTTAAGGACTGTGGGTGTGAAATGAACGCATAAACAAATGAGGTTGGGAAGATGAACAATATTTTGTTCATCTTCTGTGGCGAACTTCATCGACTCCAGCGGAGTTCTGCTATTCAGGCGAGCTTGCTTGTTAGGCGAGCTCTGCTTTAATTAGGCAATGTTCACTTGATTACCGAGTTTCTACCTTCATTGGCAAGCTCAGCTGTCTGGCGAGCTTTGGTCTTTGTCAGGCGAGCTTTGTTTGCTCGTTCGCATGGTTGAGCTCGCATGCACTTCGTAGGCCGCCTGTCTTCAAGACTTAGAATTTTTTAACCTTTTGAGTCAAAATTTCTAACTTCTTTTCCATTGTATTTTGTAGCTTGAGAGGAGGACCTAGTTGTTAGGCCTCACACCTTATGATCTTCTAGCAAGAAAACCCTCACTAAGGAGGAGGCGGACCGATACGAGGAGATCACCTGTGAGAGGAGACCAACAAAGTTTGAGCCTATTAATTCTGAACTCATCGTGATCTCCGATGATGAGGGAGAAGAGCTGCCCCCTCGATCATCCACTCCGCAATTCCCTCCATAGTCTTGGGCTAAGCCTGGTTTACCGGACCCAGCAAACATAGGGGGTGGATGGAGGCCACCTGTTGATGACAAAGGGCCGCTCCCCTAGATCCAACCTATTGCTATGATTGCCACCGGTCAGGAATCTATTACTCCAGACTGCGAATCCATGCGGGGCCTCATCCAATAGTTGGAGAATGCTATGAAATAAGCGATTTCTATTGTTAGTGTTAGGTGGAGCACCTTTTTCAATTTTTATCCTTAGATAGTCTGAAGGACATTTAGCGTGTAGGCGATGCGAGCAAAAGCTTATTCGCCTGGAGGAAGTCATGCACCACTTGGAAGAACTGGTATTCACCAACCCACGTAACATCGTAGCGCCATTCATAATCAAAGCTTGGATTTAGAGGATGTAGGGGTGTAAAGACCGAGCGAGACATATATCGGAGCAGGAGCTTATCGTCGCGAACTTGCGTGAACGACAACATCACTTGCAGACCAAGATGGATGAATACAACAATATAGCCGAACGTACAGGGGTCAAGACTGCCCAGGGAGAGGTTACCCTGAAGGACTTTAAGCTCAAGAGCACCAGAGTTCATAGTGCTTATAGAGAAGCGATGGAAGCTCTCCAGACACTCCACCAAGAAGAAACGGTTGCTAATGCTGCTGCTGCTCTTGCTAAGGGCGAGCTCCAGAAGGAAGCTGAGGAGAAGATCCGAGCAGATCTGGCGAAGAGGCTAGCCGTCGTTAAAGATGAACTTGCCTCCTTCAGTTTGCTGGACTAAGCTCGCCGAGGTTGATTTTGAGATGTTTTTGTATCGTTATGACTTTGTTTGAATGTATTGCCATAATTTTGTTCGAATGTATTGTCTTAAAACTTGATGTTATAAATGCAATTATGCCTTTGTCATTCAATCATTGCGTTTCGAATAACACGTGTATTTTTCCTTCTTGTTGACCCACACTTAGGATTTTTAGCAAACCCTCAGCTATCAACGGGTTTGATTTGCCTTTACCGATTATTATTTGAATCAGGCTAGACATACTATTTCCCTCAGTATGATAAGTTGTTAAGAAATTTCTTTTAGACTTAATGCTAAAATTTATTCTCTACCCTAAGCTGTTCGAGACATCGGGTTGGGTTTATTACAACTGTTAAGTTGTAACTAGAATAGGCCATGTCGTTAGATATAACAACTTGGCCCAAAATGACCGGTCACTCGCGTGACCGACTGGGGGAGGGTCCGAATAATAACTCATCGCTTGGTAGGTCGCCATTCAGGAATCGATAAGTCACATCGCTTGGTAGGCCGTTATCAACGAATAACGTCATTTGCGGGAACGACGGTGTTGGGATAATCAACTCGTTTAGGGATGTATGAGTATGACGATTGATTAATATAGTAACATATTGCATGGTAGGCTACCACCTATCAATTGTTCTAAGAGTATTAGAACGCACGCAATGGATCAAATCTTTCAGGGACGTAGGACTGTGACAACTGATCGAACAACATCATTTGTAGGAATGGCGAGGTTGACTATCAGAGGTAACCATTAACGTTATAGTTTTGTGGACCCACCACCATATTAGAGAGGATTGTTTGGGGATTTGTCAGAGGTTTAATGTTAACATGACAGTTGATTGGATTATCATGATTGGAGCGACTTTGAGGACTTACCATCCTATTGATGAGTTTTGGTAAGTTGATTGTCAGAGGTATATTGTTAACATGACAAAGGGAGTTTGTTGTGATTTTGAGCAACTTTGTGGACTTACCATCCTATTAAAGAGGATTGGTAAGTTGATTTGTCAGAGATAACTGTTAACGTGACTGTAGGAGTGGGCCTATCATCCTATTGGAGAGGATCGATAAAGGATTTTAGCTTTGGTCCTAACTGTAGGAAGGTTTGATTGAAGTGGAAATGTAGGGAGTAGTTTAACCTCGTATACCAGTCAGAGGTAAGGAGAAGTTTAGTCTCATGCCCTAGTGGGAGGGATTGAAGAAGAAGTTTATACTCATATATTTATCGTAGTGTAGAGAGAAGCAGTTCATACTCGTATACTTGTTGGAGTGTATGAAGGAATAGTTTATACTCGTATACTTGTCGGAGTATATAAAGGATTGAAGGAAGACTATGGATAGTACTTCTTCAAGAATTTGTCGTTGATAGGCATCAGGATCTTATCACCATTTGGTTTGTCGAGGTGATAAGCTCCATTCGAATAGACTGTCTTTATTACGAATGGTCCTTTTCATTTGGGATGGAATTTTCCTTTCTTTTTGGAGTTGAGTATCATAGGTTGCCGAACAGCAAGGGCCAACTCTCCTTCCTTAAACGATTAGTGCTTAACTTTCCTATCGAAAGCCTTGGATATTCGGGCTTGATAGAACTCAATGTGTTCTTAAGCTTTGAGACACTTCTCATCTAACGCCTTTAATACTGTGAGACGTCGTTGATGGCTTTCTGCAGTCGTCATCCCTGTTGCAAGTGTGATGCATAGGGATGGAATCTAAATCTCCAGCGATAGCATGGCTTCACAATCGTATACTAGTGAATAAGGTGTGGTACCGACTGGTATACAAACCATAGTACGATACACTCATAAGCTTTCACCGAGTTTTTCATTCTAGTCGCGCTTGCTATAGGATGTAAGCTTGGCCAAGATCTTGATGATCGTCTTGTTGAAAGCCTCGGCTAGTTCGTTTGCTAATGGATTTTAAGCCATGGACGCTAGGTTCTATATTCTGAACTTGTCACAAAACCGAGTGAATGCATGACTAACAAATTGTGATCCGTTATCATAAATGATACATCTTGGAATGTCATATCGGTAGACAAAGTGGTACAAGTGCTGAACTTGATCACATCACTGGTTTTGACTTCTCTTAAGGGAACGGCTTCGGCCCACTTAGAGAAGTAGTCGGTTATCGTAAGGATGAAGCAATGACCTATGGATGATGGTGGAGATATTGGTCCGACCACATCCATCCCCTATGTCTCAAATGGCCATGAAGTCGCTGTCGGATACAGGTCTTCGAGTGGTTTGTGAATGTAGTTACCATGGATTTGACACGCATGACAACGCTTGGCATAAGCGACAGCGTCATGGATCATCCCAGGCCAACAATAGCCCATTCTTCGCAAGCGATCCCAGATCTTAGGTCTGGATTGTTGAGCGCTACAGGTGCCATCATGGGCTTCTCACAAGGCTTCCTATGCTTATGTCATTGAGAGACACCGAAGCAACATGCTGTCATACGACTTACGATACAATGCCTTTGTTGTCGAATCGTAGTAGAATCTCGGAGCGCATCTGTGAACAGAATTTAACTCCTTTACGTCTTCGGATAGTATGTTGTATAAGACGTAGTCGATGATTGGGAAACATCAATTTCTCGGTTCGAGTTCACCCGTAGCCTGGTGAGTTGCATTCACTTCCAGAACATACTCTGGTAAAAAGAGTTATCGATTTGTGATAATGACGCGTTGACTTGTGCCCAGCGGTTGAGCTAGGTGAACTGCCAATGATGCTAAGACATCTGTGTGCTTGTTCTTGGAACAAAGCACGTGCTCAATGCGGAAGCTTTTGAATAATTTGGCTAGTTCGACAGGCACTTCATGACATGAGATTAAGTCGTCTGACGATGAGCTAAGAGTCACCGTAAGCTTCGAGATGATTTGCCCCCAACTCCTTGGCGAAGTCAAGTCCAATGAGTAGCGCATTGTACTCAACCATGTTATTGGTACATGGCTCAGTTAAAGAGAAAGCTTAGGGTAATACGTGGTTTTACAGAGAAACCAAGACCACTCCCATTCACACGACGATAGACCCGCTTGTGCCTACGCGAGATGCTCCGTCGAAGTACAATTACTAAACTTCTTGCTGCAAGGTTGCATTAACCTCGTGGGTTTCATACAACATAGCTTCAAATAGGTCAGTCTTTGACTCGAGTGGATGACTGGCCATGAAATCGTAGATTGCTTGTCCTTTGACATACTTTTGTGGTATGAAGTATATGTCGTATTAAGACAGCAGGAGTACCTATCATTGTAGGCATATAAAATTGCTTATAGGTCCCTTAACACGGCTCAACACGAACTAATGAACCATCGGGTGACGTATCTAAGCACGAACGTCAGTCCACAACACCGAAGCCAAGTGACACGCAACGAAGCGGATTAACAAGGCTACGAAGTTGACGAACCGCTCGTGAACAACGGAATGAATCCACTCGCGTGCGAAATCAAGCCAACGGGTTGAGGAATCAACGAGTCATCCAACCATATAACGGATTCGAACTCAGACACCAAAGCCGATTTACTGCCTAATCGGGATCCAGACTTCCAAATCAGGATTCAGAACAAATCGGGGTTCAGAGCAACGCCACAGGCGAACTCGGATGAATCGTGATCGAGTCATGATCAGTTTTGGAATCAAACTCAGAGTCGGATTTATTGCCAAATCAGGAATCAAGTCAACGAATCGATTTCAGACCAATCAACCGCATAACCGAATCACGGACGAAGCGGATACAAGGACCGAAACAACCGAACGACGGACACAAAACCCGGAGTGGCTCGGCCAAGGCCGAGCCACCCTGGGGTGGGCTCGGCCAAAAGCCGAGCCACCTCGGGGTGGCTCGGTGGCCGAGCCACCCCGGGGTGGCTCGGCCAAGGCCGAGCCACCTCAGGGTGGCTCGGCATGAGCCGAGCCACCCTGAGGTGGCCGCCCAGATCTGTGCCAAATGCACAGATCCGGTTGCCTATAAATAGGCGGGGTCATTCATCATTTTAGAGGACTTTTGGAAGAACTTTTGGAGAGCCGAAACTCTGCCGGATTGAGACCTCATCTTGGAGTTTTTTAAATGCTTGAAGACTTGGACGTTTGGATCTGATTCTCGGCGAGCACCCGCATCACAAAAAGGCAGGAGTTCGAGGGGATCGAGATCTCAGATCTACGTTGTTACACTCCGGATCAAAGCTTGGTCTTTGATCCCGAGATTCGAGCGATTGTTTCCTTGGTGAAATAATCCCTCCGGCTATTATTTCCTTGGTGAAATAATACCCGTTATACTGCGTAGATCTGTTCGGATCTAGATCGCGCGGTGGTCCACGGCAAACAACCCCGGCGCAGGCAAACAACCCACCAAAGCGAGTGACCGAATAACAGGAGCTCGCGATTTGTTCACAAGGAGAAAAAGTTGTAATTTTTAATTTTCTTTATTTTTGATTTTCATTGTAACCGGATCTAAAAAAAGACCGGATCTTCTGTAACCGAAAAACTGTTATTCAAGATAGCAATGACATCAATGAAGAAAGCAACGATTCTTCCAGCGAACAATCTGGCGACCACAGTGGGAGCCACCGATCTCGCTGTCGAGATCGGAGCGTCGCAGCCGCGGATCTCGATCCCGGTCGTGGAGGAGGTCGAGTATGAGTTCGACCAGCAGAAGTACGAGGAGTACGTGTCCTCATCTGGATCAACCTCCCCCCGTAAGTCCAAGAAATTCCAGAAGTTCTCCTCTAGGAGAAAAGTCCGTTGGTGCGAAGAAGTTGAAGCCACCAACGACGACCTCACCCCATTCGACGCCGAAGTTGCGTCAGGTGAAGTCCTACCGGCCTCGAAGCAGGTCAAATCCGCCGCTCGTTGGTTTGAAGCTGCTCGGGAAGCCCACGAAGCTCTCAACCCAACTGACGCCGAAGTTGCGTCAAATGAAGTTCCACCGACCTCCAATCAGGTCAACCCAACTCCCGCCAACGCCTCTACTGTTCAGGGCGTTGTGACTCTCTCAAAGAGAGCCCGCCAGAGGCGTCGTCAACGCCTCGCGCGGCAATTCGCTAAGGCGATGGAGTCTACGGACGGATTCCGCTACCACGCGGAGTTGAAGAACAGAAGAGGCAAACAGCCTCAACCACCAATGAATGGCGACTCTTCCAAGCCGCCAAAGAAAGAATGGGTCCGCGTCAAACGGAACCGTTCGACACTCGAGGAGCGCATTCGCAAGCGCCGCGCGATGTCAGCGCAGGCACGGGCTCAAGCTCAGGAAGCCCGTAGAAAGCTGCAAAAGGAGGTGGAGAAGAAGCCACCACCAACACGACAAGTCTGGAAGCCTAAGTCTGAAGTGGCGACTCAGGCCAAAAAGCAACCAGTGCAGCCTTCTAAGGAAGGTCAAACTCCGGCGAGTCAACCAAAGTCGCCGTCAATCCCAATAACTTCTCCGGGAGATCATGCAGAGTCATCCCGCAAGAAGAAACCAATTTTGGAGCGCCTCGGTCCAATTCCTGACGTGAGAGGCAAAGCTCCAATTCACGAGCGTTTGGGCCCGATGAAGAAGCCCAGAACGACTCAACATACTGGGGGTCGCCATCACCTCCAGCATGACAAAGACCTCAAGGCAGCTGCGCGCACCAATTTGCGCATTGAAGTCCAAGATCACGCCGAAAATTCACGCCCAAAAAGGCATGTTTTGAGGCGGGTAACCTTTGAAAGCCCAAAGAAGGCAAGTCAACCTCAGATGGAAACATTATCATCTGATAATGATTGTGTTGTACCTGAGAAGGCGTGCCCGCACACGATAGGTTACTCTGACTGTCAAAATGACGAGTTGTACTATCGTGCTGGGGGTACGAATAGAACCAGGAAGAGGAGTCCCCGAGAACGGGAAATTCAATGTCCCTGTTCCAAACTCATTCGGGCGGTATTGTCGGAATGCAATTGCATTAAGGCGGTCCCCGAAAGAGTTTCAGTTTTTGAAAGACTTAATGCGGAAACGCCAAAACCAAGGCCTAGGCGCTTCCAACGAAGAAGAAGGGTGATTGAAGACGGAGAATTTCCGAGGGTCACCACCAACATGACCAGCAAGGGGACATTGGCACGGGATGATTTCGAGTCGATTCTGAGAGCCTCCCGACCTAGAACCCGTCTGCAGTCCGGAACCATAGAGCGAGCAACTTATGGTAGGGTTCGGACAAGACGCCCTTCAGAAGATGAAGAATCTGATGCCGGCTCCGCGGTTGCATCAGATAATACGGTATCCAGCGAGGGACAACCCCGCGAGGCACTTATGATAAGTGCGGAGCAGATGGCCAAGATGCTTGAAGACGCTTTGGCTAAGCAGAAAGAAAGTTTCAAATTTGAGATGGAGATGGCCATGCTGCAGATGAGAGAAATGCATGACCAACAAATCCAAGCATTGACGAACCAGCAAGGCGAGCCGAGTCGTCGCAACCAAGTCCATCAGGAGGACGAGGATACGAATGCTCATAATATCAATGATCCTCCCGTCAATGCAGGGGGTGGTAACGGGAATGCTATTGAAGATACAGGTGAAAGCCTAAAAATTAAAAACCTCGAGAGCAAAATCAATACATTGATTTCCGCTCAAGAGACGAAAAAGACGGGCATTCCTTGTCCATACCCAAGAGAGTGGGAATCAATCCCATATCCGGCGAAGTTCAGTCTAATTAACTTCACGCCGTTTAATGGGATGGGTTCACCCACTCAGCATTTGATTTACTTCAAATCGCACTTGGGAGTCATCTCTGGTAATGAGCCTCTGATGGTGCGGTCATTCGTTGGCACTCTTCGCGGAGCCGCCTTCGATTGGTATCGCCGCCTCAAGCCAGGAAGCATAAACAGCTGGGACGACATGGAGACTAAGTTCCTTACAAATTTCTTCGACGACGACACTGAGATCTCTATCGGATCGTTGCTCGACGAGAAGCAGAAAGACGGGGAGTTAGTCGACACTTTCGTCAAAAGGTTCCGGAACAAGACGATGAATTGTCGGGATCCGATCACCGAGGAATTCATCCTCCAGACCTGCCACAACAACCTTTCGCTGGACGTGTTGGAAGCAATGGGCACAGCACCATCCAAGACATGGAAGGATCTGAAAGTCCGAGGAGAGCAAGCTGAGCGATTCCTCAGGAGAAAGAAGGTGGAGAGAGGCCAACCGGCAACAAATCTTCCGAAATAGAACTTCAACCAAAAAGGAAAAGGTAAAGCTCATGCTAATGCTGTTGATGCTAACCAAACTTTTTAATTGCAACCTCAGCAACAACAACAGCAACGAGCGCCACAACAATCCCAGCCGCATTGGCAGCAACGGCCTCAGAAACAAAAGTCTTCGGAGCCGAGGTTCCCCAAAGTCTACTCCTTCAAGGATGATGAAGTTCCCGGCATCTTCAAATACCTGTTGGAAAACAACAAGATCCAGTTGCCGGCGATCGTGGATCAAGAAGGGGCCAGCAAAGTGACGGATCCAAAGTACTGCGCGTACCACAGAGCGGTCCACCACCCTACGAGATCATGCTACCACCTCAAGGACAAGATCCAGGCGTTAATCAACCAGCCAAGAATGTGGGGGCAAACGCAGTGTCAATCAGTTTTGGATCGGTGCCTACAACTTGGTTCGAGCCAAAACGCGTCACCAAAGTCGGGATGAAGACGGTGAATGACGATCCGCACGGACAGCGCCAAAAGGGACTTGTGCCGCACACAACCCCAAATGGCGAAATCCTTTGGGTTCATCCAGATCTGATTGGAGATGAACAATGGGCCGGTTCGTCATCCGGGAGGAAGTCTAAAGGAAAAGGGAAGTCTTGTTATGGAGTCTCTGCTATCCCAGGGGAAGATGACGAAAGAATCTCCACTGACGAAAGAATCCCCACTTTCCCGCTTTCCGACGAAGAACAGGAAGTCTTCGCGACCCGGAGTGGAAATGAGTATCACTTCAAATATCCATCTCCTAGTGATCAATTAGCTGAGCAGGGGGTGACAAAACGGGGACCAGCCAAGACTCTCACAGAGCTGGGGGTGATTACGATTCCTAAACCGGTTGAGGAGGCTCGACGACAGCCGGTAGATAAACATAAAGAAAAGAGGCCCGAGGAGGTTCAAAATCCGAAGCAATCTCGTTTCAGTCGTCCGATTGGAAAGGATAAACCGGAGAGTTCGGAAACTCCGCGCGCCTTTGACATCATGGCTCAGTTAGCTAATATTCCAGCGCGGATAACACTATATGAGTTGCTGCGGCTGTCTAAAGAAACTAGAGAAGCATTGCAAGAAGCCTTGGCCGATTCAGAAGCATTCCTCACTCGGATCAAACCGGCGCCTGAGGAACTAGAACTGTTAGCTCAACAGTGCAATGTGGCAGCTAAGAACATTCCCTGCATCACCTTCACCAAAGAAGACATGCAGACGAAGAATTCAAACCATGATCGGCCCTTGTATTTTGTCGGGTACATTGGCTCCAGCGAGGTCAACCGAATCCAAGTAGATCCGGGTTCCGCTGTGAGCATTATGCCGCTTCGCCTAATGCATAGTCTTGGCATTCCAGTCAGCAAATTGGCGTCTACAGGCACAGTCATTTACGGATTCAATACCAGCGGGTCAAGGCCTTTGGGGAAGATCCGAATAAAATGCCAAATGGGCGATCTGAAGACGGAGGTCACGTGTTACGTGATAGATGCTGAGACATCCTATAATTTACTATTGGGTCGGCCTTGGATCCATAGTAATGTTATAGTTCCCTCCACCTTACATCAGTGTCTGAAATATGTCGACACTGATGGAAGGGTCAGGACGGTGGTCGCAGATAAGCAACCATTCAAAGGGTATGAGAATTACTTCACTGATTCTCTCCTTTATGGTAACGAATCTGACACGGAACCATCGATCCAAGGCACGGACAGCGGAGAAGAAGCTGATTCCGAGGCCGGATTCGATTACAATGGCGGTTTTGTTTTAAATGACATTGTACCCTTTGTAATCAATCTTGACGATGAACAATCGTCAGATGGCGGTTGTAACTGGCAACTTGCCGATATTGAAATAAAAGATGATTTAGAGTACTCCTTGTCTCTTGATGATGTGGTAAGAGAACTGTATGATAATGCTGACTTGTATATGCCGCTTCGATCGTCTTATGTAACGAAGGAGCGCCTCCAGCATTCTTTCGGAACAACCATGATCATCCCGAACAAGGTAGGAGGTGCAAAAGAAGTAATTTATGGTAAAGGAAAAAGCTCTCCGTTACCAGATCATTTCCTAAGTGAAGACGAAGATGATGACAAACCTGGTCGGCATTTATCTAAATATAGTCCGGAAGCGCGCAAGCTCATGGAAAAGCAGGGGTACGATTTCACACTCGGAGAAGGTCTATACTTCGATCGAGGTCCTCGTAATCCAGCCAAAGCGGTATATGTACCAAAAGGGAAACCTGAGGATTATTATAAATATGGGCGAGGCTTAGGTTATGTTTCATCAGATGACGAATGTGGTTGGCAAATTATCGATCAAATTGCTAACAAAGCTAAGGATGGGTACTTGCCAGATTCTTCAGCTGAGGATTCCGACACAAGTTTGGGAGAAATGTTCAAAACCTTAATGTCAAACATGACTACAGCTGATCCATCTACGTTGGAGGATGACGATCAAATGCCAACGTGGGAAGACCCATGGGTTCATCACCTAAACATGCAATACGGTGATAGGTTCGAACAGAGAGAACCACCAACCGAAGATGAAGTAGTCCAAATTAATATGGGCAATGAGGCCAATCCAAAGCCCATATTCATCAGCGGTAGTCTTCTTCCAGATGAGAAGGAGGAATTAATTGCCCTGATCAGAGAATACATTGATGTCTTCGCCTGGAACTACGAAGATATGCCAGGACTCGACCCTAATGTGGCAATGCACCGCCTAGACATCAAGCCGGATGCCAAACCTGTCAAACAACAGCAAAGACGGTTTCGTCCGCAGATTATGGAAGCCATTGAGGCAGAGGTTAAGAAGTTGATCGATTCGGGATTTATCCGAGAAGAACAACATCCAGACTGGTTAGCCAACATCGTTCCCGTCATGAAGAAGAATGGCAAAATCAGGATTTGCATCGACTTCAGGAACCTGAATGAAGCATGTCCGAAAGATGATTTCCCTCTCCCAATCACGGATGTCATTATCGACAATACATGTGGATTCGAGAGGATGTCCTTCATGGATGGATTTTCGGGATATAACCAAATCAAGATGCATCCAGAGGATGAGAAGCATACGGCGTTTAGAACACCCCTCGGCGTCTTCTGCTATACGGTGATGCCTTTCGGTCTGAAGAATGCCGGTGCCACATACCAGCGAGCGATGACTAAGATTTTCCAAGAACATCTCAGGAAAACAGTCGAATGCTACGTTGATGATTTGGTTGTGAAAAGCCGCAACAAAGAAGATCACATCAAGGATTTGAAGACGATGTTCGATCTCATGAGGAGTCATCAATTGAAGATGAACCCCACTAAATCATTCCTTGGAATGTCCAGCGGAAAATTCCTGGGATTCGTCGTCACCACTAAAGGTATTCATATCGATCCCGATAAGGTGAAGGCGATACATGAACTGCAACCTCCTAGAAACCTAAGAGAGCTCAGAGGATTGCAAGGGCGTTTAGCTTATATCCGGCGTTTCATCTCAAATCTTTCTGGGAAGTGCCAACCGTTCTCTAAGCTGAACAAGAAAGGGGTATCATTTATCTGGGATGATGCCTGCCAAAAAGCGTTCGAAGATATCAAAACATATCTGGCGAACCCTCCTGTTCTCGTTGCACCGAAATCTGGTAAACCGTTCTTGATTTATCTCAAGGCGATGAACCACTCGATAAGTGCCTTACTAGCGCAAGACGATGATAACGGTCACGAACAGGCAGTTTATTACCTAAGTCGGACCTTGGTAGGCGCAGAAATCTAAGAGAGCTCAGAGGATTGCAAGGGCGGCTAGCTTACATCCGGCGGTTCATCTCAAACCTTTCTGGGAAGTGCCAACCATTTTCTAAGCTAAACAAGAAGGGTGTGTCATTTATTTGGGACGACGCCTGCCAAAAGGCACTCGAAGATATCAAGACATATCTGACAAATCCCCCTGTTCTCGTTGCACCAAAATCAGGTAAACCGTTCTTGATTTACATCAAGGCGATGAACCATTCGATAAGTGCTTTGTTAGCACAAGACGACGATAATGGTCACGAACAGGCAATTTATTATTTAAGTCGGACGTTGTTGGGCGCTGAGTCTCGATATCCGATGATTGAGAAAGAATGTCTCGCGTTGGTGTTTGCAGTGCAAAAGATGCGGCATTACTTAGTGGGACAGACAATTTATGTTATCTCTAATGTTAATCCCGTGCGAGTATTTATGACCCAACCGGGTTCGATGAATTGGCGGTTTGCAAAATGGGCCATCCTCTTGTCCCAGTATGATTTGCATTTCAAACAGCAAAAGTCGGTCAAGGGACAAGCGATTTGTGATCTTTTGGCGGCAAACCCGACCGCAGATGCGGCAGAAGTATATGATGACTTGCCGGATGAAACCCACGAGGTTAACACTACATCGCACCAGCAAGTATGGCAATTATATTTTGATGGTGCTTCAAGAGCAGTTAATAGGGTAATAACCCCGGGATGTCCCACCGTCTCCTCTGGAGTTGGAGTCGTCTTAATCTCCCCGGGAAAGCATGTAATGCCCCGAGCTTATTCATTGACTGGTCCGTGTTCCAATAACGTGGCCGAGTACAATGCACTTCTCATTGGACTCAGTTTCGCCAAGGAGCTGGGGGTCGAATATCTCGAAGCTTTTGGGGATTCTCAATTGATAGTCAACCAGGTCCGTGGAGAGTATGAAGTCAGGAACCAAGACCTGATCCCGTACCACCAGGAAGCCATCAAAATGGCAGAATCTTTTGAAGAATTCTTCATTGAATATATCCCTCGTCTCCAGAACGCTTAGTATCACTTGCGCAGCCTCCCGAAACTGAGCTGTTAGTCACAGTACGGACGCATCAACTCTGCGTACCCATATATAGTAGGGATATTGAAGAGGAAGATGACGGAAACATAAACGCCAAGGAGGTGAATTCAACTCAAATTGGGTCTAAGTCCCGAGATTGGCGTTTTCCCATCATTGACTATGTCCAGTATGGTATTCTGCCAGAAGACGTAAAATAAAGGGAATCAATTCGCCGAAGAGCGCCAAGATTCCTTTATAATGCCGAGACCCATACGTTATACCGTAGGGGATACGATGGTTTATTACTCCGATGCCTTTCGAACAAAGAAGCAGAAGAAGTTCTTAAGGAAGCGCACGAAGGAGAATGTGGTGCGCATCAGCCCGGTCCCAAACTGTATGATCGCATCAGGAGGATGGGATATTTCTGGCCAACGATGGTTCGTGACGCAATCGAATACGCACGAGAATGCTACGCTTGCCAGATACATGCAAATTATATGCATCAACCGCCAGAGCAGTTGCACACATCAACCACGTCATGGCCGTTCGAGACATGGGGCATGGACATTATTGGTCCTATTTTTCCCCCTTCAGTCAAAGGCGATCGATTCATTCTGGCGATCACGGATTACTTCTCAAAGTGGGCTGAAGCAATTCCGTTTAAAGAAGTAACGACGAACAACGTCATCAATTTCATCAAGCATCATGTCATCTACAGACACGGCGTGCTAAGAAGGATCATTCATGACAACGGTCCACAGTTCATAAGCAACGCCTTCGTCAGGTTCTGCGACAAGTTCAAGATCGAAGATGTCTCGTCGACAGCTTATTATCCCGCTGCGAATGGATTAGCTGAAGCGTTTAACAAAACGATCATTAAGATCCTGTCAAAGCTCGTGAAGACCAATAAACGAGACTAGGACGATAAACTCGGTGAGGCACTCTGGGCTTATCGCACCACCATACGCACGCCCACAGGTGCCACCCCGTATTCGCTGGTATACGGATGTGAAGCTGTGCTACCGCTGGAAATTCAGATTCCATCCCTTCGGATCGCCCTCGCTGGTATACGGGTGTGAAGCTGTGCTACCGCTGGAAATCCAGATTCCATCCCTTCGGATCGCCCTCGCAACAGAGATGACGACAGAAGAACAGCATCAGAAGCGTCTCGAAGAGCTTGAGAGGCTGGATGAAAATCGCTTGGAAGCTCAACAGCAAATTGAGTTTTACCAGGCTAGGATGTCTAGGGCTTTTAACAAAAGAGTCCGACAGAGAAGCTTCAAGGAAGGAGATCTGGTCCTCGCTGCTCGCCGACCAATAATCCTCACTTCCAAGAAGAAAGGTAAATTCGAACCCAAATGGGAAGGACCGTTTGTAATAGACACAGTCTATTCAAACGGCGCATATCGCCTGATTACTCAAGAGGGCACCAGGCAATTAATGCCAATAAATGGGAAGTTCCTGAAAAAATACTATCCCTAGTATGTTCAGGATAACCCATTTACCGGGAAGTTCCTTGAAGAATATTACACTTAATATTCTAAAGGATAACCCAAAGTTATTTTCTTCACCAAATTCCCTCACTGATCAGTTTCAATTGACAGTGGGTCCACCAAAAATGTCCATCTGGCCCTCTTGACTCTTTCCATAGACAAGAAGGTCCCCTTTCAGATCAGAGTCTCCTTTCGATAAACGAAAGAACTCCTTTCTCTTCTCTTTGGTTAAATCTTCTCACGGTTATAGCCAAAGTTGAAACTTCACTTCGATAAACGAAGAACTCTTTTTTCAGTTTAGATAACCAATCCTATAAAAGGCAAGTTTATCTAAATTTTCCAGATTCTCGGAGTGGAGATCCCACTTCTAGTTTCTTTTGCGCTGGAAATAGAATATAAAATTCTTCCTTTCCAGAATCAGGGAATAGAATATAAAATTCTTCCTTCCTTGTTTTCCGGGTTCGCCTTCACCCTAAAAGAAGACCGGGAAATAGAATATAAAATTCTTCCTTTCCCGCACCAACCTTTTCTAAGAATCTATCAATCTAGGATTCATCCTAGGAAGTTTATCCCGAATCCTAAGCAGGGATAAGTCTGCGCCTAACACGCGCTGCCGGTTTAGTCTTTTTCCGCACAAAAAGACACCAGAGTCTGATTCTGGGGTATTTTATCCTGAAACCTAAGCAAGGATAAGTCTGCGCTTAACCCGCGCTGCCGGTTAGTTCTTAACCGTTAAAAAGAACACCCGTCCACATATTCAACATTGTGGCAGGTCGTCATTAATAACACCAAAATCCATGCCTTACACGCATGGGGAATTTCATCCCGAATCCTAAGAAAGGATATGCCGACGCCTAACACGCGTCGCCGGTTTAGTCTTTCGCCGTAGAAAAAGACACCAGAAGACCAGTCTGGGGTATTTTATCCCGAAACCTAAGTAGGGATAAAGTCAACACCTAACACGTGTTGCCGGGTAGCCTATTCCCGTAACAATGGCGAAGTCTATGTATTCGACATCATAGCACGAAGTCTAAGGGAGTTCATTCCCTTAGCACAACGTTACATGCGGAACGGATTCCGACAATCCGCATGCTAGCCCGACTCAAACGGTAGTCGGTAAAGGCTAATCAAACCCGTTGAAGGCTGGGGGTTAGCCAAAAATCCTAAAGTCAACACCTAACACGTGTCGCCGGGTAGCCTATTCCCGTAACAATGGCGAAGTCTATGTATTCGACATCATAGCACGAAGTCTAAGGGAGTTCATTCCCTTAGCACAACGTTACATGCGGAACGGATTCCGACAATCCGCATGCTAGCCCGACTCAAACGGTAGTCGGTAAAGGCTAATCAAACCCGTTGAAGGCTGGGGGTTAGCCAAAAATCCTAAAGTCAACACCTAACACGTGTCGCCGGGTAGCCTATTCCCGTAACAATGGCGAAGTCTATGTATTCGACATCATAGCACGAAGTCTAAGGGAGTTCATTCCCTTAGCACAACGTTACATGCGGAACGGATTCCGATAATCCGCATGCTAGCCCGACTCAAACGGTAGTCGGTAAAGGCTAATCAAACCCGTTGAAGGCTGGGGGTTTGCCAAAAATCCTATGAGTATTATGGTCAATCATTTCAAACGTTGGCGGCTAAAGTCTTCACCGCAACTTCCTCTGTCTCGACCAGCTGCTGCTTCAAGGACTTCAGCTCATCAGATAAAGCAGTGTGTGTTTGCTGATCCTGCAGCTTTGTCATCTGGAGAATACTCAAAGTCTCCTCCTTCTCACGGAGTTCTCGTCGGAGCTGATCTATCTGGGTCTCACAAGAAGCGATGGAAGAATCAAGCTCGTCAAGTGAGGATGATTTAGTAGCAAGGTTAGCCTCAACTCGATCTATTCGGCCCCGCTGCACCTGAATCTCGAGCTCAGCAACCATCCGAGTACTGCGCCATGACTGTAAGCGAGTATCCAACTCAGCAGCAATGAATGAAGAGGCACCTGCATCCCGGAGCTCGTGAAACATCTGAAGCTCACGCTCTAAGCAGTCAAGGTCATCGAATATAACTCTCGCCAGATCCGGGTATCCCGCATCCCTTATTAAATTTATTTTAGAATCAAGGAATGGTTTAAACTGGCGAAGGGAAAGTCCGTCGTGGAGGAGTTTGCCAAGCATAACATTCATAAAGGAGAAGAAAGAGCGGACTTCTACACAAATGACGATCTTCTCAGGGTCATTGTCCGATAACAACTCCTTCACGAGGACATGAAGCCGAGAGGAAAGCCCTACACAAAAAGGAGAAATCCGTCAAAAAGCCTTAATAAGGAAATAAATGACATTTTCAGCGGCTTAATTTATACCTCCTTCCCCTTGAGTCGCTGGGGGTAGCGGAGACGTAACGGCTGTGGGGGTGTCAACTGGTGGAGTTGGTCTCACAGCCGGCTCAGCAGGATCAGCCTCGGCAAAAGCTCCTTTTAAACACAGAACAGAATGTTCAGATGCATTACATTATAGCTGCATTAGTCAAAAAATTGGCTAGTCCTATAATTAACTCGAGAAGAGGCACGTACTTTCAAAAGAACCATTCTCGGGATCCTGAGGGAGTACGGGCTCAGGAAACATATCCTCGGGCAGCGGGCCATCGATCTGAGGAGAGTCATACATGAAGTGGAACATAGAAGTGTCTGCAGGCAAACCTGCCTCGTCGAAATCGTCAATCGAAAAATCTGACACAAAGAAATCCTCCCTAAAGTCGGCGGCTTCTGCAGGTTTTTCTACCTGGTAAGGTGAGTCAGGCTCACCAGAAGATACAAACTCATGAGGAGCAGGATCGAAACTCATCTCCCCTTCCTCGCGCTCTCCTGCATAGAATGGGGAAGCATGAGCCTAAAAATCTAAACGATCAAGAGAATGATCTATAGAGTAGATGTTACCTCTGTCGCTAGCAGGATCATCACCAGCCAAGTCCATCTCAGATGCCCGCGAATCTGCAGGCGGCTTATGGGCTAGTCTCTTCCGCCTATCAGCACGGACAGTAGTCGAAGGTCTTGCCCGGGCAAAAGGACGGAATTCCTCTTCACTGTTTGTCGCTGTACCTGAAATATCAGATAGTGGTCAGGAATAGCAATTTGGAAATGCAGAAAGAAAAGATGGGTGACTAACCTCGCTCGAAATCTGCCTCGTAGTCTTCAGGATCTCCGCCTGAAGCCTCTTCGGCTGAACTAAAGGCCCTATGACCTTCTGCATCAAGTCGGCGGGTCTTGCCCCGCACCCTCTGTGACCGAGCACCGTCCCGGATCACATGAGAATCAATCTGAGAGGCTTCTTCGGCCACCAACTCTTCAATAGGCTTCACCGGGACAGTCTTATTAGCTGCTAACAACCACCTGCAGCTCAAGAAAGTGAGGTTCAACTGTCGCTCAGCACCCGGGAGACTGAACCTAACACCAGTGCAGCCTGTCACGGTCCACAACCATGCACGAAGACCGTCCACCAAACCTCCATGAGCACGAAGCTGCTGGCGTGGGTTCCCAACATAAAGCTGGTCATAACCAAACTGGCGAGCGAATCGGCAGGGTAGATATGGCTCTATAAAACACTGATTCCCCACCCGGAAAGTCAAGTAGCCCGGCCTGATGTTCACTAGCCAATTAAAGCAGCCGATATCTAAATAAGTGCGATACTCCCTCGGCTTCTCCTCATCAATCAAACATTCGCCATACCGGCTGGAGAACTGCGGAAAACAAGTAGAGAACGCCCAGCACTTGTGGACCTGTAGCTGCCTCCTGATATCAGAGAATCCTCGGCCTTCCCACTCGCCATTCTCAAGCAGCTGTAGTAAGGGAACAGAGTGGTCCATGGCATGCGGTACCGACATCATCAGCCGATATCTAAATAAGTGCGATACTCCCTCGGCTTCTCCTCATCAATCAAACATTCGCCATACCGGCTGGAGAACTGCGGAAAACAAGTAGAGAACGCCCAGCACTTGTGGACCTGTAGCTGCCTCCTGATATCAGAGAATCCTCGTCCTTCCCACTCGCCATTCTCAAGCAGCTGTAGTAAGGGAACAGAGTGGTCCATGGCATGCGGTACCGACATCATGTCAGAACGATGAAGGACGAACCAAGCCATCAAATAAACATACGGCAGCTCCACCTTAGTAGTAGGAATCTGAGTCGGCGATTCACCCTCCTTCCGTGTAAAAGCACCGAAAATCTGTCGAAGCCCTCGATGAATGTTAGCCACCATCACCGGAAGAAGTGAAAGTTCCTTTCCGTAGGCAAGTTGAACCGCAGGGTAGAGCACTTCCAGTGGCAGAGCGTCACCGGACTGATACGGGACTACGCATTTCTTTAACCAGATGGCGAGGTAGCCGGCGAGAAGAGTCATCGGACGAATCGGTGCGGTCGCATGGCATAAGAATGATTTGAATTTAGTCCCTGCAGGAAAGCCACTCTCAGGACTGCTAATGGTATAGGAGTGGGCGTCAGTCTTCTTCAGCAGCTCATTAACCTCTGAAGGAGTCAGCGGTGCCAGTTCACAAATAGTTTTGCCAGAATGGCTCTCCAGATTCCTGAACAAATATGATGCGAACTGCTTCAGGCTCACATTTGATTTGGTCCTCTTCGCTAGGGGCTTAGACTGCACCAAAGCAATGTAATAGTGACAGGTGAGGTCCCATAAGGTCTCGTAGCGGTCGGGCATGCGATCCTTCAGCTGACTCAGTTCATGGTTGGAAGGAAAATACTCCTGGTATAACATCTGACCCATGGGCAAACCAGAAATCTTATGCATCTCATGAAGAGCCAAACCCAACTCTCTCTAGTCCCAGTACTCCAGGACGCAATCCAATGATGTGATTCCTGCTCGAACCAGGAGCTGCCTGATGAGTGATGTAGCCACAGTGAACGCTCTCATGCTCCTCTGTCAAGTGCCACGACATCTCCCGTTTCACAGCCTGACGCCTGAGCTCAGTCAAGGAATGGTGCCGAGGAATCTTCGGTAAATAGAAGAAGCCATTGCCAGTCTTATGAAGCCACTGCTCGGCGTCAATAAATGCTGCATCGGGATCTCTGACAGAATCGCCAAACAAGAAATCAGTCTTCCTGAGAGACTGAACGGAACTAGCATCCTTCACGAGGGGCGCATCTGTAATCAGCTGACGAAGGGCTTGATGTCCACCTTCCTTCACCACTTGGGCAACCTCTGTCGACGTGCCCGGAACAAACTGGGAAGCAAGTGGAATCGGCGAAAAATCATCAGACGTCGAATAATATTCGTCACGACGTCCATTCACCGCATGCGATGAAAAGGCTCCGGAAGGATACTCCACTGAAAACAAGCAATTAAGTGTTTGTTAATTTCAGGTATAAAAGGAAGTTGAACTCATCTTACAAATCGGTAAGATAGAGTCATTACCTTATAAAGGGTGAGACGATTTGGCCACATTGTGCGTTTATAAGATAGGGCATATCGACAATATATCCCTACCTCATAAAACACAATGCAGCGTCAAAACACCCCCTTTATTTTGAGATATGGTTTTGACCAAGCAAAACCTATCTTTAAAGCATCGATCCTCACCAAGGAGAATCAAGGCTCTTCCCGATTGCCTCACCAAGGAGAACAACGTGAGGTTAAAAGGACCAATTTGCAAATTTTCAGAAAAAAGATGGCTAATTTGTAACATTTCGAATATGCAAAAAATAGCTCACCAGCATATGAAGGAAGCACGCCGTCAGCCGATGCAGCAGGGGAACGACCTCTCGAGACTCGCGACATAATGACCTACAAAATAAATCAAGAGGTCAGATCTAGAAAAAATCCTCTTTTTATTGCAATTCTACCCCCTGAAAGATAAGCTCGAGGCGCCAAATCATAATCCTAACCCTCGCATGCAATCCCACAAGTTCATAAATTAAATTAAGCATAAAAAAAATGCTAAAATTATGGAAGATTAAATTAAGCATAAAAAAATGCTAAAATTATGGAAGATATACCTGAGGGAAAGCTCGAAGATCCAATAAAGGCGAGACCTTTAAGGAAACTTGAACCACGCGCTCGAGGGGCCTGAGAGAAACTTTTTATTTGGAGTTTTTGGGGGATTTCTCAGTCCAAGATCCAAAGGAAAGCTAGATCTAATACAGATCTGAAGTTTGGAGGGAGAAAAGAGGCTTGTGAGAAAAGAAAACCAAAAATTAGAGGGAGGGGGTGGCCGGCCCTAGAAAGAGAGGAAGAAAAAGAAAAAGAAAAAAAAACCCCTTTTATAGCCATGAACCAGATCTGGCTGAACCAGACCAGACCGGGCTGAACCAGACCAAGCCAGATGGGACCAGAATGAGCCAAATTGAGCCAGATTGAGCCAGAATGAGCCAAATTGAGCCAGATTGAACCTGGCTGGACCAGACCAGACCAGAATGAGTCAAATTGAGCCAGATTGAACCAGAATGAGCCAGTCTGAGCCAAATTGAACCAGTTTGAACCAAACTTGAACCAGAATTCAAATTGGAGCTGAATTAAGCATTGGAACGACTTTAGATCAACCTACGGTTCAGTCCTTCACCTATTTAACCCCTCTACCACATATTTGGAAGGGTTGGAGAGATTTTTGAACCCAAATACTGCCTTTTTGGCACATTTTTGGGCCGGTTCAGATTATTCGAAACCTAAAGAATACTCCGAAAAGTGTACGAGTATAAACTGCTTCTTAATACTCCAGCTTCTTAATACTCCAATAAGGTATACTAGTATAAACTATTCCTTCCTCTTTGTTGAGAAGTTTCTGGAGAATATTTTTCTAAAAAATATTCTTAAGGATAACTCAACATAACTCCCAGGAGTGTATGAGTATAAACTAGACCTCCCCGCTCCAACTCCTTAGGAGCTTAAACTGTGTAGACTCCAAAAGACTTACGAGTATAAACTGTGTTAAACGTCGGACAACACGTCACAATGGAGATTCAAAGCCGTCAACCGATGGTCAATTCCATGTTGAAGCAACTAACTCAGGCTAAAAAGCCATGAAATTAAGAATCGACTTCAAATTCAAAATTCCGACAACGGTCAGACAATAAATGCAGCACCGGAACCCTCTCAAGCATTCGACAAAGCACCAAATAGCCTGGAGGATTGAAGGAATCGAGAACAGAAGCCATTCCAAGATCCCGTTACACTGATTGAAGGTTGGGACAGTCATATCCAAAGTATTCCAGACTCTTCTATAAAAGAACGAGGCTGGAAAACTTTGGAGGGGGTATCTGTAGGCATATAAAATTGCTTATAGGTCCCTTAACACGGCTCAACACGAACTAATGAACCATCGGGCGACGTATCAAAGCCCGAACATCAGTCCACAACACCGAAGCCAAGTGACACGCAACGAAGCGGATTAACAAGGCTACGAAGTTGACGAACCGCACGTGAACAACGGAATGAATCCACTCGCGTGCGGAATCAAACCAACGGTCCAGGGAGTCAACGAGTCATCCAACCATATAACGGATTCGAACTCAGACACCAAAGCCGATTTACTGCCTAATCGGGATCCAGACTTCCAAATCAGGATTCAGAACAAATCGGGGTTCAGAGCAACGCCACAGGCGAACTCGGATGAATCGCGATCGAGTCACGATCAGTTTTGGAATCAAGCTCAGAATCGGATTTATTGCCAAATCAGGAATCGAGTCAACGAATCGATTTCAGACCAATCAACCGCATAACCGAATCACGGACGAAGCGGATACAAAGACTGAAACAACTGAACGACGGACGCAAAACCCGGAGCGGCCACCTTGGGGTGGCTCGGCCAGGGCCGAGCCACCCTAGGGTGGCTCGGCATGAGCCGAGCCACCCTGAGGTGGCCGCCCAGATCTGTGCCAAATGCACAGATCTGGTTGCCTATAAATAGGCGGGGTCATTCATCATTTTAGAGGACTTTTGGAAGAACTTTTGGAGAGCCGAAACTCTGCCGGATTAAGACCTCATCTTGGAGTTTTTTAAAGGCTTGAAGACTTGAACGTTTGGATCTGATTCTCGGCGAGCACCCGCATCACAAAAAGGCAGGAGTTCGAGGGGATCGAGATCTCAGATCTACGTTGTTACACTCCGGATCAAAGCTTGGTCTTTGATCCCGAGATTCGAGCGATTGTTTCCTTGGTGAAATAATCCCTCCGGCTATTATTTCCTTGGTGAAATAATACCCGTTATACTGCGTAGATCTGTTCGGATCTAGATCGCGCGGTGGTCCACGGCAAACAACCCCGGCGCAGGCAAACAACCCACGCAAGCGAGTGACCGAATAACAGGAGCTCGCGATTTGTTCGACGAAAGAGAAAAAGTTGTAATTTTTAATTTTCTTTATTTTTGATTGTAATCGGATCTAAAAAAAGACCGGATCTCTGCAACCGAAAAACTGTTATTCAAGATAGCAATGGAATCAATGAAGAAAGCAACGATTTTTCGAGCGAACAATCATGTCATGTGTCAATTTAAGGATCCAGGCTGCGTCATGAAGACTTGTATGGGATTCATCCGGGAGATGATATGTATAGTTTGGCCAACCAGGTAGTGTCGTATTTTCTAGATAGTGAACACCAAGGCCAAACACTCCTTTTCGACCATGGGGTATCGTCAATCAGCTCCCTACAAGGTTCTACTCAGGTAATAAATGCCTTGCTCATGGCCGGGATCATCATTCTAGGCTAAGAGGGCACCAAGAGAATGCTCCATTATCCACACATAAATTAGGAAGGGTTTTCTTGAAACCGGGGCCGCCTAGATAGGTGGATTCGAGAGATAAGTCTTGATCTCATCGAAGGCTTATTGGCAAGGGTCATCCCATACGAAGGAAAAACCTTTCTTCATCAACTTAGAGAAGGGTTGGTACTTACCCAAAAGATTTAAGATGAATCTTTGGATGTAAGCCAGACGTCCTTGCAGTCCTCTCAATTCTTTGAGATTCCTAGGTGGTTGAAGCTCCTGAATAGCTTGCACCTTGTCGGGGTCTATGTGAATTCCTTTCGTCATGACGATGAATCCGAGGAATTTGTTTCTCGACATCCCAAGAATGATTTTGTGGGGTTCATTTTGAGTTGTTGGGATCGCATCAGTTCGAACATCATCCACAGGTCTTAAAGATGATCGTCTTTGTTACGACTCTTTACAACCAAGTCATCTACGTAGCATTCGACCGTCTTTCATAGATGATCCTGGAAAATTATGCTCATGGGGCGCTGATAGGTTGCACCGGCATTCTTATGTTTGAAGGGCATAACTGTATAGCACTATACCCATACCAGAGTTCTAAATAAAGTGTGCTTCTCATGAATGACATCCTTTCGAACCCACAGGTATTATCAATGATGACGTCTCTGATGGGTAAAGGGAATTCATCATTTGGACATGCAGTGTTGAGGTCCCTGAAGTTGATGCAAATAAGAATTGTTTTGTTCTTCTTCAGGACTGGCACAATGTTAGCCACCCAATCGCGGTGTTGTTACTCCATGATGAAGGCTGACTCGATCAACTTGTTCACATTGACTTCGATCGTCTCCATAATTTGTGAATGAAACTGTCTTTACTATTGTTTGATAGGTTTGGCATCCATGTTGATGTTGAGGCGATACACAACGATCCGGGGGTCAAGGCCAGACATGTCTTCATAATTCCAGGCAAAGACGTTAATATATTCTCGCATGAGGGATATAAAGTCTTCTTTCACCTGGGGAGGTAAGCTATCGCTGATAAATATGGGCTTAGGGTTAGCCTCATCCCCAATATTATTTGGAGTATCTTATCCTCCGTGGGTGGCTCACGCTATTCGAAGCGACCACTTCATTGGGCACTAACATGACGATTCCATACTTCATCATAAAGCGGGATCTGCTCATCCTCTTTGATTTTAGTGAGATCAACCATGGTTATGTTGACTGTGAGGTTCTTGAATAAGTCTCTCACACTAATGTCTAAATCCCATGTCGAGCACATCGACGATTGATCATCTCAATGCATGTCGTTGGATATCTCGTCGAAATTATAGTATAACTCTGAGGAGCGTAAAACCCTAAAAAATTAAATATTTTGTAATAAATAATAATAAATGTGTTACATTATGAAAAAATAATATTTATTAATGTTTGATTATGCTAGAAATTGATTTGAGATCAATTCAATGTATATATGTGAATATAAAAGTAATATCATGCACACGTGCACGGGCCTGAATCTGGGAAAAACGACCAGTTAAAAAGTATATGCATTTTAGACACCGAATAATTTGGAATATGGAAACACTTAAAAGTCCTAAGTTGTAGATCTCTTAAAGAGCTTTCTAACAAATCTTATATCACCTCATTCAGAGGTCGGACATGAAAGTCATGGCCAAAATACCAAAGGTTATTTTTCTAGTCAGACTAGGTTTCCTGGTTCGGGTCAAACAGGTTTGTTTCAAAGGTTATTTTTCTAGTCAGACTAGGTTTCCTGGTTCGGGTCAAACAGGTTTGTTTCGGGTTTACCTCTATAAATACCTATCAGACTAGGTTTCCTGGTTCGGGTCAAACAGGTTTGTTTCGGGTTTACCTCTATAAATACCTATGTTTTTATAAAAATTCCTCTCTTTTATTATATTTATAAACCCTGGCAGTTATCCTCTCCACTCAAAAACCCTAGATCTTTTTCTTATGAATTTTAAGAGCTTTGTGAAGCATAATACCAACACAAGGGCTAGATCTTCGATGTGTGACAAGGGAGAATGTGTGGTTTATGCTCGTGGATTGGTTGTTGTTTATTTCAGAGGCTTAGAATGACATTTGAGGTAAGATTATCTTCATCCAAACTCATCCCCATAGTTAAATAACTAGTGTAGATGATTAATATGATGTTGAATATGTGTTTTCATGCTTTAATCTTAACCTGAGGTGTTAAAAGTCAGATTTTTGATATTAAATCTTAAACAAATGCTAGATTATTAATCTCTTCTTGCTGTTTTATGATAGTATCATAATCATGATCATTAGGGTTATTCATAATTTCGTTTATATGTAAGAAATTTAAGAGATGTACTAAATATATATTTTCTGCAGAAAACTGCAGCACTTGTATAATCTTTAACTGAGATTTTAAGATAGTAAATAAACTCCAAATTTAACCAAACTATATGCAAACGAAAGATATATATATCTAGTTTCTAAAACAGAAAATCATTCTTAAAAAGAGTTTGTATTAATAATATGTCATGTAGAAAAACTGTTGCATATGTATAATGTTTAACTAGAGATTTGAGATAACAAATGAACTCCAAACTGAACCAAACTTATATCATTTGAAAGATGTGTGAATGTAGTTTTCAAAACAGAAAATCATTTGTAAAAAATAGTTTTCCTAAAGAAAGATATGCTCATTTTACTAACAAAAGTCTCGTCCGTTTTCCCGCTCTTTTTGTGGAGCGGTGTTGCGCCATTTTGAGATGCGTTCACGGAGTTTTGAGCCACTTGATGTTACACGTATAGTCATGAATATATTATGTTACGCATTTGAGAATCTCAAGGGGATTATGATGAGTTTTGATTTGATCATATTTGAATTAGATATCGTTCATACACATATTGGATGTCGTTGATGAGCACAGCTCAGTACTATATGGGATAGTGCATCGACATACTAGATATACACAGTTTATATATGAGGTGGATATCGTTGATGAGCTCAGTTTAGTACTATATGAGGTAGTGCAATGATATTCTACATGTACAGGTTATTGAGTCGGATTTTAGGAGGTTTGATCTAGCCGTCGGTCCTGCACTAGGGTGCGAGAGGCTCGTGAGCCATATTTCTAGGATGCTTATTTGGTAGTCTATCCAGCACTCATGTTACACACTGACTTTGTGATGAGACTAATGAGCCGTATATAAAGTTCAGGATACCTACAGGATAGTCCGTTGCATTGAGACAATTACCTGATAGCCTAAGTGTAGCAAATGTCGGTTATGAATACGACCTATCACTGAACTATATGATCGAGATATGTTATTTTTGAAAGTATATAAAATTATGTGTTGGTATTTTATTCTATCTCCCCAGTGATAGTGGAAGATATTATAAATACGATGTGTTGATGTCTTATTTCTTTTACTGCCTTCTTTACTTCTTAGTTGAGATCAATGATTAGAGATTCACAACATGAGACATATGGTATATATATGAGGGTTTCCTTATTTGGGATTATTTCGCTCGACGTACCAGTCTCGTGTTGTGGATTTTTAATTTTTGGTTTCATTAGATTGTCTTTTCTTAGTTCGGTATTAATGTTTAGATATCTACAATTTGAGACTTATGGTATATACACGAGAGTTTCCTTGTTTGGATTATTTTACTTGACATACTACATCTCGTGTTGTAGGTTTCTAAATGTTAATCTCACTTAGATACGGGAAAAATAAATCTAGGTAGACTATGTTTAACAGATAGAGCCTTCACTTCATCTAGCAGCCCTTCTCCTAGGGGCGGATGGAGGTAATCTTGCTATAGCGCTCTGACGCTCTTGTTATTATTCTTTTTCTTTTAAATTACTTTTTAAGAAGTTCACAGTTTTGGAGAGCCGTAGGGTGACGGAGTTCTAGCATAATCGTCATCATGTATTTTTACTTGTAGAAACTCAACTATAGTTTTGAGTTTTATCCAGACATTACAGTTTTATTTTCATATTGTAAAGGCAGTATATCTTAGTATAATTTTTAGTTGATTTATGTTGAGATATTTTCACTATTCAGATATCAGATATATTATAGTTGAGACATGATTCTTTTTATTTATAAAATATCTCTTCTATATCATGTCTATTATATTTCTTTCCTTTATTTTACTTGTTTTGTACCTGCACTTCTATTTGGTTCCACTAAGGATATTGCTGTGATTGGTGAAACGTGTTTATGCACAGTGTGGGTATATGGTAGGTTTAACATCTCTGGTTTCACCTTGGATTGTAGCCTTGTGTGAACCCAGAGCCGTCACAGAGGAGGTGTAGCCCAATCCCCTTTGGGTTTTGTCGTAGTAATTGTTGGGCTTTCCTTTGGGAACATAAGTAGGTCGGATGAGTGTTTTTCACCCTTTGCTATAATTCAATCCTTCTTTGCGGGTGAATTCATAACCCATACTCTCCATTATACACGTCACGATCTGATCTTAATGCGAGAACTGAGGAGTGGGCTCATCATTGTCTGACTCGTCCCACATTGTACGCATAGGCTGATCTCTCTTTCTAAATAAAATATCCTTTTGATATTTACCTCAGGCGGGTATGATAAGGACGTCTTGCGAGGACTCGATCGCCTGTTTGTCTGTGATGAACGACAAGTACACATGCAAGTTCAAGGAAGAGTTATTATATAACTCTACAACCAAATTGCTAAACTCGTCATTACTAGACTCTAAACTAGAAGATAAGTAAGTAAAGTCAGAACCTTCATTCATGATAAACCCGTCCGCCTAGGCAGTGCTGGTTACAACAAGGCCTCCATAGCTGATTACAATAGGTTCAATGTCGTTTAAGCCAAGACCCTCGTTGTACTCAGACTCACTATCGGCCTTATTGCCACTGTCAGGTTCCTTGACCGGTGGCTCGTTGCCCAGTTCAGAGTCCTCGAATAGCAAAGAATCTATGAAGTAATTTTCAACCCCTTTGAAGGGTTGTTTATCAGCAATCACCATCTTTACTTGATCACGACCGTTCACATACTTCAAACACTGATACAATGTGGATGGGACTATCCGGTTGCTACGGATCCATGGCCGACCTAATAGCATATTGTAGGAAGGCTCCGCATCGATGATGTAGCAGGTCATTTTTGTCTTCATGTTGCGTAGTCGGCACTTAAGGCAGATCTTCCCCAGCGGTCGAGTTTCGGTGGCGTTAAAACCAAAGATGGTGGTAGTCATTACGGATAGCCATATTTGAGGTACCCTCAAGTGTTTGATGAGCTTTAAGGGGACAATTCTCAGCGTAGACCTTGGATCTACTTGGATCCTGTCCACTTGAGAGGAGCCGACGTATCCTGTGAAGTACAGGGGTTGGTCGTGGGATGTACTCTTGATGAGCATATCCTCAGGAGTGAAGGTAATGCCAGGAATCTGTTGTCTGGATGTCTGGCAGCATTGTGGACATCCCATTTCCACGTCTCCTTCATAAACAGGCGAGAAATGCATGGCAAAGGCCTCTGAGTCTATCAGCTGTGTGAGCAGGTCGAACTGAAAGGGTTGACTGCTCGAACTTAGCTGCTCAGGGTTTGGTTGGACCGTCAGTAATGGTCCCACCAGTTGCCTTGATGGACTTTCCACTATCGGCGGATAGTTATTGGCAAAGTCCTTCCCAACTCACATGATCAATGCATCTACCTTGCTATCAGAACTGGTGAGGGTCGCTATCTCTATTTTATCGTCATCTAGGATTATCGAAACAATGTTACATAGCTTAGGCTTGCCTTTGGGCTTCTTGGAAGTCCATTGCTCATCATTGAGGAGATCTAGATGAACCCACATCACCTGTCCTGATGGTAAGATCTGCGGTACAAGCCTTTTTCTCGTTGATTGTGGGGATCATCATTGGTAATCTTCAGTATTGCTTTTGGGATGGGCACGACACCTGCTGGTGCATGAACCTCAGGAAGGCCTATCCTAAATTTCAGGGTGACCATGTTTGTAGTAACATTCTTTTGCACCTTCTCCTTCATTAAGACTCCCGCGTCATAAAGAGACTGCAGCTTATCCTTAAGGATATAGCAGTTGGAGGTATGATGACCCAAAAATCTGTGGTATGCACAGTAGTTCGGATCATCTGTCTTGTTTATGTCTTCAAACTTCATGATCTCCGAAAGCTTGATTCTGTTGCTCTTGAGGAGAGTATCGAAGGTAGCCACAACTTGGTCTTCCTTGAAGTCGTATTACCTTGGAGGGCGCTGCTCGAAAGACTTGAACTTCTATCATTGAGCTGACTGTCGTGCGGCTGCGAGTAGAATCGACAACCATTGATCTCTTTCCCTCTCTGACCGCAGGATGGTTCTAGCGCGCGCTGCGTTTATGGCGTTCCTCTTTTAGATGAAGGTTCTTCGGCTTCTAACCTTTTGCTCATGTTTTTCACTTGCTCTCCCTGGCAAATAAGTTCTTTCTAGGTCCAGGTTTCCACATCACCGATCTTGGATAGAATGTCGATCGAGAGGTTGTTACGACACATCTTAATCATGGTGCCTGAGGAGACTTAGTCTCGGCATTGTAGTGACCGATTCCTAAATCTCTTGACGAATTCGTTAACCGACTCCATCTTCTTCTGCTTGTCAGTGTAATGACCGTAAAATTTTAATACTAGTTAAAATAAATTTTTGGTATTTTAAAATATTATTTTTAAAAGAGTATTGTATTTTTCTTGATTTTCTAGAATTTTCTATGATTTAAAAATTAGATTATATATTTATTTAAATGATTTTGATATTTATAAATTAATTTAGTGCAATGAAAATTTCTGGGATTTATCTGTTGTGTTACTGATACTATTACGTATTATTTTAAATAATACGTCGTATTATTATTACTATTACGTATTAATTCTTGTATTATGTTGAATTATTAATTACGTATTATTTGTGTAAATTATTGTATTATTTTAATTATTACGTATCAGCTGTCGTATTAGCATAACTGGTACGTTTTATCGTGTAGATAATTATCACATAATTATTTGATTTTAAATGTAAGTAAATATATTTTTATTATTATTTATTCTCGTTTAATTATACAATATGTGTATATTTCGACTATTTCGTATCAACTGTTGTATTAGCACAACATGTACGTTTTTATTTATAGATAATTATTCCGCAATTGGTTTAATTTTTTTAATACCGTAACTATTTATTTAATTATTTCCGTTTAAATACCTGAAACTATTTGAAAATACTCCAAGCTGTTGCTCCCCGTCAAACCCCCAACAACCACCCCCTCATCACGTTCTCTCTCTCCTCCTTTTTTTCTAAGAAAACGGCTGTCCACGCGCACCGTAAAATGAGACTAAGCAGCTCATCATCAATCATATTTCAATTTTTTATTATTAAACTTTTTCTATTTAAACCCTCACCCAACTCGTGATCACCCACACTCTCTCTCTCCTCCATTTCCTAAAAAACTCAACCAGCTCTCTCTCTCTCTCTCTCTCTCTCTCTCTCTCTCTCTCGAGCTCGAGCT
>NC_033801.1:42368491-42381094 GCF_001876935.1 Asparagus officinalis | reverse complement strand
CCGCCTCCAGCTCCGCCTGAGCTCCTCCGCACGCCTCCCCACTGCCTCAGTCGCCGCCTTGTCCGTAGACACGTAGCCTCGTACGGTAACGTTGAATCATCCAACAATAACCCGAGGCAAGATCCCGATACTCTTTTGACTATTCATTCAATTCTTAGATCCGCTCTGAATTAATTAGTTGCTTGCAAGATCCCTATTCTTACTCAGTACAATTTTAGATTGATCACAGATTAATTATGCATACGAACTCGTTACCAGAATAATTACTCGTTAAAGAACTATCATGAACATATTGGACTGAGAACTATAACGTATAGAACTGTTGTGAACGAAATGGACTGTGGACAATAACGTATGACCATTCACGTTATAATACATATACTGTGATGACCTGCACGGATTTATTTGACGAATGATATTAAAAATAATATTATGATAATAGATACTGTAAAGATAAAATAAAATTAAATTATTTTAGATTAATTTATAATTTTAAAGAATTTATTGACAAAATAATCAATTTAAAATAATTATTATTTTGGTGAAAAATCATTTTTAATAGAATTTATTTGACAAAAGAATTATTTTAGAATAATTATAAATAATTTAAAAGAATTTATTTTGGAAAATAATTATTTTTGAATTAATAGTTTATGGCTGTGTAATTGATAGTTGTAGAAATGACATTTCATGTACCTTGCCATCGACATGTTGACTCACTCATGTTATATATGCATTTCTGATTCATCGTTAGCTTGTATAGTCATGCTCATGTCATATTGATACTCGTAATTATATTCTGTCATATGATTACTCATTTGATTCGTGCAATTGACTGATATCATATCCTTATCGTACTCGCTTATGTACTAGCTTAGAATCTCGTGCATGTTTGCTTTGCAAATTCGCTGCCGGTAAATATATTATTATTTGCGGCTTTGTATAAATAATCGTCGGCTGTGTATATTATTAATGGCCTTGTATTGTAATTGTTGAATCTTTTGTGGTTGTGTATCATTGTGGTGGATGGCCTTCGTGCCTATGTATTTGTTTCATTCCTGTGTCGGCTATACGCCTTGATTTCCTCCAAATTGTGGAGATGAACCGACTATATCCTTATAGGCAATTTTGCCGTTTTCACTAAAATAGGGAGGGGAGATTAACGTCCTGATTTATTAACAACCCCGATTTGACCTCCTCTATAGCTAGGATGATTCGTTTGGTCTCTTTCTTTCAGTCTATTGCTCCGTTATTCAAACTTAGAACCGAAGTAGCTTTCTCGTTTCCTGCGTCGACCTACCCTCAATTGAACTAAACCTGAGTTTTCTTCTTTGTTGACGTTGTAGGATTCCTCTTTTGTGACGCCATTATACTTGTGATTATTTTCTATATTTCATTTTCTTGGATCGCTTCCTCGTGTAGTGTGTATATCTCCTTTTCGATCGATATGAGTCTTTTTCCTTATTTTCTGCATTGACCTATCGATCGTCGAATTTGATTTTAGGATTTCTCACATTATCTTTATTTCATATTATATATATATTGTAATGAATCATTCTTTTAATTATGTGATATGCCTTGATATTATCGTACATGATCATTCGTATTCGTTATTTCTGGTTGTGTTTGAGAACCATTAGTAGTCATGACCGTAGTAGCCTTGTGTGACTTAGAGACATGTGTCGTGTTGTTTTAGAAAAACGAGAAGAGTTGGGATGGGGAAGTTAATGTTCATGTGATCAGATAAGATTGTTGATGTATCTTCCAAGCTCGCTCACGTGGTTGGTGTTGCCACCGAGGTTGGTTTGTAGGGCTAAAGTGAAGTGTGTACATCACTTTAGTTAGTGAAATCGTTTCGTCACTCGGGTTCTGTTTGAAGTTCGGACCAGGCAGAAAACGGTTTACGTGTAGTCCTCTAGGCCGCATGTGTAGCGGGATTGGATGTACGTAGAGGATTTGTGAACAGTCAGTATCCGATGATAGGAGCGTTAACTCTGTGTGAGATGTGACCAGTGACCTGCTATAGAATGGCTAATTACATGACCTCGTTTCTTAGCTAGGTATGATTTCTTGGGAGATGTAGGCCAGTTGTGTTTCTTTTCATACATAGATCAGGATTAATATTTAATTATCTATAATTTGAGACATATGGTATATACATGAGGGTTTTCTTGTTTGGATTATTTCACTCGACGTACTATGTCTCTTGTTGTAGATTTTTAAGTATTAATTCCATCTAGTTGTATGACCTTGTTAGTTGGATGATTGTTCTGATCGCTAGTTGCATGATCGACTTGTTACTTGATTGATTTTGTTGGATTACCAGTTACACGTTCTTTTGTCGTTTCGGTTATCGTATCATTTTCCGCTTGGATTTTCGTTCATTCTTTTCTTTTGTGGGGTCTTGCCGTGTGTCATGCACCCTGACGTACACCTGTTTTCTCTGGTGTACGTCAGACTTAGAGGAAGAATAGGTCCAGCTTGGAGATACGCCAGAGCCCGGATATTCTCAGCAGGAGTGCCCTGCAGACGGAGCAGAAGAAGCTGAAGATTACTTATTGGTCCTCCATTTACTTTTGTAGCACCTTCCATTCTGTTGATCAATGTATTTTATATTTCCTAGCATTTCTTTCAGATAGTCTTGTATAAGGGCATGTTGACCCGAATATTATGCCTGGGATGATATCAGTTGTGATATGTATATTTTCTGTTCTGAGTTGTTTATTATATTCTCGCTACTATGATTGGGGACCTGTGCCTTCGCTTTAAATTCACTTGACGCTTAGCGTATTAGATTGAGAAGAAGGGATCTAGCACTTATCTCTCCTCAGTCTAATACGTCGCGGGCTTGTTCGCGTTCCGATTCCCTGGTATTTTGGGAAGCGGGGCGTGACAGTCAGCAAGAATGGTGGCCATCAACACTTCCGTGTCATCATCGAAGAATAGGGCTAAGAAGAGCATTTCCACATTGGCGCATATTGTGATAAAGCTCGATTCCAACCTATGAAACCACTCAAATGCTACTCCTCTCAGGGTACCGATGAACAATCAGGTTACGATAGCATCATTCCCCATGAGAAATCATGTTTGGGATAGGAAATAGTAGATATGCTGTGAGGGGGAGCCCTTTCCATCGAACTGGACAAAACTCATCGGTTTGAATTTTGCCTGGTAGGCGACCATGTCCCATTCGACTGGATACGGTCGAAGCACTCCTAGCTTGTACATGTTCCTTTAGAGCTTTAGGGTGTTGAACTGACTCTGGAACTCGTCAAGCTTTTTGTCTCGGGGAGTGCTACCAGCATGTGACACCCGTCCTGAAGACTTGGACGAGTAATCTAAATGTGATCCACAATTATCTTCCTCTTCAGTTGTGTTAGGGGGAGTAGGCTCCCATTCCTTGTTCTTCGAGGATCTTCGGCGATTTCGTGAATTTCCTCTTCTTCTTCTTGTTCAGAAGTTGTTCCATCATTCCCTTCAATAAGTTGATGGTTGCTTGCTGCTCCTGTACTCTTCTGACAATGTCATCAAAGTTATCCGCCATGTGCACCTTAGCGTGCTTGCCATAAGCTAAACTTGAGGTCTGAGACGTTACCGCCGCTGAGCACACATGAGATGTCAACCCTCGTTTGAGTACGCATGAATTGGTAGACACCTTCGCGCTCGACTGGGAGCCAGTTCAATCCCAAGGAAATTTCCGAATCGGATGAATCCAAATATTTGGCCTTTCATTTCCCTTCCATGTTAACCATAGCGTCCGGGAGCTCCAAACCATCAGTGGCCTATCAGCTCTAGCGATTGCATCTCCGGCGAGGAAGTATTGACTCTAGAGGTTGCTGAAAATCCTTTTGAACACCAAAGGTTTTGGTGCCTCGGCACACTGGCAATCAGCAAGAACTGCTTTGATGAGCCTCTCATAGTGGAACTAAGGATTTGCCTCGTGAATAGTGCACTTATTAGTTAGATGGTCCCTGAGATCTCCTGTAGGTTAATTACGACAACCCCCAATATCAGAAGAACCAAACATGCAATTATGCAAAGAAGTTTCAAAAGAAGAACCATGAGAACACTTGGAAAATTCCCCAAGTGTTGAGTTTTGGCGAGTCTACCTTGATAGGCAAGGTCTCATGTTCTGGCAAGATTCAACCTTCTGGCGAGCTCTAGCTTCTTGTTCATTCAAACAAGGTATGCTCACTTGAAATGTCTTTGTTTTGTCTTTTTGGCCAAGGCACGTTTGTGGGCGAGGTTGATGGGGCTCTCCTGTATGGCGGTCTCTATCTACGGGACGAAGCTCGCCTGATGTGCGGAGCTCGCCTGGATCATAGAGCTCACATCATTTGGGTAGCTCGCCTGATCTGGGAGGATGGCTTGAAGAGCGAAGCCCTCCTGATTTGGGGGACTCGAATATCTTGCTAAGATCGCCCAAATGGGGAACTTCGCTAGTTTGGGAACTTTGCTACTAGAGCGAAGCCTACCTGAGTAGGTGGGCTCACCTGATTAATGTAGTTCGTGAAAACTCGCCTAAAATGTCAGGCTCGCCTAAAACGTCAGGCTCGCCTAAAACGTCAAGTTCGCTAGTTTTAAGAACTTTTTCAACAGAGTGAAGCCTGCCTGAGTAGGTGGGCTCGCCTGATAGGCTCAGTTCACCAGAACTGAGAACTTTATGTTCTCCCTTAGCTCTTCTTAGGCCTGAATAGTAATTCAGGCCATCATAGGAAGTGAAGGCTTGGGTTTCTTGGCAGACAAGAGCTTGTCGTCGTCGACGCTGGGCTCTTTTAGAGATAGGAGCAGTTATGTCAACAGTAAACGTGTGGTTGCCAACACGAACTAGGGTCTTCTCTTCCATGGGGGACTACGTGGATTGCTTGGCAACCCAACGAGTAGCTCCCTTGGTTGGTCTTCTTGGCCTTTGGCTCGGTCTTGGCTGGTTCAGGGGAGATAGAACCCCTTACTGTTGCTCGAGTAGAGCTCTTGGGCATGGCTACCTTGGCCACTTTGGGCTGGGCTGTGTGTTCAACTCTATGGTCAAACTCAATCAGAAGGGACTCGACGGTCGTCCCTTCCTCAATTTCGTCAAATTATGCTACCATCATTTCGGTTGAAGAAATAGTTCCTCCCACTGTGGTAACCATCTTCTGTACGATGCATAAAATTGGTCCTCGATATAGATTTGTATCGATAAGAATGGCTTATTACAAATCAAGAATAAAAATTACAACAAATGTGGAGAGAAGACTCTCCTTATTTAATGTGGGTTCTTTGATAGCGATAGGATGCCTCCTTCGAATGTTTACGTCGAGTTTGCTTCCCTTGACGATATGATCAAAGTTTCGGTTAAGCTTTAGTACACAGTAGAAGCTCTTGTGTGATTGAGTTTGATAAATACCCGAGCTTGACGAATATCAAGGCCGAATGCTTGGAGAAGGCTAATATGTAAGAGTTTGAAAAAAAGCCAAGAGTCTCCAATCTAAGGGTTCAGATTGAGTCTACTTCAACAATCCAAGCAAAAAGCTAGGAAAGTTCTAACAAGCAAGCTAATGAATACCTCTGTTTGAGAAATGCCAAGCCTCTCTATCTAATTTGTCAGTTGAACCAGGCGAACCTAACAACCCCAGCTGAATCTTCGCTGACCTTAGCTGAACCTCCTTCATGTTGGAAAAGGGGTCCTATAAATAGGCAAGGGATGGCATGAGCCATCCCTTGATTTGTGGGATATGACCACTAATAGGAGTAAGGATTAACATACTCCCCCTATATCTATGGGATGTGACAACTATAGGGGTGATGGGAGCCATGTCTCATTACCCAGGATGTGGGAAGTGGGTGGGCGCACTCCCATAAACAAGCAGCCCTTTGCACTATTTAGGCAAGGCTGACAGGCTTGCAGGCGAGATTGAGAGCTGCTTGAACATTCAAGCGAGCTTGTAGGCGAGCTTGGTGAATAGGCGGGGTCGGCTGGCGGGGCCCCTCGAGCATATGTGCTTGAATTCATTGACAATCTGGGTTCATGCATTCAAACTCTCTGCAGGCAAGCTTGACTCGTGTGGGCAAGTTAGGCGTTCAGGTGAGGTCGAGCTCGTACTAGCGAGCTCGATAATCAGGCGAGCTTGACTCGTACTGGCGAGTCAAGCAAACAGGCGAGATTGGCGAGGTTTAGTACGTGCAGACGAGGCAAACAAACAGGCAAGCTTTGGCTTTTAGGTGAGCTCTGCTTGGCCTTTTGCTTGAAGGCGAGCTTGACTTGTGCTAGCAAGTTAAGCAATGCAGGCGAGTTCTTGCTTGTAAGTGAGCAAAGCGCGTTGGAGAGCTTTCGTTTGCATGTAAGCTTTGCTTGGCCTTTTGCTCGCTTTGAGCACGCAAGCAAGCTCTAATGGGCGAGGTTTCATCTCTATTGCGTAAAGGCCAATTTTATTGCCTACATGAATGTCACAAGCTCGTCTTTGACCCCAACATAGTCTCCTCTCGCATCATCGTTCTCTCCACATTCCTTGACATCTTGAGTCTCCTTTGATCTTCTCCTACTATCTTACCAAGTTCTTATCCCTCTCCTCTCAATGTGTCTCCTCTGAACTTAGTCCATGTCCTCTCCTAACTTAATTCATACATATTCTCTTCTGCCACGAACTCTTCCTATCAGCCCCTAGTCAGTGCCCTCATCCCATTGTCCACCCACCTCCATTTTCACTGTGCTTGGTGAGGTGCTGCTGTCTAAAGCAGTTGTGGCCATTTGGCCACTGTTCACCTAGCGTACCCAGTTCACCTGGGGCTGCGCCTGCTATGTTGGCTGTGTTTGCCACTGCAGTGAATCCTCATGCACACAAGCTCTCTGCTGTAGTGCCACCTCTACCTTCCAATCCCCATACTATGTAGACTAGATCTAAGTCGGGGATAGTGAAACCGCATCATATCTTGTCCCTCAATACAACACTTATTGCCTCTAAACTGACAAATTTCACACAAGCCTTTAAAGACATAACTGTGCAACTCGCAATGACAGAAGAATTTAATGCACATATCAATAATAACACATGGCAATTGGTTCCATTTGATGAACAAAAATTTTAGTTGATTGTAAGTGGGTTTACAAGGTTAAATATATTTCAGATGGTTCTATTGAGTGATACAAAGCTCGTTTAGTTGCTCAAGGTTTTAACCAACAAGCCTGTATTGATTTTCATGAAACTTTTACTTCTATTGTCAAACCCACTACTATTCATCTTGTGCTCTCTTTGGCTATTTCTTTTAGTTGGACTATCCGTCAACTCGATGTTAAGAATGCTTTTCTGCAAGATTTTCTTATTGAGGAGGTGTACATGAAACAACCTCCTAGCTTTGCTCATCCGTCCGTTTCCAAACAATATTTGCAAACTTAATAAGGCCATCTATGGTCTCAAACAGCTTCTCATGCTTGATTTCATCACTTTAGCAGTTTCATTCTATCCCTTGGCTTTCACTGCAGCAAAACTTATTCTTCCATGTTTCGACCAGTTTCTAATATTATTATCCTTCTTTTATATGTTAATGACATTGTTCTTACAGGAAACTCATCTACTCTCATTCAGCGCTTTATTTACTTATTATGTGATCAATTTGCTATGACAGATCTTGGTGATATTCATTATTTTTGGGAGCTCAAGTCATTCGTGCACCTAATATTCTATTCTTATCTCCACATAAATATGTTCACGACCTCTTATGCAAATTTCATCTTCATACCCTTACTCCCCTGCGTACCCCCATTGCAGCTAAAACTAATTTATCTCTTACTGATGATGAGTTATTAGCAGATCCCTCTGTATATAGGAGAATGGTTGGTGCTTTACAATATCTTACAATTACAAGGCCTGATATTGTATTTGTTGTTCATGTTGTTTCTCAGTTTATGCATGCTCCTCGTACTACTCATCTCCTTACTCTCAAAATAATTTATATGTACTTACAGAGCACCGCCGGTCAAGGTCTCTCACTTCACAAGGCCATCGAATCGACACTTGTGGTTGATTGGGCCGACTGTCCTAACAGCTCACGCTCCACCTCTAGTTATGTGATATTTTTTTGGTTCTAATCTCATTTCTTGGTGCTCAAAGAAGCAACCTACCGTGTCAAAATTCTTGACGAAGGCTGAATATCGTGCCCTTGCATACATGGTCACTGAGACTCTATGGATTCGGCATGTCTTAGTCAAACTTAGGATTGTGTCTCTTTTTTCTGACAATATTAGTGTCACCTACGTCACGGTAAATCCTATTCGAGAGAGAGTTTCTCATTGTGATTTGGTAGTTTGTTATGTTCCCACACAGTTTTAGCTTGTAGATATTTTTACTAAAGGGATTATCTGCTCAATGTTTTACCTTTTTAAAAACCAATATGTCCGTGTGTGTTCCTCCCATCCAGATTGCGGGGGCCTAATAATGCAAATGTAATATATAATTGTCAAAGGGATTATATATAAAAACATATATCATATTTTCTTATATATACAAATATCGACATGGGTGCTAGTGTAAGCCGAACCTATTTCAGCCATCTCTCTCACTCCCTCCCTAATACTTTCTCACTATGGATACTCCTATTTCTGCTACAACCTTTGATCCCAAGTCACAGGAGATTAATATTATCGTCACTTCAAAATCTATATGAGGAAATGCCTCGATAAAAACTAGGGAAGAACCTAGAAATTAAAATTTGGGTTAACCAAGAACACAACAAGAATTTGCTAAGAAGAAGGCAATGTCTTGACTTTCGTGATCGACCTTGCTTCCATCGACTGAGGAAGGATTGGGTCAGATTCTTTTGGTGCAGAGAGCCGAAGACGCGAGCATGATTAGATTTTGCTCTGATAACGGTTGGATTCTTTTGGAGTTCAATGGACCTGAGGTTAGAATTATGATTTTAATTTTTTTTCATCATCTTTTAAAACAAAACAAATAAAATTAGAAGATGGAGGTAATTTAATCTCAACAACTGCTACAATTTTATTGGAACTAAGTAAAGAGTAAATTTAAGGCAAAAAATAATTAAGGGGTAAATTTAGAAATTCATGGATTTTGAGGGGAAAATTTATAAATACTCATGATTTGTGGGGGTATATATAAAAAACGCCCAAAATAATAATAACTAAAATTTTCTGAGATAAAGTTTCCTTAATTAAGCAAAGAAAAATGAGGGAATATCTACATGTTGGTTTGTGCGCGAGCACAAGGGGTTGGGTTTGGCTTATTTAGTATTAGTTCCGTGCAACTCTAGTTTTAATTATGCCATTAACTCTTTAGGAGAATAAAAAAGCATACTATAAATTCTACACTACATCAACACTACGTTGAGGTGGCGCTATCAATGCATACTATATTAAATATCTTTTATTTGGAAAAAAAAATTAGAAGATGCCAAGATTTATAAGTTTCTAAAATATTTATTTGCCTCCTTCGAATCCTCGATAACAAATGAGGGTATTTGGGTTAAAATGTTTTGTTTGATAATCCGGGGTAGAGATGAAACTCGTGGATAGAAATGACCTGGAGACATATTAATCAAAATATTTAATACTTATTAGTTGTGCTATTTACTATTGATGACAAGAGTATATGCTCCGTAAGTGAATGATATTGCAAGCTGAGAGTTATGGGCCCCTTCGAGAAAATGCTATTTGGAGGGAGGTTTGGGCAATTTGAAAAGGCATATAAGCATGGCTCCAGAATTGGCGTCTCGTCACCATCAATGGAGGTAATATCATCATTTCATCCCTTTCCACCACCTCTCTGTCTACTGTACCACTAAAAAATCCCTCTTCCATCCTTCCCCCACCGCTTAGCAAGACCTTCTCCGCCTGTTCCCCTCAATTTCATTACCCATGACAAGCTCTCCTTCCCTGTTCTCCTCCTTCGCAGATCTCCTCAAAGGAAACCCCTCCTTTCCATCTAAACCCCCCATCCCTCCTAGCTAAAAAGGCATCCTCTGGCTTCCTAATGAAAGTTGGATCGAAGTAGTCAACAAGAAGAAGCTGCAGAGATCTAACCTCATTTCAATACGGAAAAACCATCTTCCTCCCTCCAAACCAAAAGGTGCTTTCTTTGCGGTGATCGATCCCATATATATAGCGAGATCCTGCAACCTTGGAGACTTTAAATGCTTTGAATGCAACAGTATTGATCACACCTCTGTCTGATGTCCGAAAAAAATAGTCTAATTCTCCCATCCAACATTCCCCCCTCCTCAAATCCCCTTCCGCTATTTATCCCATGGATCACCCCCCCTAAATCGGTGATCAAGAATATCGAAGCCTTCTCATGCTTCGGTTTTTTCACCCTCAAAGGTGGGTAACCCCATTTTTGAAGAACTGATAGCCAACCTAGAATTCCACCTTAAAGTGAAGCACATGATCTATGACATCAGACCAACCTCTCCCTCCACATACCTCATTAATAGGGTTAAGTAATACCTAAGTTGCAAGCGCACAACTATTAAGTTATAGTATATAAAAATATCGATCTCATGCATGAGGAAGATGTTGTAGAAAATAATCAAATTTTGATTCTTAAGTTATGCGTGTGATAATTAGGAGTGATTCTAGAATTGTATGAAATAATCAAATTATCATCCTAGTAAAATTTACGTTCATGAAAAGAATAACAACTATATATTAATTCTAGAATTCTAAGCATAACCTATCAAACCACTCAAGATAAGCATAGGTTATCAAATTCTTATTGTACCAATTAGTTATCTAGTTAATTATCCTAAACATGATCATTTTAAGCACAGAATAATAATTCACAAATTATAAAAAAAAAAATCAAACTATTTCATATAATTCTAGAACCCCTACAATAATTAGTTCCACATCTTAGAAAATAAAATAAAAGAAATAAAATATAGAGTAGAGAGAACAAAAGAAAGAGAATGAAAATAAGAACTAACTACAAAGAGAAAATTAAGAACAAAGATTAAAAATCTAAACAATGAATAAAAAACATAAAAGGAAATCTAAACTATGCACACTACAAAATAAATGTAAGAAAATAATACAAAAATAAAGACATAAAGTAAATCTACTCTACAATGCATCAAAATAAATCTAAAATAAAAGGATTCTAGCCCCTTAAATATCTAAAATTAAAAAAAAGAAAATACTATAAGAAAATAAAAAAAAAGAAAATTTTCATTGCAAGAGGGTTCAAATCTCTTGAAAGCAAACATTCATCTTCATTATCAAATAAAGAGAATGAAAAATATGAAAAGATGAAAAAATTATTTTATTAATTGTAATAAAGTTATAATTTTTGAAAGGTCTTCTCAATTAAGAGTAACAATTCTCTCCAAATGGAGTTTTTATAAAAAAATTTCATACTCAAATCACTCACCCTCTACCCCTATTTATAGCATACAATAATGAGCGAGAACTCTTAGATATTTCTTGGAGATCAATGGTTAAATCTTAGCCAAAAATCTATTCTAATGCGAACCAATCAGTTGACCGACTGATTGGTTTGTAACAGATTTAGATTTTTGTTGATTTCTTGACCCGATTTTTTCATGGATAAATTTTCTTAGGCCTTCTTTTGTCTTCATATAGGGGCTTTAATAAATGGTAGAAAATTAAAAAGTTTGATTCTTTGTAGCTTTTATTCATTAATTCTTTATTAACTTGTAAATTAAGATAAAACATATTATTTGTATTATATTTATTTAAATAAGATAGATAATGAAGGTATAAAATTATAATAAAAATGTGATTATCAAATACCCTACGCCTAAACTTTTACTAGTACTCTAGCAAAGAGGAAATTGTAAGGAAAAGAAAGAATAATCTTAACTCACTTTCGTAGGAATCACGGTTGTATTTAGTGCATACAATAAATATTTAAACCCCTAAGTTACCTTAGAGGATGAGTTGTAGTCTCGTGAGGATTTATAGTGAATATACCCACAAAATTCAGTCAACTTGCCAATTTAAAGAAGTCAATGAATAATTAATTTAATTGATATATTTAAACATTCTAATTGAAGCTAGTTTTTGCTCAAGAAAATATTTTTATATATAACTCTTAGGTAAATCTCTTAGAAAATCTTTTCATTATAGTTAACAAAACTCTGTCTAACTTAAAATTTTAATTTGAAAGTTTTAAACAGAACATGCTAACTAGTTGTTTCAAATATTTTTTAAGTCTTTTGATCCATTTACTTTTTAAGAATATATGTGCAAATATAACTATATATCTAAAGACATTGTTAGTGTGTGTGTGTGTGTTATTTTTTTATTTTTTAGTTTTTAACTCATTGGTGATTTTGTTCTACTTCATCGGGCTTTCTCAGTGATCATTTAATGAGTTTTGGGCTAATAAATCGTAATCTAATTGGGCTTAAGTCATTAAGCATAAAAATACTTATTGGGCTTAATTACTCGGTCAACTATGACTTTATAAGATAGAAACATCTTGAATTTCAAGAGAATTTTTATTGGTGCCTATTTTTCACACTCTTCTTTTTGCAAAGTTAGTTTTTTCATATTGACTTTATAAGATAGAAACATCTTGAATTTCAAGAGAATTTTTATTGGTGCCTATTTTTCACACTCTTCTTTTTGCAAAGTTAGTTTTTTCATAT
>NC_033801.1:42254704-42364605 GCF_001876935.1 Asparagus officinalis | reverse complement strand
CAGACAACTTGACAAATAATTTTCTACTCTAAGCTAAGCATGTAAAAAAAATTTAATCCTTTAATTAGAAGTCTAAGTTAAGACTTAGAAAGGTATATTACTTTAAAAATTATTTCTTAACAAATTTATTTAGAGTTATCATAAAAGGTGAACTTGCAGACAACTTGACAAATAATTTTCTACTCTAAGCTAAGCATGTAAAAAAAATTTAATCCTTTAATTAGAAGTCTAAGTTAAGACTTAGAAAGGTATATTACTTTAAAAATTATTTCTTAACAAATTTATTTAGAGTTATCATAAAAGGTGAACTTGAGTATAAAAATAAGGATTAGAATATTTAAATTTTATCAAATAGATCTATTATTAATTAACTCTATTAAGTTGGCAAGTGGCATTATTTTTATGAAAAGGGAAAAATGACGTAAAAAAGAAAAAATTATAAAATATAGAGGAAAAATGACTAGTCCTCATCCCCACACCTAAATTTTACATTGTCCTTAATGCAAACTCTATGATGAAGAAAGTAAAGTAGATAAGAAATGAAGCACTTATATCTGTTAGGTTGATCTTAAACAAAAAGAAAAACTACAATTACCTTTAAGGAGGATGAAGTTAAAAATATATTCTTTTTTCTTTTTTTCCTTTTTCATATCTTTTTTTATATTTTTTTTTAAAAAGAATAAGAAACTCTTAAATGAGAAAAGAATAAATTTTTTATTATTTTTATTATTATGAGACAACATAAAAATATAGAATCCAGGATTAAACATAAAAAAGGCATGCCCTACATCAAATCATACTCAGTGCTGAAAATTTTACCATGGATTTTGAAGAAATCTAGAATGATAAACTCAAAAATGTGCTTAAACTCTATATACTAATACGGGTGTATTTTCTTCTCTGCTTCGGGAGCTTAGCGATCCTCATAGGAGCTTGAGGATAGATGATTCTCATGGTAACTTGAGAATAGAGGCGTGGGTGGAACTGTTGGTGGCGGCGACAGAGGTCAAAGTCAGAAAAAGGGCAAGGAAAACATGAAACAGGCAAGCACTCTGGCCGGTCGACCGGGCTTCCAACATTGCTCGACCATGAAGGCTAGACCGGTCGACCGATCGCTCATCGTCGGTCGTCCAAAAACGGTTACGCCTACAGGATTAAAAAACAACTCTCTGGCTGGTTTACCAAACCAAGCAGGCCGGTCAACCGGATCGTGTTTCCTAGGTGAATCTGGATTCCTTTTGATGTGGATTCCAAGTTCTATTGGGCATTGTTATTTATGAGATTGACATCCACATTGTTAGACATATAAATAGGGATTGTTTAGGTTTTCTAAACATCAGATTAGACTTTTAAGAGAATAGGAAGATTGTTCTTAGTTCTAGAGAGATTGTGAGGAGAGACTTTGTAATCTTTTATTCTTCATTATCTAGAGAAGGTATTTTCCTTCGCCAATTAAATTGTCTTGTGTGTTTTGTTATTTTCTTCTTAATCCCACCTTTGATAATTCTGTGATCAAAGGTGCTCATATGATGACTTGTATCAAGATGGTATCAAAGCCTTCAGATCCTGTGAAGGAGGTATCCTGTGCATGGTCCTTACTCGATCGTAATACAAGAAGCTAGGTAAGATCCTTATTTCTTTGGAAGAGGTCTAGAAATCAAGGAAGAAGAAGATGGCGGATAATGACAACTCAGCGAGGCTTGATGCATTGGAGAAACATATCGAAACAATAGGGTCGACTCTCACAAAACTCGTTGATCTCATCAATTGAGGGAACAAAAGGAGGAATCTTCTTTGAAGTCCAAGAAGAAACCTGTAGAGTCCGGTGGGGAGAGGGAAAATTCAGATTCTGATGAGGAGATCAAGGCTATTAGGGTTGTTCCCCATCAAGGGGGTAAGGATGCTTACCAAATCTGAAGATTGATTTCAGAGTAGAGATTCCTATTTATGATGGGAGTGTGAAGGTCTAATGGCTTGATGATTGGATCGAGCATATAAAGACTTATTTCACTATTTATGGCTATTAGCCAAAAGAGAAGATCATTTTTGCGACATTGAATCTTTCATGGCACACATTGACGTGGTGAAAATCCTATAGCAAGAAGGAGAAGAAAGCAGTATCGTGGAACAAGTTTAAGGAGTTGCTAAGAAAGAAAATCTACTCAGTAGGATTCCTTGAAGAGCATTGGTATAAATGGTATGGTTTGCGCCAAAGGTTCAATCAAACCATTCAAGAATACATGACTGAATTTCAACAACAAGCAATGGTCCTCAACATTACGACGGAGGAGTACTCGGTCTTTATGAAGTATACGGCGGGTTTGAATGAATACATCCGGAAGGAGATGAAGCTATTCGCGGTTGAGTCGATTGCAGAGGCGAGCATGAAGACTATTGCCATTAAGGGCAAGCAGAAGAAAGGCAATGAGACAAATGGGGATGCCAAACAAGAGGGGGGGCAAGTCTAGTGGCTCCTAACCTAAGCAGGAGAAGAAGAAGGGTGACCCAGGGAAGGAAAGATTGACTTGTAATCACTTCAAGCAGACAAGGCACGTAGCTAATCGATATTGGGAGAAGTATCCTTATCAAAAGCCGAAAGGGTTAAAGAAGAAGAAGGAGATAAAAGCATACGTAATGGCGTAGGGTCCGAAGGAAGTCCCCGGGATGACAGAGCCCAACAGCAGTCTTAACCTTATAGCAGGGAAGCAGGCCGCAAAGGAAGACGAAGACCCCCAGGGAGCAGCTCTTTGTTCTTAAGTTGCAGGTGAAGCCTAGCTTGGTTGAAGACATAGTTGATTCACGGAGTCAGAAGAATTTTATATCCGAGGCCCTGATTTAGAACTTGGGTCTAAAGTTGGTCAAGCATCTTAAACCCTATCCTTTAGGGTGGATTTAGAAGGAGGCGGGACTGAGTGTAATCAATTAATGCACTTTTAAATTTGTACTCCACAAGTCATATATTTACGAGGTCACGTGTGATGTTGTTCGATTGGATATTTACCAAGTTATACTAGGCAATCCTTATTTGTGGAACAGGTACGCAGTCTATGATAGGCGGGCATAGAAGTATACATTCACCAAGGATGGCGAGCAGTTCATAATTCATTCGACATCTCTCTCGTAGGAGACAAGTTTGGTGATGGTGACTCAGGTAAATAGGCTAGTGAATGCGAGCAAGAAGTTTATTTTATTGTTCATTAGACCTTATGAGGAACAGCTGAGTAGGGTGTGCTTGACTACCATGAGCAAGCTTCAGGAGGGAGAACTTGACAGGTTGAAGGCCAAGTATGCGGACTTGTTTTCGGAGATCACGAGACTACCACCGAGGCAGAGTGTGGAGCATTAGATTATGTTTACGGGAGAGAGTTCATTGTCTACTATAGGTCTCTACCGCACATCCGTATAGGAATCGGAGGAGATCAAGAAACAAGTTCAGGAGCTTCTGGAGACGAGATTAATAGTGCCGAGTTGTTCACCTTGCGGGTTACCAGTTTTGTTGGTGCCCAAGAAGGATGGAGGTTGGCGCATGTGCGTGGATTACCAGGCTCTCAACAAGATAACGGTCAAATATTGTTACCCACTACCACAGATAGATGATCTTATGGACCAGTTAGAGGGAGTGAGGTTTTTCACGAAGCTAGATCTTAAGTATGTCTACCACCAAGTGATGATTCGAGAGGATGACACTTGGAAGACTGCATTCAAGACCAAGCGTGCATGTTTGAGTGGTTGGTTATACTGTTCGGGTTGTGCAATGCTCCATCAACCTTTATAAGGCTCATGAATGATTTGTTGCAACCTTTTATAGAGGATTTTTTATAGTTTACCTCGATGATATCTTGGTATACAGCAGGACCTGGGAGGAGCATCTTGTTCATGTAGAGAAGGTTTTTGAAGTGCTGCAGAACGGATAGTTAAAGCTCAACAGGAAGAAGTGCGAATTTGGGAAGGATGAGCTAGTGCATCTCGGCTTCATCATGGGGAAGGGTCGGCGAAGGATAGATCCAAGCAAGGTGGAGGTGATCACGAAGTAGCCGACGCCTAGGATAGTAACGGAGGTAAGAAGCTTCATTAGGGCTTGCCAATATTTGCACAAGTTCATTCGATATTTTTCTACTTATGTGGTACCTTTACATGGCCTTACGAAGGTGAAGGTTCAGTTTGAGTAGGGGCGAACGCAAGAGGAGGCTTTTTAGTTATTGAAGAGGAAGATCTCAGAGGCACCGGTGTTAGTGTTGCCTAATTTACAGAGGACCTTCGAGGTAGAGATCGACGCTTCTAGTTACGCTATGGGCATTGTGCTGACACAGGATGGGAAGCCAGTGGAATACTATTCTGAGATGCTTACGGATGCTATTCTGAACTATCCTACCTACGATAAGGAGTTGTATGCACTCTATCAGGCGATCAAGCATTAGAGGGTGTATTTGTTAGGTAAGCAGGTGGTTGTGCACTGAGATCACAAGCCATTAGAGTTTCTACATGCACAGACGAAGCTGCAGCAGGCACGACACATGAAGTGGATATCATATTTGTTCGTGTTTACATCATTATTAGGTACAAGAAAGGGATGAAAAGCAAGTTGGCAAATATGTATCTTGACCGTCAGTTAGAGCTTTATTGTTGGTGACACGTATTCAACTCTTAGATCTTTTGGAGTATGTACAGATGTACACATCCAGTAGAGATTTTGACAGTGTGTTCGAGCAGGCGAAGGCTGGTCAAAGGGGGGAGTATGAGATTAGAGCAGATGGTTTGTTATATCATGGGACGTCACTTTGCATTCCAAATGATGGCGATCGATTATAGTTGATTCGAGAGGCACATACATCACGTGTGCAAGGTCATTTTGGGTTTCAGTAGACGCTTCTCCGTCTATGATGCCATATCTTTTGGCACAAGATGTTGGAGGACGTTACCAAGTATGTTGGAGGGTATAAACTATGTTGCATATCAAAGCCTTCTAACAGAAAGCGGGGATTGTATCTACCATTGCTTGTACCTTCAAGACTGTGGGAGAGTATTTTTATGGATTTCTTAGGAGGTTTCCCGACGACTAAGCATGGGCATGATTACTTGTTCGTTGTGGTGGACCATTCAGCAAGATGATGATTTTGATTCCTTGTAAGAAGATAGTGTGGGAGCGGTTGCGGTGTAATTGTTCTTTGAACATGTGTGGAAGCACTTTGGGTTGCCGAGTTTAATTATTTTGGATCGGGATAGTCAGTTTCTCGGGCAAGTTTACAATTCTTTGTGGAGTTTGATGGACACTAAATCAAAGAAGAGTATGGCCTTTCATCCACAAACAAACTAGAAAACAAAAGTAGTCAACCAAACTATGGTTCACATATTGCGGGGGTATAATTCTAGGCATCCCAAGACTTGGGATGAGAGCTTACCATACATTCAGTTTGCTTTTAACAAGGTTATTCATGGATTTTCGGGAAAGTCACCGTTTGAGACGTGTTATGAGTTTTTACCTCCAAGTCTGTTTGACTTAGTATTCTCTAGTGAAGCTACGATCGACAATAAAGAAGGGAGCAAAAGACAATGAGCTCAACGATTTATAGAGAAGATTGCACATATTCATGCTATGGTTGAAGCTAAGTTGAAGAAGTCACAAGCAAAGTACAAGGCAAAACATGATCAACATCGAGTTCCTTGTAATTTTGGGAAAGGTGACATAGTGTGGCTGAAGTTAAGTAAGGAGAGGCTAAAAGGAGAAGGAAAGAAGTTGAAGCTTATATGATATGGTCCATTTTGGATTCTTGATCAAATTGGTGATAACGCCTTCAAGCCAGATTTGCCACCTTGCTTAGGCATGTATTAGGTGATTAATGTTGAGTACTTGAAGTTGTTTGAGCCTCCAGTGTTGGACGATGAGGGTGATGACAAAGTGATCTTACCGTATGTTGAAGACTTATGGTTTGATAGAGAAGATCCATTGAAAGAGGATTGTATTTTTGAGCGGAAGGTGACTACGACGAGACGCGAGACGAATGAGTCATTTCTGATTGAAAATCAAGGTCAGGTTCCTAGCAAGACCAGGTGGTTCAATAGGGAAGGAGGGGCTCGCGAGTTCCCTCAGCTGAAGTTCTAACTTGAATGGGACTTCAAGTTCCTAAAGGAGGAGCCATGATACGGGTGTATCTTCTTATCTACTTTGAGAGCTTAGCAATCCTCATGGGAGCTTAAGGATAGACGATTCTCATAGTAACTTGAGAATATAGGCGTGGGTGGAGCCGTTAATGGCCACAAAAGAGGTCAAAGTTAGGAAAACGGCAAGGAAAATAGGAAGCAGGTAAGCACTCTGGGCGGTCGAGTAGGCTTCCAACATTGATCGACTGCGAAGGCCAGACCGGTCGACCGATCACTCATCGTCGGTCAACCAAAAATGGATACGCCTACAGGGTTAAAAAAACAACTCTATTGCCGGTCGATCGAACCAAGCAAGCTGGTCGACCAAATCGTGTTTCCTGGGTGAATCTAGATTCCTTTTGATGTAGATTCCAAGTTCTATTGGGCTTGGTTATTTACAAGATTACCATCCATGTTGTTAGACATATAAATAGAGATTGTTTAGGGTTTCTAACATCATATTAGACTTTTAAGAGAATAGGGAGATTGATCTTTATTCTAGAGAAATTTTGAGGATAGATTTTGCAATCTTTTATTCTTCATAATCTAGAGAAGGTATTTACCTTCGCCAATTGAATTATCTTGTGTGTTTTGCTATTTTCTTCTAAAACTTACCTTTGATAATTCTGTGATCAAAGGTGCTCGTACGGTGACTCATATCATATACTCTGCAATTTTCAATAAAATCTGTAGAAATTGAAGATATGTATCAATGGTGTTATGCATTTTAAATTTCTGATCCTCAACTTTGATCTTAGATTTCTTATTAATGAAAGCTTGTCTGAACACAACCAGTTTGTCTTTAAAATATTCCTCAAACCCAAGATTCATGGTTATGATATGAAAATTTGATTGTTGTTTGTTTTCTAGAAACCTAAGCTCGTCAGTAAAAAGGTTTTCAAAACTATGATTAGAGAAACATATATCTAACACAGTTCCTTTGTTCTGAAAGATCTGATCTGATCCTATCTCTTCTAATTTCTTTAGCTCCACACTAAAGATTTCCTCGAAACTTAGATCTGACCCATTCTCTTTTTCTATCTCTTTAATTGAATTTTCCTGGATGTAATTTATTTCTAGAGGTTGATTAGTTAGCTCATTCCCTAAATTAAAGATGTTGAGATCAGCAGTCATATTCCAAAAGAATAGTTCCATTTGACCAATTCTACAGTTAATTAGAGTATTAGAAGTGGCTAAGAATAGTTGTTTGCTTCGGGAACAATTTTCTTTGTTGTTTCCATGAAATCGTTTAAAAGAAATAAAAAAACAAGCTTTACATGTGTAACTCTTTTCTTTATAAAGAAAAAAAAATTATGTTCCCTAGTAACACACACAAAAACTCCTACATAGTAGCCTCTACTTGCATGAGATTCTTTACTTGTGTTGGGGATACATTATCCGTGGACCACCGAGCAACATTTTCAAGTTGGATACGAAGAAGGCTTAAAGTTAATGTTTCAATGGGGAAACAAGAATAGAAGCAAGTGTTTAGCAATTAGACAAGTACTCTTCTCAAGATCAAGTCTAAGCTTGAACTCAAGAAAACATTAAAAGACTCTCGAGAATGTTAAGGAGTAGATGAAGAACTTTCTCTTGCTCTCAAAGTTCGCCAAATGCCAGCTTGGTTCTACTTGATTATGCCTTGGTTTCCGTACACAAGTGTGTAGGGGGGTATATATAGAGGTAGGGAGCCATAACCATCAAGTAGGAGTCAAAACACTTGGTGGTCACTGTCTCATATGGGCGAGATAGTGTCCACTGTCTCAGCCAAAGGAGACAGCGTTAGGGCCTTTATAACCGTTGTCCACTATCTTAAAGTATGTTAAATACTATACTTTTCATGGGTAGTGGATGTATTTCTAGGGCATAACTACTCATTAACATTAATGAGCATCCCTAAGCCGTTATGGAGCTAAGTGGACCTCACAAAATCCCATAAAACGAGCTAAAAACTTTGGAGGCTATCTCATAGTTGGCGAGACGGCCTCTACTGTCTCGCATATGTGAGACAGTTTACACTATCTTGCATATGCGAGATAGTGGGGACTGTCTCACCAACTGTGAGACATCTCCAAGTCCTTTTCAAGTTGTCATTTTATGTTCTTCTTTGCTTCTTTTTGTATTGGATAATCTTTTCTGACTTAGATGATGACATTCTTCATCTTCTCTCTATCTTGAACTGAGTTTAGGACCTATAGACAATTTTTTATGCCTACAAATACACCCTCCAAACGTTTTAGCCTCCTCAGTATTTTATCGAGGAGTCTGAAACACTTTTGACAAGATAGGCCCTATTTTTGCCCAACGTTGGACTATGTAGAAGGACCAGTGTGTAGCTTTAGTTTCCTAACTTCTGGTGATGCGATGTCGCTGACCATTGTCAAAATCTAGAACTGACGTTGATGTGTTGACTTTTGAGAGGTTGAATTCGCTCGTGTCATTGAGTTGATGCTGAACTGATCATCATTGTTAGGAACTCGTAGCTGAATTGCAGTTGAAGTCCCAGGGGTAATTTTGGAAGAAAAACTACCACCACGTGTGTTGTACTCCCAAGGGCAATTTTGGAAGATAAACACCCTGGGTATGATGTGTCTATGTGGAAGGAATGTTGTAGATGTGCTGGATATGAGTTGCGGATGCATCGAAAACACACTGGAGGAAGAACTTAATAACTCACCTGACCTCTTTGCGTGAGATAGTATAAACTGTCTCGTGTGTGCAAGATAGTCGAACCTGTCCCGCTCGAAGGCCAGGAGTCGGGGCTGAGTTCTTTAAATTCGGAAGTCGCGGTTCTTTAGGCCATATTTGCCCTCTTCTTCCAGTTTGAATCTCCTACAAATCCTTCCAAATAGAGATCTCAAGCCTTCTTTCTTCTTTTCTACCCTTCAACTTGATCGAAAGGTAAACTTTCTTCTAGGGTTTTAAAGCTTTTTTCTCGGGTTTTGATCTCTTTCCTCTTGTTCTTCTCCACCAAGCCTTATTCCTCTTGATCACTAACAAAAGCCGAACTTAGGGCTTTGATTTCGGGTCATTTCTAGTTTTGTTTTGAATTATCACCCAAAACCCTAGCTTTTCCTTGATTTTCAACCACAAAATCCTCTTTTAACCATGTCTACGAAGGGATCAAGAGATTCCAAGGGCAAATCCGTGGCCCAAGCATCTGAGAGGGGGGAGGCCACTGTTCCATTCTTTGGAGGTAAGACTTCATGACTTGTTTAGTTAAATAAATTAGGGTTTTGCTAAGTTCCCTCGTTTGCTCTCCCTTGCGAGGCATTCAGGAAGAGTTGACGTCCTCCTTTGCGGAGATCAACGCTTAATATATGTATTTTGCTTGGCCAAAGCACGTCCTAAGGTGAGAGGGATGCTTTCACACTGTCTTGTACTTTGCAAGACAGGGTATATTATCCCGCACTTTGTGGGATAGTGTACGCTATCTTGCGTATGCAAGACAGCTGTAGCCGTCTCATAAATTATGAGGCAATGACTCTGCCTCACAAATTTGCGAGATCAGTTTAACTCCCTATTTTTCCTTAGAATTTTTTTTAACTGCCTCCGACAAATCATTTTTTGTTCATTGTATTTAATTTTTTGCCAATGGCATTTTCTGCCAGAGAGGTGAGCGGTCAGAGTGGTGTTGTTTATGATTCTTTTGACGGGACGCCTTTGATTAGGGAGGCTCCTCAATTTGATGTAAGTTTCCCAGAAGACGTCCCCGAGCTTGTGCAGCGAGGGAGTCATTGTACACTTCGACGATTGATCACGGATGCACTGCTCACCAAGGATCAAGACATAACTCAGCCCCCGAGGAAGCCTAATTATATGTTCTGTTACTCCGTTGAGGATCCTGACATTCTTTCTTGTAGCTCAAAGCAATGGTTGAATGAGTATGATAGGGCCTTTCGATTCCTACCTCCAATTCCTCGACACCACTCCCTCATACAACTCAGGAATTTGGTGGTGACACGGGAGATGTTGTGGCGATTGATTGAAGACCATGAACGTGTGTATTGCTAGTTCATTGGAAAAGACAACAAGACTCCCAGTTCAAGTGATCGAAGTTCCATTCATGGACTTCACCCTGGAGTATTGGGACAAGATAGTATGCCTTAGAATAAACTAATGATAAAGGCTAACACTATAATAAATCATCTCGCTCGACTGGGTAGGGAGCTGCCGATAAAGACATATAGATGTTTTGGCTGGATCCACTCATGTGCTAATAAATAGTGGACGAGAATGACTAGTTATGTGCTTGGTCACTGGGGTAAGGAGTTAACTAATAAAGGATTATATACCCCAATCTGAGCTAGCATGTACGGTTTCCCCATAAGTGTGGATCACTTCTTCGCCTTGCTTGAGATATATAATCTAGACACCAATACTTTTTTGACTAAGCATGGAGAGTTAGGTCTTCCTCTCCATGAGATGATGAAGATATCCGGATTGCCGATGGGGGATATTCTCTATCAGGAGTACTTTCCCACCACTTATCACTTGAAGCAGATGAAAGAGATAGCCTATGTCACTCATGACATCCTCTGGGAGTTGATCTGCCACTATTAAACTGCCATGGCGAGAATTAATGTGAATCCAAAGAAGTTTCTGCAAATTAGCTTGAAGCAATTCGCCGATTACCACTTCAAGAATCTTGAGGATCATTCCGATAATGAAGTCTATGAATTGCCTCCTTTAACCCTATCTGAGATCAATAAGCTGATAACAAAGATTAATGTTCAATCCTACACCACCCGCTCAGACAAAGGAAAATTTTCAAGGGGTACCAAGTTTGATACCTTCTTATGGCATGCTCAGAGGAAGATTAAACCAGTGACTCTTCTAGCGGGGTACTTAGCTATATGGCTAAAGAAATGCATAGTGCCTCATCAAGCTTCTGAAAGCACTTCCTATTGAAGTTCTGTTCCCCGCCGTCTAATTGGTGATTGGACATAAACTTTCTTTGCTCCTAGCTATGATTGTCAATATCCATAGCGGGCTCCATTACTGGGCCACAACTTTCACCAATAAAGGGAGTAAACCTCTAAACAAGATTCCCATCTCTAAGATGAAGTTGTCGTACAGTTACTTGATGGGGTGTCTCGTCCTCCACTGGTCTGACTTAATGACAGATCCTGAGATTGCCGATCCAGACCTTCCTATACTGCAAATCTTAGAGGAGTGTAAGTGGGTGACTAAACAGTGGCATGAGGTGACAAAACATTTCAAAATTCACAAGTGCTAGGAGTTATTCAATTATTTTCCTTAGTTCTAAGGTACTTATAATGAGATGCTCATTGATGAAGAAGAACCGAGGAAGAATAGGACTATTTTGGATGTAGGGTGCTTCCGTTAGATGCTGAACATCTGTCCCGACTATCTGATTTTTTGGGTGAAGAACATCTATAACTTTAAGCCCTATCTCCCTTGTAGGTTTGCTCATCACTTTGGTTACAACCAACTATACGTTGGGAACCCAAATAGGAGGCTGAAGATTTGTGGCGGACTAATTGATGGTGCTCGAGCGTGGTTTTGGAGTATAACTGGTTGCACGGGCGCCAGGTTTATCCTTCCTGTTACCAAGCCTCAGTTGCAAACAACTTTCCTATACTACAAATAGCTCATAGCCGCCAATGTGCCCAAGAAGAAAATTTCAGAGCTAAAGGCAGAGAAAGCATCAAGGCTTGTCACAGAAGTAGTTCTAGAAGTTCTATCTTCTAGAAAAGGGAAGAAACCTACTGAATATTCTGACAAAGGGAAACAAGTCACTGATTCTGATGAAAGAGAGGAGAAACTCTTCATGGATGTAGCTTGGACATCAGAGGAAGAAGGTGAAGCTGGGGGTATTTAAGCTGACGTAGGGGGTGATGAAGAAGAAGAGGTGGCGGGTCTCCCACCTACTTTCTTCTGAGGAAGGGGTGTTAGATCGCCTATCGCCTATAGAACTCGTCACTCCGACCAAATCAAATCTTCAGAACAACCATTGTCTCCTTCAAGATTCAAGGGAAAGGAGACCCCGAAGAAGCCGAGAGAAAAAGTTGTTCTCACATATCCCCACCGAATGACGGTAGAAGTTCATAATAGGCATTAAGAAAAAGGGACATAGCCTATTGACGCTAGGCTCATTGGGAGGAAAAGATCTCGACCTTCAGCTCAAGCCCAAGCTCAAATTTCCCCTAAGGCTGAGTTACGCACTAAATTTTGATAAGAAAGTACTGCCACTTCCAAAGAACTTCAGCCCATGAAGAGAGTCAAGAAGATCATACATTGGTCACGTACTGCATTGTCCACATCTCAAGAAGCGTCAATCAGCGATACCTCGTTTGAGAAAGGGGGTAATATTTTGCCCTTATGTTGCTTTTAAAACTCTATCTCCAAGTTCATTAATCATATCCTTCATTTTTTGTTAATAGGGGATCGTGAAGAAGGTGAAATCCCGCATGAACCCACTTCTCCTAAGTTCACTCTTCCTGAGGGGCTAGGCTTCACCCAACAAATGCATGCTACAATTAGTGAAGAGCCCTCGAACACTGAGGTTGCTGTAGATACCGGGGTCCAATTCGATCCCGCTGTTGACGTCACCCTAAAGTTTTCCAGCCCGGGTATATCTAATATAGATACTACCTTATTTAGGTGGCCATTCAGAGAATTGAGTGACTCGGAATTTGTACCTCCTCAAATAATTTGTGCACTTCGTCTTCTTTTAGAGAAGCCGGAGGAAGTGGGTAAAAATGCTGGAGTTGTGCAATCTGCTAAAGGTAAAATTGACCTTTATTTGATGTAAACTCTTGTTCTTTCTTTCCTATTGAAAGTTATGTCCTTTTTGCAGACGTTACTATGGAAGAGTCGGCTGAAGAGGAGGTATGTACTCTACTCCAAAGTTACTTTTACTCAGTTATTAATTGTGAGTGACCATGTGCGAGTTTTGATTATAGGACCAGCCACTGGTGCTGATACGACTACTATTTTTGAGGCTACGAAAAAGCCTCAAGATTTTGATATCTCAGATTTGGTTAATCAAGTCACGAGACAAACTGATGAAGCTAGTGTGTCGATGATTATTGAATCTGAATAACCTCTAGCAACTCATGAGGCTGAGTTAGTGGGGTTAGGACAAGAGTGCCAACTTGAAGGATCCTCTGCTGGAATTGGTATATTCTCTCTCATAGTTACTTTAAGGTCCTAAATATTAGAATCATCATTAATACTTTTCAGAGTGCATGCTCCTTCTTCTTTTCTTGCAGCGCCTTCTTCATCGCTATATTACTCTATCAAGGCGTTGATGTCGGATGAAGATCCGGACAGGGCCATGATCTGCATGGAGCTTTATAGATTTGCTTCTTTCCTAAACATGATGATTAACAAAGTCCTTCACAAGGGATAGCCCTTCAACAATTTTAGGTGACTCGTTGATCGGCATGTGGCAGACATCAGGGAAGAAGGATATGTGGATTTGGCTGATTCTATTACAGCGGATCTGGTTCAACTAGAGTAAGAACTCGGAGAGTTGAATAAGCTCCGAACTACTGGTGTTTCTTCATATATAACCATTCATATGGAATCTAGCTTAAGGGCATGGCATGATGCACAGGCATCTGCTATGCTCAAACTCCAGTAGCTACAAAGTCGTGTTGAGCTAATGAGAGTAGGCTTGCAGAAAAAGGCGAAAATTGAGGCTAACTTGCTCCAATCTCTTAAATCGAACCAAACGGAGATTGCCCACCTTGAAAAAGCCCTTGAGGATGCTAGGAATGCCCGAGCCATCATAGAAGGTAACTTGACCGGTGTAAAGAGCACTCATGCTAAAATGCTTGAGAAAATAAAACCTCATGAGGCCAAGCTAGCAGAGATGGAGAAAGAAGTCACAAAGGCTCTAACTACCACTGAAGACTCCATAAAAGCTGAACTAAAGGTGAAGCTTGCGTGAGCTTATGAAGAGAAACTTTCTAAGCTAGAGGAGAAAATATGTCGTCGCAAGCTACTTATCAAATGATGGCATCACTTTTGTATCTTTTATTCTCCCATTATGAATAAAATTAACTTTATGATCATTTAAACTCTATTATGATTACTCATTCTATTTGGAATAAATAAACATAATACTCATAGGATTTTTGACAAATCTTCAGCCATCAACGAGTTCGATGAGCCTTTACCGACTACCATTTAAGTCTAGATAGTATGCAGATTCTCTAAGTCCATTCCATATGTAACGTTGTGCTAAAAGAGTGAACTCTCTTAGACTTAATTCTACGATATTGAATACATAGACTTTGTCATTCTTACGAGAATAGACTATCCAGCTACGTGCGTTAAATGTAGACTTATCTCTGATTAGGAAAAGAAACAGAGTCCACTACGCATGATTGGCATAGATTTAGGTGTCATTAAATCAGTAACAACAACTGGCTACACGTGTAGACTTTTTGAAACTTTGTCTCTTCTTTTGGGGTAAAGACAAACCCTGTTGTGTCTCCTCTCGGGGCAGAGACGAATCCTATTATGCCTCCTCTTAGGGCAGAGATGAACCCTGTTGTGTTTACTCTTGGGGAAGAGACGAACCCTATTTTTAAGGAAAATAAGGTATTTTTTATCTTTCTCTTCGGAAGGGACTCCTTTTTCACGTGAACTTAAAGTTGAAAGACTCTAGATGCACGTACATCAGAGAATATGGAAAGAAACTCAGAGTGGGATCTCCACTCCAATAATTAAATTTGAGTCATGCCACATGTCGTTGACTCAGAAGAGACTTTTTAACTCACATGAACAAAAAGGTGGAATTAGGATAACCCTAGATTGTCTGAAGTTTTGATTATCCAATTTAAGTGGGAGTTTGAAATGACCCTAACTGTCCAAAGGTTTGATCGTTCAAGTTGAGTAGTCCTCTCATTCATGGAAAACATCAAGAGGGGATTTTAGCATTGGTCCTAACTGACTAAAGGTTTGACTGTGTGGGAGTTTGATATGATCCTAACTGTCTGAAGGTTTGATTGTTCAATTTTATTGGTCTTCTCATTCATGGAAAGAATCAAGAGGGGATTTTGGTGTTGGTCCTAACTATCTAAAGGTTTGACCGGGTGGGAGTTTGAAGGTAGTGGAAATAACAAGAATGATGTTGATTATCAAGGTCACTTTGTTAATAAGGATATAGTGGGAGTGTTGGTGTTAAGTTCTTGACGGTATTTTCTTATGAAAACCTTACATGATGGAGTTTGCTAATTGCTATGGATTAGCAATTAACGCACTGTGGGATATCTAATACCTTGTCAGGATTTCAATAGTGGGAATAATAAATGCCTAGACATAGTGAGGGTGATGTATGGGTTAACCATGAAAGAAGGAAAGAAAGTATCTTCTTATCTTTTACTTCACGAACGGGTTTGAAGGAATTCAAATGATTTTGATTTTGTGGTTCCACCATCAATTGATTGATTTGTGAGGGATTTTGTATTAGAGGATTATAAATTGTCAAACGCTCAACAATTATACGTAAGAATTTTATTGGGGAAAATCGATTAAATAGGATCATCAGATTTCTGTCCTAATGAAAGAGTGATCAAGAACAATAATAGGAATGTTGATAAAGTAATCTTGGCCATTGGCAATAACCAAAGGACTATGGGTGAAGGAAAGAAGGTATTTTGTTATCTTTTGCTTCACGAGAGGATCTAGTTATCATCTTGATAATAACTAAGAAAAACTATTCAGATGGTTAAATTACATATTGAATAGTCAATTGATGTCAACTTATCCTTAAGAATACTATGTATAGCATTCTCCAAGGACTTTCCATCAATGGGCACTATTGCCCTCATTAATACGGAGTTATATACATGAATAAGTACGACAATTCACGTTACATGTATCAAATTTATCTTTAATAGGTTATCCTGAATATACTAAGGGTAGTACTTTTTTAGGAACTTCTCATTAACTGGCATCATGATCATGTCACCGTCTTGGGTGATCAAGTGATATGCTCCATTTGAGTAGACTGTATCTACTACAAATGGTCCTTCCCATTTGGGTTAGAATTTACCTTTCTTCTTTGAGTTAAGTATCATTAGTCGTTGAATAGCAAGTACCAAATCTTCCTCTTTAAAGACCCATTGTCGGACCTTTTTGTCAAAGGCTTTGAAGATTCTAGCTTGGTATAACTCAATTTGTTGTTGAACTTCCAAGCATTTCTCATCTAACATCTCAAGTTCTTCGAGATGTTTTTGATGTTGCTCTTCCTTCGTCATCCATATTGCAAGAGCGATGCGAAGGGATGGAATCTGAATTTCCAAGAAAAGAATGGCCTCGTACCCATACACTAGAGAATATGGAGTTGCTCCGTTAGGTGTACGGACTATGGTACGACGGGCCCAGAGAGCTTCACCAAGTTTGTCATTCTATTCTCGCTTGTTGGGTTTTATTAGCTTCGTCAAGAACTTGATGATGGTCTTGTTGAAGGCCTCAGCTATGTTGGCCTCATGTTTATGAGCCTATTCCCTAATCTTATTTTGATGATTATAAATAATTCCTAACAACGTGTGTCGAGTGTTTGCATTTGTTTTGTTAGGTAATCTACACAAAAATCCATGAAGGAGGATGGATGGACTAGAGCTTTCACGATCATATCTATTAGAGGATGAAAGGAAATATCGGTGTAAAGCTATGCATTCAAGTCAAGATCCAAGTTCAAGCTTCATCTGCAAAGTTTACCAAGTCGAGCTTATTGAAGATCTATAGCTTGGGTAATCTAGTTTAGGAGTTTATATTATGTATATTTAGTACTTTAAGCTAAATATCATATACACACATATTTTATTGGTTTCTATGTATATATATAGTTATATATACATACACATTTTAATTTTTGGTTTCTATGTATATATATAATTATATATATACATACATGTTTTGGTTTTCAAGTTTATATAAATATGAAATTATATATTTCATATTAATTGTTTTGATTTGTTTTAGCTTTATAGATATGAAACAAATATACATTCATATACATATTTTATGTTTCATATATATCATTTTGTTAAATGCATATTGTGAAAAACTTTATTTTTGCATAATATTGAGCTTTTAGTTTATAGACTTAACAGCAATAGTTTATATCTTTAATCAAGTCTATAAAATTGTTTTACAAAGCTTCAAAACTAGGTTTATGTCAAAACATCAAAACTCAAGTATCTCATATTTTTATATTTTTGTAACATGTACATTTTCATGTTTACAATCATTTCCCATAGTTTTACATTTTTCTGAATTTGTTAGCGATTTTTAAATCAAGTTTAAAAGTTAGAAACTATTTTCAAAACCTGTGTTTCTTAAATATCAGTCTGTGGTTGACCGGAGTGGTTACGGTGGTCGACCGCCAATTATCCAGAGACTTTACTCTGTTCTTCAGCCTTTCGCTGTCGACAGGCCATGACGTTGCACTCAATCGCCAATGTTACCGTTGCACAGTAATGAATAGGTTCTGGTTTTCTCTTTTAGTGGGTTTAGGGGTTTTTCTTAGGTTGTTTCTTCTACCCTATATATACCGTATTGTATTTATCATTCCTAACTAATCAAGAAATATTTTCAACAAGTTTCAGAGAGTTTTAAGTTTGTTTAAAAGGTGTTTAAAACCTTGTTTCAAGTTTGGTTTTGTGAAGCACTTTTCACAAGAGGAAGAAGAGATCAGCTTTGGTGTTATGAGATTCAATTCATCTCCCTCACTCTTGTTATCAATTGAAGAAGTTTTCTAAACTCAATATCTAGCTATTTATTTGTTTGATTTTCATTTCTATAAGCTAGACTTTATTTGAGTTTATATTTGATTTGATTTTCTATTTGCTTACACACACAACCATTGAGCTTATAGTATTTCATATATAGTATAATTTGGGGTTATGGGTTTATGGAATTGAGAGTGAGCTTTCATTGTGTTCTCATCTATATTAGAGAACAAATTTGTATTTGAGCCTTCATTGTATAGATCACTTTGTAATACACTTGTATACCGAGAGGAGTCTGTGGTGAGAGACGAGGTCGTCCCAAGAGGAGTGGCGTCGGTAGTAAAGCCTAGGGAGAGGTTGTAAATCTGAACACTGGAGGGAGACACGGGCTAGAGACCAATACTTAGAGGGTATAGAGTGGGATTGCAAGAATGTTGATTGTAAAATTTTCGGTGAGCTAGAAAACCAAGTGTGAGGTGAAAACGTTTTCGGGTGAGTGTCGAAATCCCGGTGTGTTAGTGGATTTCTCCACGGGAGTAGGGAGCGGAGACGTAGGATGGACAGTTTGAACTCCGTGATCATTTGATTGTGTTTAAGAGCTTGCATTGGTGTTTATTTATATTTGTGCTCATTGGTCATATCGTCATTGTCTCATTATTTAGTTTGTCCACTATATTGTTTGTATTTGTTTGTTTCACCCTTGTGTTATTTGTATATCCTTGCATATATATCTTGTCACATATTATACTTGCTAGGATATTTGTTAATTAGTTTTAATTGGTATAAATTCGATTAGATTAGCACAAGACCCTATTCACCCTCCCTCTAGGGTTCTTTCCTAGTGGCATTAGGGTGTTTTCAATTGCTATCAGAGCTTGGTGCTCTTTGATTTAAGGTCTAATCATCTTGAATTAAAGATCCAAATTATCTTTTGTGCTAATCTAGTTTTGAGATTATTTTTTGTATTTTGCTTGCATAATATATTGTGGATATGCATTGTGCACCTTGTTTAGGCTATGATATAAATGTTGCTCCTAAGTTGAATGCTTTCGCCTATGCCCAATGGTGTTGTAGATTTAAAATATTAGTTAGATCTAGACATTTCGATTTATGAAAAATAATTGATAATGCTTATATTGTACCCACTTCGGATAAATCTAAGTAGACTAAACATGATAAAAGAATGTTTACTATGAACAAACTCTTGTTAGAACTTTTACTAAATGCTTTTGACTCATCTATTTCTAACAAGTTTGTTCATTTTGATAGTGCTCATACTTTATAGAAATTCATAGAAGCACATAAAGGGAACTTGGAGGCGATCCAACAAGTTTTGGCGGCTTCCTCTTCAAGTTCCATTGGAGCATTATGCACACGGGCACTAGGCGATAGCCTTAGTGAGGTTTGCGAGTTCAAATCCATTAATGATTTATCTAGTGATGAATTCGCTTATGCTTATGAAAAATTATTGCATGCCTACAACAATTTACATCATATCTTTTTAGATTTAAAAAGCAAGCATGTTAGTATAAAATCTGATCATGGGCTGCAACCTTACAAATTTGATATTATTGCTAAAGAAAATGTTTCGCTTAAAGAAAACAATGATATGTTAAATTTGGAAAATAAAAAATTAACATCATCTATTGCTAGTTTAACTCATGAGAAGAATAATACCATATTAGAAGTAGAAAATATTAGAAATGAATTTGATTTATTTAAAAATGATCATGCTCTTTCTACTTCTACTGTCAATGCATATGCACCTATGATGAATTGAATCATGTTAATGATCGCATATCATCTCTTGATTCTACTCTAAAACATGCATTGTTAAAAATGATAAGTTTATGGACTTGTGTGCAAAATCCCGTGTTAACACTTCCAAATCAAACATCCACTATGCACACATGTATAGCAAAATTTACAAGTATTTCATTTGTGTCCAAAATGGCCATTTAGCTAAATTTTTCTATGATGCACACAAACCTAGGAATGCTAATGCTCCTTGTGCTTCTCATGTAGCTTCATCATCATGTACACATACACATTCACATGCTCATTCTCACAAAGTTCTTCATAAGCATGTTAATGTGTATCATTATGATTTTTATGGTAGAGTTGGTCACTTAGCTAAGTTTTGTTTTGATTAGCGAAAAGTTTCTAAATCGTAAAATATTTCAAGTGGACCAACCTTGTTTCAAAATGTTTCTTATTTGCAAAATAAATTTATAATACCATCTATTTTTTACAAATGAATCACGTGCATAAGTTTATGGTCAACAAAAACAAATGGGCCTCTTTTATTGCACTTATTGTAATCGGAAGGGTCATTTGAGCAATTATTGTTATAACTGGATTAGTACACCATATACGCCCAAATGGGTTCATAACCCAAGAGCCTTGAGCTTAAATGATAGGGGTCATATCACTAAGTTTTCCGGCACTAAAAATTCTTGGGTGCCAAAACAAAATTAATTGTGTTTAAGATTTTAGAATTTTATTTGTTTTCAAACACACACACACACACACACACATATATATACACACATATATTCATTTACTTTGTTTGAAAAAGTAAAAATAATTTATTTTGAAACTTAAAAAAAACCATAGTTCATGATTCTTGTATGATTTTTAATTTCATTTTGAACTATGAAGTGTTTTGCTTTTTATTTGTACTCTTAAATTCATTGTAAATAACTTATATGATGATACTTATGTGTTCGTACTTATGGATCATCTATTTGTACTTTATAATGTATTCTATGTGTGGTTTGATCAAGTTTTACAAATAAGATTTCCTTTATTGATCAAACATCACTTTTGGGATTCCACTTGATTTGTGATTTCATTAGTTTGATTTGTTTTCATTTGAAAATATTTTTACATGGTTCTCATGTTCTTTTTCTTTTGATTTCAAAAATCTATTTTTATACATGGTTTTAGATATGTGTTTTGAGACATAATATTTCATAATGACATACCAATATGTGTTCTCATTGTCTTTTATATGATACGAGTTGCCGTGCGAGCACCTTCGATCGTGAAATTATCAAAGGTGGGTTGAGAAGAGGATGACAGAAACTGATAATCACATTTTATTATAATTTTATACCCTCATTATCTAATTTATATGAATAAATATGCCATTAATAATTGTTTTTATCTTTAATTGCAGGTTAGTGAAGAATAAAGCCCAAGATCTCTTATCTCAACAAAAACCCATAAATTAAATGAAGAACACAAGCAAGAGTCAAAAAGCCCAAGCCAGAATCAAGCCGAGTAGCCTGTAGAAGCCGGAGAAAATAAAAAAATTAAATATGAAAAAAATGTATTCAAGATAGTTGGCCGCAAAAAAAACGACGATATCTCCTAATCCGGGAGGCGGAATTTAACATATAATATATGAAAATCGTCTATCTCGATGAGAAGAAGCCAACCGTGAAGTCAGAATTCTTATTAGAGCATCGATGCCAGCATCCATGCAGGCATCGATGCGGGCATCGATGCCTGTATCGATGCGAAGTCATCCAGATTTCATCTACGGCCGAAATTGCATTCTTGGGGCTCAAGTTTTATCCAAGGGCTCTCATTCACTGATGTTTACTATAAATAGGGGTTGAGAGTGAGGGGTTAGAGGTGTGAAAATTTTTGTACTCCTTTTGGAGAGGAGGGCTACTCTTAATTGAGAAGGCTTTCTAAATTTGTAACTTTTTGTTACAATTAATAAAATAATTTTTTCACCACTTTAAATTTTTCTATTCTTCTCTTTGTTGGATGATGAAGATGAAGATGAAGATGGAGATTAATTTGAAGGTTTGTTTTTCTTATTCCTCTTTTATTGCTTATTAGTTTAGATTTATTTTCATGCTTGTAATTAGATTTTATTTTCTTGTTTAAATAGCCAAGAGGCTAGAACCCTCTTGCCTTAGATTTATTTCATGCTCATAGATTAGATTTATTTCATGCTTATATAGTAGATTTATTTTCTTACATTTAATTTTTGCAATTTATTTTATAGTTTAGATTTTGTAATTTATTTTGTAGTTAGATTTTAATTTCTTACACTATTCACCTTGAGGCTAGAACCCTCTTGGGTTTAGTTTTTCTTTTTGTTTATTTTCACTTTTTTTGATTCGCCTTTAGGCTAGAACCCTCTAAGGAATCACCTTTTTCTAAGAAGTGGATTCAATTCTAGATTATCCATATCTTTAATTGAATCCGCTATCTTTACATTCTTGATTTTTTATTTGTTTCTCGATTTTATTCATTATTCATTCTTACCTTGTTGATCACATTTATTTTTTTTACTCACATCCACTCTCAAAAACATTGATTTACACACTATCACTTTTACTATCATTATCTCTCCACAATCACATTCACTCATCACTCCTATTTGTCACGCACACAACATAAGAACCAATTTTATATTTTCTCCTCCAAAACACCTTCCTCGGGTTGTGTACTTGCAACATATTTTGGTACATAATTATGCCACATCAAGTTTTTGGCGCCGTTGTCGGGGAAGGTGCTTAAGTAGGTTTTAATTATTTTGGTTCTTTAACTTGTGTGTTTTTTGTGAAGGAAACGCTTGGAGCTTGAAGATCGTGAATTGGAGAATTAGGATTTGAAGATTTGCTTTCGGGTAGGTCCTCTTTTTAGTTTTTAATTCCACCATTTAGCTACTTCTTCACATTTAGAGACAATTAGGACTTAAAAAAAAGATTTTATTTTTGTTTACCATAATAAAATTCACTCTCCACTTTGACATTTACTAACAAGATAATAAATTCAAACATATTCCCCCCTTCTCATTTGTTTGATTGTTAACCCTAATTAAAAAAAAATATTTTTCTTTTCCATCCTTTTTAGTTGCTTTTAATTCATAGGGTTGCATTTCATATTGATAGTAGGAATTCACCAAGTGATTTGAGCATCTTGATTTGGCACACACTTAAAAATATTTTTAAGGGCAAAACCCCATAATCAAGATAAGGTGAGGGATTTCATCACCCTTTCCTTAGCCCACAAATCACTAGTTCCTCACTTCACAAACCCAAACCTTATAAAACTCATTAGACGTTGGCCCCTAAGGATTCGAGCTCAATAAGGAACAAGAAATTCTTAAGTGAACCGGTTTAAGTTTTCTCAGATTAGTTGGTGTCTAAGGCAAGGTTTAGGGGTTGCGTAAAGCGCACCGCAAGGAAAGAGGAACTTAATTGATCTTTGATCACTCTCGAGTACTATCCTTACCTGGCTAACTACCTGGGTAAAACTTTAATCTTTTCACTGTAGGAGTTTTTGGTTAGGAGTGTAGGCATATAAAATTGCTTATAGGTCCCTTGACACGGTTCAACACGAACTAATGAACCATCAGGCGACGTATCTAAGCACGAACGTCAGTCCACAACACCGAAGCCAAGTGACACGCAACGAAGCGGATTAACAAGGCTACGAAGCTGACGAACCGCATGTGAGCGACGGAATGAATCCACTCGCGTGCGGAATCAAGCCAACGGTCCAGGGAGTCAACGAGTCATCCAACCATATAACGGACTCGAACTCAGACATCAAAGCCGATTTACTGCCTAATCGGGATCCAGACTTCCAAATCAGGATTCAGAACAAATCGGGGTTCAGAGCAACGCCACAGGCGAATTCGGATGAATCGTGATCGAGTCATGATTAGTTTTGGAATCAAACTCAGAGTCGGATTCATTGCCAAATCAGGAATCAAGTCAACGAATCGATTTCAGACCAATCAACCGCATAACCGAATCACGGACGAAGCGGATACAAAGACCGAAACAACCGAACGACGGACGTAAAGCCCGGAGTGGCTCGGCCAAGGCCGAGCCACCCTGAGGTGGCCGCCCAGATCTGTGCCAAATGCACAGATCTGGTTGCCTATAAATAGGTGGGGTCATTCATCATTTTGGAGGACTTTTGGAAGAACTTTTGGAGAGCCGAAACTCTGCCGGATTGAGACCTCATCTTGGAGTTTTTGAAGGCTTGAAGACTTGGACGTCCAGATCTGATTCTTGGCGAGCACCCGCATCACAAAAGGCAGGAGTTCGAGGGGATCGAGATCTCAGATCTACGTTGTTACACTCCGGATCAAAGCTTGGTCTTTGATCCCGAGATTCGAGCGATTGTTTCCTTGGTGAAATAATCCCTCCGGCTATTATTTCCTTGGTGAAATAATACACGTTATACTGCGTAGATCTGTTCGGATCTACAATTATCTCAATGAAAAAGACAACAGTTTTCCCCGCGAACAATCTGGCGACCACAGTGGGAGCCACCGATCTCACTGCTGAGATCGGAGCGTCGCAGCCGCGGATCGAGATCCCGGTCGTGGAGGAGGTCGAGTATGAGTTCGACCAGCAGAAGTATGAGGAGTACGTGTCCTCATCTGGATCAACCTCCCCCCGTAAGTCCAAGAAATTCCAGAAGTTCTCCTCCAGGAGAAAAGTTCGTTGGTGCGAAGAAGTTGAAGCCACCAACGACAACCTCACCCCGATCGACGCCGAAGTTGCGTCGGGTGAAGTCCCATCGGCCTCTAAGCAGGTCAAATCCGCCATCGAAGGCGTGGTGACTCCCTCTAAGAGAGCTCGCCAGAGGCAGCGTCAACGCCTCGCGAAGCAATTCGCCAAGGCCATGGAGTCTGTTGACGGGGTCCGCTACAATGCGGATCTGAAGAACAAACGAGGAAAACAGCCTCAACATCAAGTGAAGAGTGGTTCCTCCAAGCCATCAACGATGGAGTGGGTCCGGGTCAAACGGAACCGTACGACACTGGAGGAGCGTATCCGCAAACGCCGCGCATTATCGGCGCAAGTACGGGCCAAAGCTGAAGAAGCCCGTAGAAGACTGCAAAAGGAGGTGACGAAGAAGCCACCACCAACCCGCCAAGTCTGGAAGCAGACCAAGGAACAACAACTGCAGCCGCCGAAAGTTCAAACTACGGCGAATCAACCTAAATCGCTGGTGATTTCCGCAACTACTCTGGGAAATCATGCCGAATCATCCGTAAGGAGAAAGTTAATTTTGGAGCGCCTCGGTCCACTTCCCAAAGAACGAGGCAAAGCTCCAGTTCAAGAACGGTTGGGGCCAATGAAGAAGTCCCAAACAATTCAACATACTGGGGGTTGCCGCAACCCTCAACATTTGGAGAAAATCGTGGCATCCAAGCGCACAACTTTGCGCATCGAAGTGCAGGAGCCCGCTGAAGATTCACACCCACAAAGACGTGTTTCGAGGCGTGTGACTCTGAAGAGCTCAAAGAAGGAAATTCATTCTCAGAAGGAAACGTTGTTGTCAGATGACGATGACGTTATACCTGGGAGATCGTGCCAACACACGATAGGTTGCTCCGACTTTCAAACGGACAAGCTGTACTATCGTGCTGGAGGTACGAGCAAATCCAGAAAGAGGAGCCCTCAAAGATTAGAGACTCAATGTCCTTGCTCAAAACTCATTCGGGCGGTATTATCTGAGTGCGACTGCACCAAAATGTTTCCCGAAAGAGTTTCCATGTTCCAAAGACTCAGTATGGAAGCGCCAAAGCCAAGGACTAGACGTTTCCGAAGAAGAGGAACAATGGTCAAAGATGATGAACGTTCAAGGGTCACTGCCAACATGACCAGCAAGGGGACATCGGCACGGGATGATTTCGAGTCGATTCTGAAAGCCTCCCGGCCTAGAACCCGTCTGCAGTCCGGAACCATCGAGCGAGCAACCTATGGTAGGGTTCGAACAAGACGCCCTTCAGAAGATGAAGAATCTAATGCTGGCTCCGCAGTTGCATCAGATAATACGGTATCTAGCGAGGGACAACCCTGCGAGGCGCTTATGATAAGTGCGTAGCAAATTGCCAAGATGATTGAAGACGCTTTGGCTAAGCAGCAGGAAACTTTCAGGTTCGAGATGCAGATGACCATGCAGAACATGAGAGAAATACATGACCAACAAATCCAAGCATTGACGAACCAGCAAGGCGAGCCGAGTCGTCGCAACCAAGTCCATCAGGAGGACAAGGATACGAATGATCCTCCCGTCAATGAAGGGGGTGGTAACGGGAATGCTAGTGAAGATACAGGTGAAAGCCTAAAAATTAAAAACCTCGAGAGCAAAATCAATACATTGATTTCCGCTCAAGAGACAAAAAAGACGGGCATTCCTTGTCCATACCCAAGAGAGTGGGAATCAATCCCATATCCGGCGAAGTTCAGTCTAATTAACTTCACGCCGTTTAATGGGATGGGTTCACCCACTCAGCATTTGATTTACTTCAAATCGCACTTGGGAGTCATCTCTGGTAATGAGCCTCTGATGGTGCGGTCATTCGTTGGCACTCTTCGCGGAGCCGCCTTCGATTGGTATCGCCGCCTCAAGCCAGGAAGCATAAACAGCTGGGACGACATGGAGACTAAGTTCCTTACAAATTTCTTCGACGACGACACTGAGATCTCTATCGGATCGTTGATCGATGAGAAGCAGAAAGACGGGGAGTTAGTCGACACCTTCGTCAAAAGGTTCCGGAACAAGGCGATGAATTGCCGGGACCCGATCACCGAGGAATTTATCCTCCAGACCTGCCACAACAATCTTTCACTGGACGTGTTGGAAGCAATGGGCACAGCACCATCCAAGACATGGAAGGATCTAAAAGTTCGAGGAGAGCAAGCTGAGCGATTCCTCAGGAGAAAGAAGGCGGAGAGGAGCCAATCGGCAACAAATCCTCCGAAACAGAACTTCAACCAAAAAGGAAAAGGCAAAGCTCATGCTAATGCCATTGATGCTAACCAAACTTTTCAATTGCAACCTCAGCAACAACAGCAGCAACGAGCGCCACAACAATCCCAGCCGCATTGGCAACAACGGCCTCAGAAACAAAAGTCTTCGGAGCCGAGGTTTCCCAAAGTCTACTCCTTCAAAGATGATGAAGTTCCCGGCATCTTCAAATACTTGTTGGAGAACAACAAAATCCAGTTGCCGGGATCCAAAATACTGTGCGTACCACAGAGCGGTCCATCACCCTACGAGATCATGCTACCACCTCAAGGACAAGATCCAGGCGTTAATCGACGTAGGGGTCATAACCCCGAAACCAGCCAAGAATGTGGGGGCAAACGTAGTATCGATCAGTTTTGGATCGGTGACTACAACTTGGTTCGAGCCAAAACGCGTCACCAAGGTGGGAATGAAGACGGTGAATGATGACTCACATGGACAGCGCCAAAAAGGGCTTGTGCCACATACAGCCCCAAATGGCGAAATCCTCTGGGTTCATCCCGATCTGATTGAAGATGAACAATGGGCTGGATCGTCATCTGGGAAGAAGTCCAAAGGGAAAGGAAAGTCTTGCTACGGAGTCTCTGCTATCCCAGGAGAAGATGACGAAAGAATCATAGCTTTCCCGCTCTCTGAAGAAGAACAAGAAGTTTTTGCGACCCGAAACGGAAACGAATATCACTACGACTATCCGTCACTTAGTGAGCAGGGGGTGGACAAACGGGGACCAGCCAAAACTCTCACAGAGATGGGGGTGATTACGAGTCCCACACTGGGTAAAGAAGTTCTACGACAGCCGGTGAATAAACCAAAAGAGAAGAATCCCCAAGTATATGAGTTGCTGCGGCTGTCTAAAGAAACTAGAGAAGCATTGCAAGAGGCCTTGGCCGATTCAGAAGCATTCCTCACTCGGATCAAACCGGCGCCTGAGGAACTAGAACTGTTAGCTCAACAGTGCAATGTGGCAGCTAAGAACATTCCCTGCATCACCTTCACCAAAGAAGACATGCAGACGAAGAATTCAAACCATGATCGGCCCTTGTATTTTGTCGGGTACATTGGCTCCAGCGAGGTCAACCGAATCCAAGTAGATCCGGGTTCCGCTGTGAGCATTATGCCGCTTCGCCTAATGCATAGCCTTGGCATTCCAGTCAGCAAATTGGCGTCTACAGGCACAGTCATTTACGGATTCAACACCAGCGGGTCAAGGCCTTTGGGGAAGATCCGAATAAAATGCCAAATGGGCGATCTGAAGACGGAGGTCACGTGTTACGTGATAGATGCTGAGACATCCTATAATTTACTATTGGGTCGGCCTTGGATCCATAGTAATGTTATAGTTCCCTCCACCTTACATCAGTGTCTGAAATATGTCGACACTGATGGAAGGGTCAGGACGGTGGTCGCAGATAAGCAACCATTCAAAGGGTATGAGAATTACTTCACTGATTCTCTCCTTTATGGTAACGAATCTGACACGGAACCATCGATCCAAGGCACGGACAGCGGAGAAGAAGCTGATTCCGAGGCCGGATTCGATTACAATGGCGATTTTGTTTTAAATGACATTGTACCCTTTGTAATCAATCTTGATGATGAACAATCGTCAGATGGCGGTTGTAACTGGCAACTTGCTGATATTGAAATAAATCATGATTTAGAGTACTCCTTGTCTCTTAATGATGCGATAAAGGGATTATATGATAACCCAGATTTATGTATGCCGCTCCGATCATCTTATGTAACGAAGAGAAGTCTCCAGCATTCTTTCGGAACAACCCGAATTATTCCTGCCAAGGTAGGGGGACAAAAGGAAGTGATTTATGGTAAAGGAGAAAATCTTCCGCTGCCAGATCATTTCCTAAGAGAAGACGAGGATGAAGACAAATCTGGTCTGCATTTATCTAAGTATAGTCCGGAAGCGCGCATGCTCATGGAAAAACAAGGATACAATATCATACTCGGAGAAGGTTTATACTTCGATCGAGGATCTCGTATCCCAGTCAAAGCGGCATACGTACCAAAAGGAAAACCCGATGACTATTACCGTCACAAGAGAGGCTTAGGTTATGTCTCATCAGATGACGAATGTGGTTGGCAAATTATCGATCAAATTGCTAACAAAGCTAAGGATGGGTACTTGCCAGATTCTTCAGCTGAGGATTCCGACACAAGTCTGGGAGAAATGTTCAAAACCTTAATGTCAAACATGACTACAGCTGATCCATCTACGTTGGAGGATGACGATCAAATGCCAACGTGGGAAGACCCATGGGTTCATCACCTAAACATGCAGTACGGTGATAGGTTCGAACAGAGAGAACCACCAACCGAAGATGAAGTAGTCCAAATTAATATGGGCGATGAGGCCAATCCAAAGCCCATATTCATCAGCGATAGTCTTCCTCCAGATGAGAAGGAGGAATTAATTGCCCTGATCAGAGAATACATTGATGTCTTCGCCTGGAACTACGAAGATATGCCAGGACTCGACCCTAATGTAGCAATGCACCGCCTTGACATCAAGCCGGATGCCAAACCTGTCAAACAACAGCAAAGATGGTTTCGTCCGCAGATTATGGAAGCCATTGAGGCAGAGGTTAAGAAGTTGATCGATTCAGGATTTATCCGTGAGGAACAACATCCAGAGTGGTTAGCCAACATCGTTCCCGTCATGATGAAGAATGGCAAAATCAGGATTTGCATCGACTTCAGGAACCTGAATGAAGCATGTTCAAAAGACGATTTTCCTCTCCCAATCACGGATGTCATTATCGACAATACATGTGGATTCGAGAGGATGTCCTTCATGGACGGCTTTTCGGGGTATAACCAAATCAAGATGCACTCGGATGACGAGAAGCATACAGCGTTTAGAACACCCCTCGGCGTCTTCTGCTATACGGTGATGCCTTTCGGTCTGAAGAATGCCGGTGCCACATACCAGCGAGCGATGACTAAGATTTTCCAAGAACATCTCAGGAAAACAGTCGAATGCTACGTTGATGATTTGGTTGTGAAAAGCCGCAACAAAGAAGATCACATCAAGGATTTGAAGACGATGTTCGATCTCATGAGGAGTCATCAATTGAAGATGAACCTCACTAAATCCTTCCTTGGAATGTCCAGCGGAAAATTCCTTGGGTTCGTCGTCACCACTAAGGGTATACATATCGATCCCGATAAGGTGAAGGCGATACATGAATTGCAACCCCCGAGGAATCTGAGAGAACTCAGAGGATTGCAAGGGCGTTTAGCTTACATCAGGCGGTTCATCTCAAATCTATCTGGGAAGTGCCAACCTTTCTCTAAGCTAAATAAGAAGGGTGTGTCATTTATTTGGGACAACACCTGTCAAAAGGCACTCGAGGATATCAAGACATATCTGACAAATCCTCCTGTTCTCGTTGCACCAAAATCAGGTAAACCGTTCTTGATTTACATCAAAGCGATGAACCATTCGATAAGTGCTTTGTTAGCACAAGACGATGATAATGGTCATGAACAGGCATTTTATTATTTAAGTCGGACTTTGGTGGGTGCTGAGTCTCGATATCCGATGATTGAGAAAGAATGTCTCGCGTTGGTGTTTGCAATGCAAAAGATGCGGCATTACTTAGTGGGACAAACAATTTACGTTATCTCCAACGTGAATCCCGTGGCGATTAGCGAAATGGGCCCTTCTCTTATCCCAGTATGATTTGCACTTCAAACAGCAGAAGTCAATCAAAGGACAAGCGATTTGTGATCTTTTGGCGACAAACCCGACCGCAGATGCGGCAGAAGTATATGATGACTTGCCGGATGAAACCCACGAGGTTAACACTACATCGCACCAGCAAGTATGGCAATTATATTTCGATGGTGCTTCAAGAGCAGTTAATAGGGTAATAACCCCGGGAAGTCCCACCGTCTCCTCTGGAGTTAGAGTCGTCTTAATCTCCCCGGGAAAGCATGTGATACACCGAGCTTATTCATTGACTGGTCCGTGTTCCAATAACGTAGCCGAGTACAATGCACTTCTCATTGGACTCATTGACTGGTCCGTGTTCCAATAACGTAGCCGAGTACAATGCACTTCTCATTGGACTCAGTTTCGCCAAGGAGCTGGGGGTCGAATATCTCGAAGCTTTTGGGGATTCTCAATTGATAGTTAACCAGGTCCGGGGAGAATATGAAGTCAGGAACCAAGACCTGATCTCGTACCACCAGGAAGTCATCAAAATGGCAGAATCTTTTGAAGAATTCTTCATTGAATATATCCATCGTCTCCAGAACGCTTATGCAGATGCACTGGCGGCACTAGCGGTATCACTGGCACAGCCTCCCGAAACTGAGCTGTTAGTCACAGTACGGACGTATCAACTCTGCGTACCCATATACAGTAGGGATATTGAAGAGGAAGATGACGGAAACGTAAACGCCAAGGAGGTGAATTCAACTCAAATTGGGTCTGAGTCCCGAGATTGGCGTTTTCCCATCATTGACTACGTCCAGTATGGTATTCTGCCAGAAGACGTAAAAGAAAGGGAATCAATTCGCCGAAGAGCGCCAAGATTCTTTTATAATGCCGAGACCCATACGTTATACCGTAGGGGATACGATGGTTTATTACTCCGATGCCTTTCGAACAAAGAAGCAGAAGAAGTTCTTAAGGAAGCGCACGAAGGAGAATGTGGTGCGCATCAGCCCGGTCCCAAACTGTATGATCGCATCAGGAGGATGGGATATTTCTGGCCAACGATGGTTCGTGACGCAATCGAATACGCACGAGAATGCCACGCTTGCCAGATACATGCAAATTATATGCATCAACCGCCAGAGCAGTTGCACACATCAACCACGTCATGGCCGTTCGAAGTATGAGGCATGGATATTGTGGGTCCTATTTTCCCCCCTCAGTCAAAGGCGATCAATTCATTCTGGCGATCACGGATTATTTCTCAAAGTGGGCTGAAGCAATTCCGCTTAAAGAAGTAAAGACGAACAACGTCATCAATTTCATCAAGCATCATGTCATCTACAGACACGGCGTGCCAAGAAGGATCATTCATGACAACGGTCCGCAATTTATAAGCAACGCCTTCATCAGATTTTGTGACAAGTTCAAAATTGAAGACGTTTCATCAACACCTTATTATCCCGCCGCGAATGGATTAGCGGAGGCGTTTAACAAGACGATCATTAAGATCCTGTTAAAACTCGTGAAAACCAAAAAACGAGACTGGGACGATAAACTTGGTGAGGCACTCTGGGCTTACCGCACCACCATACGCACGCCCACAGGTGCCACCCCGTATTCGCTGGTATACGGATGTGAAGCTGTGCTACCGCTGGAAATCCAAATTCCATCTCTTCGGATCGCCCTCGCAACAGAGATGACGACAGAAGAACAGCATCAGAAGCGTCTCGAAGAGCTTGAGAGGCTGGATGAAAAGCGCTTGGAAGCTCAACAGCAAATTGAGTTTTATCAGGCCAGGATGTCTAGGGCTTTTAACAAAAGAGTCCGACAGAGAAGCTTCAAGGAAGGAGATCTGGTCCTCGCTGCTCGCCGACCAATAATCCTCACTTCCAAGAAGAAAGGTAAATTCGAACCCAAATGGGAGGGACCGTTTGTAATAGACACAGTCTACTCAAACGGCGCATATCGCCTAATTACTCCAGAGGGCGCCAGGCAATTAATGCCAATAAATGGGAAGTTCCTGAAAAAATACTATCCCTAGTACGTTCAGGATAACTCGTTTACCGGGAAGTTCCTTGAAGAATATTACACTTAATATTCTAGAGGATAACCCAAAATCATTTTCACCACCAAAATCCCTCACTGATCAATTTCAATTGACAGTGAGTCCACCAAAAATGTTGTTCTGGCCCTCTTGATTCTTTCCATGAACAAGAGGTCCACTTTCGGTTCGGAGTCCCCTTTCGATAAACGAAAGAACTTCTTCCCTTTTTCTCTTTGGTAAGCCTTCCCATGGTTATAGCCAAAGTTGAAATTCCACTTCGATAAACGAAGAACCCATTTTCAGTTTAGATAACCCATCCTATAAAAGGCAAGTTTATCTAAATTTTCCAGATTCTCGGAGTGGACACCCCACTTCTAGTTTCTTCTTCGCTGGAAATAGAATATAAAATTCTTCCTTTCCAGAATCAGGGAATAGAATATAAAATTCTTCCTTCCTTGTCTGTTGGGTTCGCCTTCACCCTAAAAGAAGACCGGGAAATAGAATATAAAATTCTTCCTTTCCCGCACCAACCTTTTCTAAGAATCTATCAATCTAGGATTCATCCTAGGAAGTTTATCCCGAATCCTAAGCAGGGATAAGTCTGCGCCTAACACGCGCTGCCGGTTTAGTCTTTTTCCGCACAAAAAGACACCAGAGTCTGATTCTGGGGTATTTTATCCTGAAACCTAAGCAAGGATAAGTCTGCGCTTAACATGCGCTGCCGGTTAGTTCTTAACCGTTAAAAAGAACACCCGTCCACATATTCAACATTGTGGCAGGTCGTTATTAATAACACCAAAATCCATGCCTTACACGCATGGGGAATGTCATCCTGAATCCTAAGAAAGGATATGTCGACACCTAACACGTGTCGCCGGTTTAGTCTTTCTCCGAAGAAAAAGACACCAGAGTTCGATTCTGGGGCCTTTTATCCCGAAGCCTAAGTAGGGATAAGTCAACGTCTAATACACGTTGCCGGGTAGCCTATTCCCGTAACAATGGCGAAGTCTATGTATTCGACATCATAGCACGAAGTCTAAGAGAATTCATTCTCTTAGCACAACGTTACATGCGAACGGAGTTAGACAATCCGCATGCTAGCCCGACTCAAACGGTAGTCGGTAAAGGCTAATCAAACCCGTTGAAGGCTGGGGGTTAGCCAAAAATCCTAAAGTCAACACCTAACACGTGTCGCCGGGTAGCCTATTCCCGTAACAATGGCGAAGTCTATGTATTCGACATCATAGCACGAAGTCTAAGGGAGTTCATTCCCTTAGCACAACGTTACATGCGGAACGGATTCCGATAATCCGCATGCTAGCCCGACTCAAACGGTAGTCGGTAAAGGCTAATCAAACCCGTTGAAGGCTGGGGGTTAGCCAAAAATCCTAAAGTCAACACCTAACACGTGTCGCCGGGTAGCCTATTCCCGTAACAATGGCGAAGTCTATGTATTCGACATCATAGCACGAAGTCTAAGGGAGTTCATTCCCTTAGCACAACGTTACATGCGGAACGGATTCCGATAATCCGCATGCTAGCCCGACTCAAACGGTAGTCGGTAAAGGCTAATCAAACCCGTTGAAGGCTGGGGGTTAGCCAAAAAATCCTAAAGTCAACACCTAACACGTGTCGCCGGGTAGCCTATTCCCGTAACAATGGCGAAGTCTATGTATTCGACATCATAGCACGAAGTCTAAGGGAGTTCATTCCCTTAGCACAACGTTACATGCGGAACGGATTCCGATAATCCGCATGCTAGCCCGACTCAAACGGTAGTCGGTAAAGGCTAATCAAACCCGTTGAAGGCTGGGGGTTTGCCAAAAATCCTATGAGTATTATGGTCAATCATTTCAAACGTGATGAGGAATCATAATAAAGATAAAGATAAAAACCAATTCCACTAAAGAGAATCAAATGTCAAGGTTTTCAGCAAATAAAATCATACATCAAGCCCATGGCTAAGAATCTGCTGACTGAATTCAGATAACTTCTCGTCATAAGAGCGTCTAAGCTCCTCCTGCAACTCAGCTCTAACAGACTCTTCGTTCGCAGCTAAAGTCCTCACAGCATCCTCCTCTGTCTCAGCCAGTCTCTGCTTCAAGGACTTCAGCTCATCAGATAAAGCAGCATTTGCTTGCTGATTCTGCATCTTTGTGTCTTCCTTCTCACGGAGTTCTCGTCGGAGCTGATCTATCTGAGAATCAAGCTCCTCGAGGAAAGAAGATCTAGTGGCGAAATCAGCCTCAACTCGATCTATGCGGTCCCGCTGCACCTGAATCTCGAGCTCAGCAACCATCCGAGTACTGCGCCATGTCTGTAAGCGAGCATCCAACTCGGCAGCAACGAATGAAGAGGCACCTGTATCCCGGAGCTCATGAAACATCTGAAGCTCACGCTCTAAGCGATCAAGGTCATCAACCATAGCCGTCGCTAGATCCGGACATCCTATGTCCCTAATCAAGTTTATCTTGGAATCGAGGTAGGGCTTAAATTGGCGAAGAGAAAGTCCGTCGTGGAGGAGTTTGCCAATTATAACAGTCAGGGAGGAGAAATAAGAGCGGACTTCTACGCTGATGATGATCTTCTCAGGGTCATCCCCTGATAACAACTCCTTAACGAGGATATGAAGCTGAGAAGGAAGCCCTACACAAAGAAGAGAAGTTCGTCAAAAGCCTCAATGAGGAAATGAACGGCATCGCTCAGCTAATTAAATTATACCTCCTTCCCCTCGAGTCACTGGGGGTGATGGAGATGTAACAACTGTAGCTGCATCGACTGGTGGAGTTGGTCGCACAGCCGGCTCAACATGGTCTTTCTCAACAAAAGCTCCTGTCAAATTCAAAACAGAATTCGCAGAGGCGTTACATTATAGCTGCATTAGTCAAGGTCGACTAGTCCTATAATCAACTCAGCAGGAGGCACATACCTTCAAAGGAACCATCCTCAGGATTGTTAGCAAATGCGGACTCAGGAAACATGTCTCCAGGTAGCTGGTCATCAATCGAATCGGCAAGGTAGATACGGCTCTATAAAACACTGATTCCCCACCCGGAAAGTCAAGTAGCCCGGCCTGATGTTCACTAGCCAATTAAAGCAGCCGATATCTAAATAAGTGCGATACTCCCTCGGCTTCTCCTCATCAATCAAACACTCGCCATACCGAATGGAGAACTGCGGAAAGCAAGTGGAGAATGCCCAGCACTTGTGGACCTGTAACTGCCTCCTGATATCAGAGAATCCTCGGCCTTCCCACTCGCCATTCTCAAGCAGCTGTAGTAAGGGAACAGAGTGGTCCATGGCATGTGGTACCGACATCATGTCAGAACGATGAAGGACGAACCAAGCCATCAAATAAACATACGGAAGCTCCACCTTAGTGGTAGGAATCTGAGTCGGCGATTCCTTCTCCTCCCGTGTAAAAGCGCCAGAAATTTGTCGAAGCCCTCGATGAATGTTAGCCACCATCACCGGAAGAAGTGAAAGTTCCTTTCTGTAGGCAAGTTGAACCGCAGGGTAGAGCACTTCCAGTGGCAGAGCGTCACCAGACTGATACGGGACCACGCATTTCTTTAACCAGATGGCGAGGTAGCCGGCAAGAAGAGTCATTGGACGAATCGGTGCGGTCGCATGGCATAAGAATGATTTGAATTTAGTCCCTGCAGGAAAGCCACTCTCAGGACTGCTAATGGTATAGGAGTGGGCGTCAGTCTTCTTCAGCAGCTCATTAACCTCTGAAGGAGTCAGCGGTGCCAGTTCACAAATAGTTTTGCCGGAATGGCTCTCCAGATTCCTGAACAAATATGATGCGAATTGCTTCAGGCTCACATTTGATTTGGTCCTCTTCGCTAGGGGTTTAGACTGCGCCAAAGCAATGTGATAGTGACAAGTGAGGTCCCATAAGGTCTCGTAGCGGTCGGGAATGCGATCTTTCAGTAGTTCATGGTTGGAAGGAAAATACTCCTGGTATAACATCTGACCCATGGGCAAACCAGAAATCTTATGCATCTCATGAAGAGCCAAACCCAACTCTCCGTGCCTAGTCAGAAAGGTGTTCGAATCCGGATTATAAAGCTCGCATAAGGCAAAGAAATGCTTCGCACTAACGGGTAAACCATGCATGGTGGCACGAATGGCTGCATAAAGACCGCAAGCGTGCAACTCCTCGCTCCATCGGCTCAAGACGTACTTCGTCATATGAGCCCACCAAAACTTGTCCAAAGAATGGACCCAACCATAGAATCTGTGGCGCGGTGCAGGCATCTCCCGTCCTAAGTTAGCGAGGCGATTCCTCAAAGTGGAAGCAGAGGCAAGGAACTCGTTACGGGGCGGTGCATCTAGCCCCAGTACTCCAGGACGCAGTCCAACAATGTGATTCCTGCTCGAACCAGGAACTGCCTGATGAGTAATGTAGCCGCAGTGAACGCTCTCATGCTCCTCTGTCAAACGCCACGACATCTCCCGCTTCACAGCCTGACGCCTGAGCTCAGTCAAAGAACGATGTTGAGGAATCCTCGGCAAATACAAGAAACTACTGCCAGCCTTATGAAGCCACTGCTCGGCGTCAATAAATGCTGCATCGGGATCTCTGACAGAATCGTCAAATAAGAAATCAGTCTTCCTGAGAGACTGAACAGAACTAGCATCCTTCACGAGGGGCGCATCTGTAATCAGCTGACGAAGGGTTTGATGTCCACCTTCCTTCACCACTTGGGCAACCTCTGTCGACGTGCCCGGAACAAACTGGGAAGCAAGTAGTGACTGGGATAGGGGAAACATCGTCGGAGGTCGAATAATACTCGCCACGACGCCCGTATACTGCGTGAGATGAGAACGCTCCAGAAGGGTATTCAACTGAGAACAAGCAATTAAACGTTTGTTAATTCCAGTTATAAAAGGAAATTGAACTCATCTTACGAAGGGGTAAGATAGAGTCATTGCCTTATAAAGGGTGTGACATTTTGGCCACGTTGCACCTTCATAAGTTAGGGTATATCGATAATATATCCCTGCCTTATAAGGCACAACACAGTGACAAAACGCCCCCTTTATTTATTATGAGATAGTGTTTTGACCAAGCAAAACATATCTTTGAAGCGTCGATCCTCACCAAGGAGAATCAAGGCTTTTCCCGGTTGCCTCACCAAGGAGAACAACGGGGAGTAAAAAAAGAAAAAGGACCAATTTGCAAATTTCCAAGAAAAAATAGGCTAATTTGTAAATTTCCAGAAAAAGTAGCTCACCGGCATAAGAGGGAGGCGCGCCATCAGTCGGCGCGGTAGAGGATTGACCCCTCGCGATACGGGATATAGAAACCTGCAAGGTAAATTGAGGGATCAGATCTAGAAAAGGAAAAATCCCATTTTTTATCGCAATTCTACCCCTAAAAATGCGAGCTTGAGGCATCATATCACACCCTCAACCCTTATATGCGATCCCGCGACTCCATACACTAGATCAAACATGAAATAGATCAAGATTGCGGAGGATTTACCTGAAGAAAAGCCCAAAATTCAATAAAGGCGAGACCTTTAAGGAAACTTGAACCACGCGCTCGAGGGGCCTGAAAGAAACTTTTGGTTTGGAGTTTTTGGGAGATTTCTCAGTCCAAGATTCAAAGGAAAGCCAGATCTAAGACAAATATCAAGGTTTGAAAGAGAATGGATGCTCGAGGGAAGAGAAATCAAGAGAAAAGAGGGAGGGGGTGGCCGGCCCTAGAAAGAGAGGAAGAAAAAGAAGAAAAAAAAAACAAAAAAAACCCCTCTTATAGCCTTGAACCAGATTTGGCTGAACCAGACCAGACCGGGCTAAACCAGACCAAGCCAGATTGGACCAGAATGGACCAGAATGGACCAGAATGGACCAGAATGAGCCAGAATGAGCCAGAATTGAGCCAGATTGAGCCTGGCTAGACCAGACCAGACCAGAATGAGCCAAATTGAGCCAGATTGAACCAGAATGAGCCAGTCTGAGCCAAATTGAACCAGTTTGAACCAAATTTGAACCAGAATTCAAATTGGAGCTGAACTAAGCATTGAAACGATTTTTGATCAACCTACGGTTCAATCCTTCACCTATTTAACCCCTCTACCATAGATTTGGAAGGGTCGGAGAGATTTTTTGAACCCAAATACTGCCTTTTTGGCACATTTTTTGGGCCGGTTCAAATACTGCCTTTTTGGCACATTTTTTGGGCCGGTTCAGATTATTCGAACCTAAAGAATACTCCAATAAGATATACGAGTATAAACTATTCCCTCCTACTCCAATAAGATATACGAGTATAAACTATTCCCTCCTCTTTGTTGAGAAGTTTCTGGAGAATATTTTTTTTAAAAAAAATATTCTTAAGGATAACTCAACATAACTCCCAGGAGTGTATGAGTATAAACTAGACCTCCCCGCTCCAACTCCTTAAGAGCTTAAACTGTGTAGACTCCAAAATACTTACGAGTGTAAACTGTGTTAAACGCCGGACAACGCGTCACAATGAATATTCAAAGCCGTCAACCGATGGTCAATTCCATGTTGAAGCAACTAATTCGAGCTAAAAAGCCAGGAAATCAAGAATCGACTTCAAATTCAAAATTCCGACAACGGTCAGATAATAAATGCAGCACCGTAACCCTCTCAAATATTCGACAAAGCACCGAATAGCCTGGAGGATTGAAGGAATCGAGAATAAAAGAGCCCGTTACACCGATTGAAGGTTGGGACAGTCATATCCAAAGTATTCCAGACTCTTCTATAAAAGAACGAGACTGGAAAACTTTGGAGGGGGTATCTGTAGGCATATAAAATTGCTTATAGGTTCCTTGACACTTCAACATGAACTAATGAACCATCAGGCGACGTATCTAAGCACGAACGTCAGCCCACAACACCGAAGCCAAGTGACACGCAACGAAGCGGATTAACAAGGCTACGAAGCTGACGAACCGCACGTGAACGACGGAATGAATCCACTCGCGTGCGGAATCAAACCAACGGTCCAGGGAGTCAACGAGTCATCGGGATCCAGACTTCCAAATCAGGATTCAGAACAAATTGGGGTTCAGAGCAACGCCACAGGCGAATTCGGATGAATCGCGATCGAGTCATGATTAGTTTTGGAATCAAACTCAGAGTCGGATTCATTGCCAAATCAGGAATCAAGTCAACGAATCGATTTCAGACCAATCAACCGCATAACCGAATCACAGACGAAGCGGATACAAGGACCGAAACAACCGAACGGTTGTTACACTCCGGATCAAAGCTTGGTCTTTGATCCCGAGATTCGAGCGATTGTTTCCTTGGTGAAATAATCCCTCCGGCTATTATTTCCTTAGTGAAATAATACCCGTTATACTGCGTAGATCTGCTCGGATCTAGATCGCGCGGTGGTCCACGGCAAACAACCCCGGCGCAGGCAAACAACCCACGCAAGCGAGTGACCGAATAACAGGAGCTCGCGATTTGTTCGACGAAAGAGAAAAAGTTGTAATTTTTTTTAATTTTGATTTTCATTGTAACCGGATCTAAAAAAGACCGGATCTTCTGTAACTGAAAAAACTGTTATTCAAGATAGCAATGGAATCAATGAAGAAAGCAACGATTTTTCGAGCGAACAAGGAGCTGGTCTAGTGAGTTAGGCTAAACCCTAGAATTAGAGTGATTGAAAAATGATTGCTTTGATTTTTTAGGTTTTCTCTATCTTTTTCTTTAAAAAAACTAATTTTCTTTCTTTCCTTAAAAAAACTATAAAAAAATAAAAAAATTGTTTTGGTGTATGCAAACTTAGGTTAGGGATAATTCTCATCGTTTAATCCGTGTTGAACCAATCCAAGAAATGGCAAATCAACCTGTTCTCCAGGATATGTGTTACCCCACCAGAAATGCAATTCCATCTTGCATAAGGCTCCCCGAGGCAAATGGAGCAAATTTCGAGCTTAGACCGCATTACATAAACATGCTTCCCAAATTCCTTGGAAATGAAACAGAAGATGCATATATTTTTATTTCAAAATTTGAGGAAGTGTGTATTATGATTAAAATGAGAGAATTAACCGAAGATACGATTAAGCTTAGATTTAGTGTGTATTATGATTAAAATGAGAGAATTAACCGAAGATACGATTAAGCTTAGATTTATTCCATTTGCTATTAAGGATAAAGCTAAAAAATAGCTGTACAGCTTACCGACAAATTCTATCTCAACTTGGGATGAATTTGTCACCGTTTTTCTTAAGAAAATTTTCCCTATTCACAAAATGGTAAAGCTAAGGAACAACATTCAAAACTTTAAAATTATCCCGGGAGAGCCATTCAGGAAATATTTTGACCGATTCAAAGATCTTTTAATCCAATATCCTCATCATGGTCTAGAAAAATAGCGATTGTGCCAAGTCATATATGAAGGATTGGACTATTCTTCAAAAATATCTTTAGAATCGATGTGTCAGGGAGATTTTATGAAGAAAAACGCAGATGAAGCTTGGGAATTTCTAGAGAGTTTATCCGAGAAAATAATGCAGTGGGAACACTATGATGATAGAGTTTCATCGGTCCTCAATTCTAAGTCTAGTGGTCCTTCCTTAGAGTCAAACATTGCTTCTGAAGCAAAGATGGTGACGATTCTGCGGAGGTTAGAAGCTTTAGAAGTTAAGGAACGAGCTCCAGCTCAAATCAATAACGTTTCTGCCAAAGGATGTCATAATTTTCAGTCTCCTACCCACGTTTCAGAGGAATGCCCTCTCCTAGGAAATAATCAGCCATTAGGACAGATGAACGCTGCATTCCAGCACCCTAGAAATGATCCATTTTCTCTAACCTACAATCCAGGTTGGAGAAATCATCCCAACTTTGCATGGAATCAAGGAAATTCTCCTAGAATTCAAAAATTTACTCCCGCTTCAACCCAACAATTTCCTAGGGGAAACACAGTTCCTTTCAATTCTCATCCATAATTTCAACAACCCAATCTGCCGTATCAAAATCAGTCACCTCTTCATCAAGCTGTAATTCAGACTGCTCATAATCCAGATCAGAATAAACATCTCAATGTCTTGAAAAGGGGTTTGGAAACCATAATTAAGGCCTCCACTCAAACCACAAATATGTTGACTCAAACATCTAGCACTCTGAATTCCTTTATGCAATCAACCGGACAAATGCTCAATTCCAACACTCAAGCCATAGCTAGATTAGAATCCCAACTTGGTCAACTAGCTAGTGCCGTGAGTGAAAGAGAGAAAGGAAAATTTCCGAGTCAACCCGTGGTCAACCCTAAGGACATAGGATGCAGTTCATCCTATGAAGCTCAAGTGAATGCAATTCATTCACTTCGGTCAGGTAAACAGGTCGATAATCAAGTGAGAACTCCCCCAAGTCAAACTTTTGATCCAGCACAAATTCCTTCTCCTTCTCCTTCTAATGAATTTATTCAACAATCACCCTCCTCAGATGACCAAGAACCTGAACCGGAACCTGAGCCTGCTTTTGATAGGTTTAGACCAGTTGCTCCTTTTCCAGATAGACTCAGGCTTAGGAAACACTCCCCTCAAGAGGAGAAGATCCCTCCTCAGATGACCAAGAACCTGAACCGGAACCTGAGCCTGCTTTTGATAAGTTTAGACCAGTTGCTCCTTTTCCAGATAGACTCAGGCTTAGGAAACACTCCCCTCAAGAGGAGAAGATCCTAGAAACATTCAAGCAGGTTAAGGTCAATATTCCTCTCTTAGATGTAATTGAACAAATTCCATCTTATGCTAAATTCTTTAAAGAATTATGCACTAAGAAGAGGAGAATAAATGTTCCAAAGAAAGTCTTTTTAGCCGCCAATATCAGTGAAATGCTATCAAATCCTATACCTTTGAAACGTAATGTCCAGGTTCCCCCATCATTTCATGTATCATTGGTAATACTCACATTGATAAGGCGCTTTTAGACTTAGGGGCTAGTGTCAATTTGCTTCCATATTCAGTCTACCAGCAATTGGGTCTAGGTGTACTGAACCTAACCAAATGCACCTTACAGTTGGCTGATAGATTATTTAAGGTCCCTATGGGTGAGTTAGAGGATGTTCTGATTAAGGTTGGAGATTTTATTTTTCCAGTAGATTTTGTAGTCTTGGAAACACAGTCTGTTTCCAATCCCAAAGGACAGACACCTGTCATCTTAGGACGACCTTTCTTAGCCACTTCTAATGCTCTCATCAACTGTAGAACTGGTCAAATGAAGCTGTCCTTTGGGAATTTGACTGCTGATCTCAATATTTTTAATCCAGGGGACCAACCAAATAATCAGCCTCTAGAAATAAATTATATTCAGGAAAGATCAAAAGAAGAAGAAGAAGAAGAAGAGTCTGATTTGAGTTTTGAGGAAATTTTTGATAAAGAGTTAGAATTTTTAGAAGAAGCAAATCAGGTCCTTGAGAATAATGAAGTTGTGTTAAACATTTGTTGTTTTGAATTAAATTTTGAAGAACTCTTTCTTGATGAACTTAGATTCTTGGAAAATAATCAACAACCAAATTTTCAGAACTCTACAGAAGAATTGGTTGTTAGAAAACGAAACTTCACAGTACAAGAGTCTAAGTTCAGTAAGAAATGTAAAATTATTGAACACCCCGAAATGCTTAGAATTTCACATTATTGATTATATCATTCTGAATTTATTTAAAATTCAGGGAAGAATTTTTAACAATAAGGTAGGATTCAATGTAGAATACGAGCTCTTCGTGTTGAACACTTCATTCTACATTAGTTGTTTTGTTTATTTCAGAATAATAAAAAGAATTTATTCTTCTCTCATTCGAGAGTTTCTTATTCAGTTGAAAAAAAAAGAAAAAAAAGAAAAAAAGAAAAGAAAAGAAAAAAAAGAAAAAAAAAGAAAAAAAAGAAAGAAGAATAAATTTTTGATTCCATCCTCCTCAGACCAAAGGTAATTGTAGATTTTTATCAGCCGACCAAATGTAAGTATTCCACTTCTTATCTGCTTTACTTTATGCATCATAGAGTTTGCATTGAGGACAATGCAAAATTTAGGTGTGGGGTGGGAATTAGTTAATTTTTCTCTTTGTTTCATATTTTTTGTTGCAATTTTGTCATTTTTTTTCCTTTTCTAAAAAAAATTATAAAAATATCGTCACTTGTCAAATTGATAGAGTTATGTAATTATTGATTTATTTGATAAATTTGAAAATTTCTAATCCCTAGTTAGTTATTTACTTAAGTTCACCTTTTATAATTGATTTATTTGATAAATTTGAAAATTTCTAATCCCTAGTTAGTTATTTACTTAAGTTCACCTTTTATGATAACTCTAAATAAATTTCTTAAGAAATGATTTTCAAAGTAGTATACTTTACTTAAGCCTTAACTTTGACTTTTATTTTAAATAATGAAATTTTTTGCATGCTTAGCTTAGAGTTGAAAATAATTGTTCAAAGTGTCTTGATTTACATATTTTTCAATATATATATACATATACCAAAAAAAAATTTGCAAAAGAAGAGTGCAAAAAATGGGCACCAAAAAGAAAAAAAACTCTCTTGAATTCTAGGTGATTCTATATTATAAAGCCTAAGCTGACCAAGTAATTAAGCCCAATGAGTATTTCCATACTTAATGGCCTAAGCCCAATTGGGTTGGGATCCATTAACCCAAAACTCGTTAAAAGGTCACTTAGAAAGCCCGTTAAAGTAGAAAAAAATCACCAAGGATGAAAGAGTTAAAAAAAATTAGAAAATAATAATAATAAATGTTTTATAGTTATATATATGGTCTTGGAAAATATTTTAGATCAAGCAACTTAAAAATTATTTAAAACAAAGAGTTAGCATATTCTTTTCAAAACTTTTAAATTAAATTTCTAAGTTTGGCTTGGTTTTGTATTGTTACAATGAGAAGATTTTCTAGAAAATATACCTAAGAGTTATATATAAAAATGTTTTCTTGAGTAATAACTAGCTTCAATTATCAAGTAAATTTAGTTATTTACTAACTTCTTTAATTTGGCAAGATGACCGAATTTTGTGGGTATATTCACTACAAACCCTCACGAGACTACAACTCGTCCACTAGGGTAACCTAGGGGTTTAAAGGCTTGTTGTATGCGTTAAATACAACCGCGATTCCTGCGAAAGTGAGTTAGGTTTTCTTTTAGTTTTCTTTCTTTGCTAGAGGACTAGCAAAAGTTTAGGTGTGGGGGTATTTGATAATCACATTTTATTATAATTTTATACCCTCATTATCTATTTTATATGAATAAATATACCATTAATAATTATTTTTATCTTTAATTGCAGGTTAGTGAAGAATAAAGCCCAAGATCTCTTATCTCAACAAAAACCCATGAATTAAATGAAGAACACAAGCAAGAATCAAAAAGCCAAAGCCCAGAATCAAGCCAAGTAGCCTATAGAAGCCGGAGAAAATAAAAAAATTAAATATGAAAAAAAATGTATTCAAGATAGTTGGTCGTAAAGAAACGACGATATCTCCTAATCCGGGAGGCGGAATTTAACATATAATATATAAAAATCACCTATCTCGACGAGATGAAGCCAACCATGAAGTCAGAATTCTTATTAGAGCATCAATGCTAGCATCGATACGGGCATCGATGCCTGTATCGATGTGAAGTCATCCATATTTCATCTACGGTCGAAATTGTATTCTTGGGGCTCAAGTTTGATCCAAGGGCTCTCATTCACTGATGTTTACTATAAATAGGGGTTGATAGTGAGGGGTTAGAGGTGTGAAAATTTTTATAACTCCTTTTAGAGAGGAGGGCTACTCTTAATTGAGAAGGCCTTCCAAATTTGTAATTTTTTGTTACAATTAATAAAATAATTTTTTTTATCACTTTAAATTTTTCTCTTCTTCTCTTTGTTGGATGATGAAGATGGAGATTAATTTGAAGGTTTGTTTTTCTTATTCCTCTTTTATTGCTTATTAGTTTAGATTTATTTTCATGCTTGTAATTAGATTTTATTTTCTTATTTAAATAGCCAAGAGACTAGAACTCTCTTGCCTTAGATTTATTTCATGCTCATAGATTAGATTTATTTTATGCTTATATAGTAGATTTAATTTATTGCATTTAATTCTTGTAATTTATTTTATAGTTTAGATTTTGTAATTTATTTTGTAGTTAGATTTTAATTTTTTGCACTATTCACCTTGAGGCTAGAACCCTCTTGGGTTTAGTTTTTTTTGTTTATTTTCACTTTCTTTGATTCGCCTTTAGGTTAGAACCCTCTAGGGAATCACCTTTTTCTAAGAAGTGGATTTAATTCTAGATTACCCATATCTTTAATTGAATCCGCTATCTTTACATTCTTGATTTTTTATTTGTTTCTCGATTTTATTCATTCTTCCTTCTTGCCTTGTTGATCACATTTATTTTTTTTACTCACATCTACTCTTAAAAACATTGATTTACACACTATCACTTTCACAATCATTATCTCTCCACAATTACATTCACTCATCACTCCTATTTGTCACGCACACAACATAAGAACCAATTTTATATTTTCTCCTTCAAAACCATTCACTCATCACTCCTATTTGTCACGCACACAACATAAGAACCAATTTTATATTTTCTCCTTCAAAACACCTTCCTCGTGGGATCGATATCTCACGCACACAACATAAGAACCAATTTTATATTTTCTCCTTCAAAACACCTTCCTCGTGGGATCGATATCTTTATACTATAACTTGACACGGTTGTTCACTTGCAACATATTTTAGTACATAATTATGCCGCATCAGAAACACAAGCACAATTCAGTATATGGTGAAGTAAAATACCTTCTCTAGATTATGAGTATGAAAAGATTACAATCCCTCTCTCACAATCTCACTAGAATCGAGAACAAACTCTCAATTCTCACTAAACCCTAATACAATGATTAGAATCTCTCTCTGAATCTATCTGATTCTCTCTGATTGTTTAGAAACCCTAAAATAATCATTTATATAGGTGTACAAACATGGATGGTAATTTGGTAAATAACCAGATCCAAAACCAACAGGAATTCGTATGAACAGAAACCCAAACGAACTAGGAAACCATCGATAAGTCGACTCATAACTGATATGAGTCGACTCGTCCGAAACTGGACAAAACTCAAAAACCAGCGATGAGTCGACTCATGATAATCATGAGTCGACTCATGACTGTTATGAGTCGACTCACAGGCTGAAAACTGGATACTTTGATTCTTCTGCTCGTCGTCTCGTTCCACGTTTCCTCCTGCGTTCTCTTGTATTGTTTGACACCTCTATTCTTATGTTACCATGAGAATCATCTATCCTCAAGCTCCCATGAGGATCGCTAAGTTCCGAAGAGAAGATACACCCGTATCATGGGTCCCCTCTTTAGGAACTTGAAGTCCCATTCAAGTTAGCACTTTTGCTGAGGAAACTCTCGAGCTCCTCCATCTTTTCTGCACCACCTGGCCTTGCTAGGAATCCGGTCTCAATGTCCGATCGGAAACAACTCATTCGTCCCACGTCTCGTCATAGTCACCGTTCGCTCTAAGTTGCAATCCTTTGTCGATGACTTTTCTGGAAGTCTAATACACAGCGAGACAAACTTCTTGCTTTCATTCACTAATCTCTTCGCTCGCGTCACTGTCCCCAAGCTTGTCTCCTTCGGAAGAGATGTCGAACTTTACACCATCCTTAGTGAAGGTGTACTTCTGAGCCCGCCTCTCGTAGATCACATATCAATCCCATAAGTACGGATTGCCCAGTATAATCTGATAAACATCCAATGGAACAACGTCGCACGTGACCTCGTCAATATACGACTTGTGGAGTGCAAATCTGACAGTATATTGATCAACTATACTCAGTTTCTCCTCCTTCTGAATCCACCCCAATGGATAGGGCTTCGGATGCTTGACCGTCTTCAGACCCTGATTCTGCATTAATGCCTCGGATATCAAATTCTTCTCGCTGCCTGAATCAACAATGGCATCAACCAAACTGGTCTTCACTTGCAACTTAAGAACAAAGAGCTGCTCCCTCGGGTCTTCGTCCTCTTTCGTGGCCTGTTTCCCCACCATAAGGTTGAGACTATTGTTGGGCTTTGTCATCCCCAGGACTTCCTTCGGACCTTGAGCTATCATGTATGTCTTTTTCTCTTCCTTCCTCTTCAACCCTCTTGGCTTCAGATGATGATACTTCTCCCAGCATCGATCAGCTTCGTGTCCTGTCTTCTCGCAATGACTACAAATCAGCCCTGCTTTCCATGGATCACCCTTCTTCTTCTCCTCCTTAGATTGAGAACCACTAGACTCGCCTCCCGTCTGTTTGGAGTCTCCCTTAGCCTCGTTACCCTTTTTTTGTTTGCCCTCAAGGGAAATAGCCTTCACGCTCGCCTCTGCAATTGATTCCACCGTGAATAGCTTCATCTCCTTTCGGATGTAATCGCTCAATCCCACCATATACTTTATAAACACGGAATATTCCTCTGTGGCAATGTTGAGGACCATCGTCTGCTGCTGGAACTCCGTAGTGTATTCTTGAACAGTTTGATTGACCCTTTGGAGCAAGCTGTACCACTTGTACCAACATTCTTTAAGGAATCCCACCGGGTAGAACTGCTTCCTTAGTAACTCCTTGAACTTGTTCCATGACACCGCCTTCTTCTCCTGCTTGCAGTAGGATTTCCACCATGTCAACACGTGCCCTAAAAGCTTCAAAGTCGCGAACACAATCTTCTCTTTCGACGAATAGTCATAAAGAGTAAAATACGTCTCCATCTGCTCGATCCAGTCATCAAGCCTCTCGACGTCAACACTCCATCATAAACAGCAATCTCCACCTTGAAGTCAATCTTCAGATTCTGATAAGAATTCTTACCCCCTTGATGCAATGCAGTCTTAACGGTCTCCTCCTCCTCGTCGGAATCTGAATCTACTCTCTCCACATCGGACTCAACAATTTTCTTCGATAAAGATTCACCTTGTTTGCCACCTCCATGGATAAGAATGATGAGTTGTGTAAGAGTCGAACATATCGTCTTGATCTGCTTCTCCAGTGCATCAATCCTCGCTGAATTGTCTCCTTCAGCCATCTTCTTCTTCCTTAAAACCTAGACTCCTTCCAATGAAAAAAGGATCTCGTCAAGCTTCTTGTATTGGGATCGAGTAAGGACCATACACAGGATGCCCCTTCACCGGATCTGACGCTCTGATACCAACTTGATACGAGTTGCCATGCGAACACCTTTGATCGCGGAATTATCAAAGGTAGGTTGAAAAGAGGATGACAGAAACACAAGCATAATTCAGTATATGCCGAAGGAAAATACCTTCTCTAGATTATGAGTATGAAAAGATTACAATCCTTCTCTCATAATCTCACTAGAATCGAGAACAAACTCTCAATTCTCACTAAACCCTAATACAATGATTAGAATCTCTCTCTGAATCTATCTGATTCTCTCTGATTATTTAGAAACCCTAAAACAATCCTTTATATAGGTGTACAAATGTGGATAGCAATTTGGTAAATAACCAGACCCAAAACCAATAGGAATTCGTGTGAACAGAAACCCAAACAAACCAGGAAACCATCGATGAGTCGACTCATGACTGAGATGAGTCGACTCGTCCGAAACTGGACAAAACTCAAAAACCAGCGATGAGTCGACTCATGACAGTCATGAGTCGACTCAACCTGATGAGTCGACTCATGACTGTTATGAGTCGAGTCACAGGCTGAAAACTGGATACTTTGATTCTTCTGCTCGTCGTCTCGTTCCACGCTTCCTCCTACGTTCCCTTGTACTGTTTAACACCTTTATTCTCATATTACCATGAGAATCATCTATCCTCAAGCTCCCATTAGGATCGTTAAGTTCCGAAGAGAAGATACACCTGTATCATTATATGTGAGTTCTTAGAATGATTTCATCTATGCTTGCTCACATGTTTGCCTTAGTATTCATTTCATACATTCATTAAGACTTTTTGATAGGGGGAGAATTCCCTATTTCTATTATTATTTTTTTATACTCACTCATGCATATTTGTAGGGGTAGCCTTCGCTCTCTTGTCATTTTTTCTTTTTGATGTTGTCAAAGGGGGAGAAATATTGTGAGTATAGCTTTGGTTTTATGTATGATGTTTATGATTTACATATTCTTTTGTATCATACATATTTTATATCTCTTTGTGTAGATTGTTTGTCATATCAAAAAGAGGGAGATTGTTGGCCTCATGTTTATTCCCTAATCTTATTTTGATGATTACATACAATTCCTATAAATGTGTGTTGAGTGTTTGCATTTATTTTGTTAGGTAATCTACATAAATATCCACGATGGAGGATGGGTGGACTAGAGTTTTTACGATCATATCCATTGAAAGATGGAAGAAAATATCGGTGTGAAGCTATGCATTCAAGTCAAGATCCAAGTTCAAGCTTCATCTGCAAAGTATACCAAGTCGAGTTTATTGAAGACCTATAGCTTGGGTAATCTAGTTTAGGAGCTTATTTTATGTGTGTTTAGTACTTTAAGCTCAATATCATATACACACATATTTTATTAGTTTCTATGTACATATATATAGTTATATATATATATATATATATTTGGGTTCTATGTATATATAGTTATATATATACATACATGTTTTGGTTTTTAAGTTTATATAAATATGAAATTACATATTTCATATTTATTGTTTTGATTTGGTTTAGCTTTATAGATATGAAACAAATATACATTTATATAAATATTTTATGTTTCATATATATCATTTTGTTAAATGCATATTGTGTAAAACTTTATTTTTGCATAATATTGAGTTTTTGGTTTATAGACTTAACAACAATAGTTTATATCTTTAATCAAGTCTATAAAATTATTTTATAAAGTTTCAAAACTTGGTTTATGTCAAAACATCAAAATTCAAGTATCTCATGTTTTCGTGTTTTTGTAACATGCTCATTTTCATGTTTATAATTATTTTCCAAAGTTTTATATTTTTGTGAATTTGTTTGCTATTTTTAAATAAAGTTTAAAAGTCAGAAAATTGTTTTCAAAACCTGTGTTTCTGAAATATCAGTCTGCGGTTGACCGAAGTGGTCGCGGTGGTCGACCGCTAATTGTCCAGAGATTTTACTCTGTTCTTCAGCCTTTTGCGATCGACTGGCCATGACGCTGCTGTCGACCGCTAATGTTACCCTTGCACAGTAACGACTAGTTTCTGGTTTTATCTTTTAGTGGGTTTAGGGGTTTTTCTTGGGTTGTTTCTTCTACCCTATATATACCCCATTGCATTTATCATTCTAACTAATCAAGAAATTTTCAAAAAAGTTTAAGAGAGTTTTAAGTTTGTTTAAAATGTGTTTATAACTTTGTTTCAAGTTTGGTTTTGTGAAGCAATTTTCATAAGAGGAAGAAGAGATCATCTTTGGTGTTTTGAGCTTCAATTCATCTCTCTCACTCTTGTTATCAATTGGAGAAGTTTTCTAAACTCAATATCTAGTTATTTTAATGTTTGATTTTCATTTCTATAATCTAGACTTTATTTGAGTTTATATTTGATTTGATTTTCTCTTTGCTTACACACACAACCATTGAGCTTATAGTATTTCATACATAGTATAATTTAGGGGTGTGGGTTTATGACATTGAGAGTGAGCTTTCATTGTGTTCTCATCTATATTAGAGAACAAATTTGTATTTGAGCCTTCATTGTGTAGATCACTTTGTAATACACTTGTACATCGAGAGGAGTGTGTGGTGGGAGTTGGGGTCATCCCAAGAGGAGTGGCATCAGTAGTAAAGCCTGGGGAGAGGTTGTAAATCTGAGCACTTGAGAGAGACACGGGTTAGAGACTAACACTTAGAAGGTGTAGAGTGGGATAGCAAGAGTGTTGATTGTAAAGTTTTCAGTGAGCTAGAAAACCGAGTGTGAGGTGTAAACGTTTTCAGGTGAGCGTCAAAAACCCGGTGTGTTAGTGGATTTCTCCCCGGGAGTGGGGAGCGGAGACGTAGGACAGAAGGTCCGAACTCCATGATCATTTGATTATGTTTGAGTTTGCATTGGTGTTTATTTATATTTGTGTTCATTGCTCATATCGCCATTGTCTCATTATTTACTTTGTCCACTATATTGTTTGCATTTATTTGTTTCACCCTTATGTTATTTGTATATCCTTACATATATATCTTGTCACATATTATATTTGCTAGGATATATGTTAATTAGTTTTAATTAGCATAAATTGGATTAGATTAACACAAGACCATATTCACCCCCCTCTAGGGTTCTTTCCTAGTGGCATTCGGGTGTTTTCAAACAGTTTACAGTGGGATTGTAAGTGGTTGACGAGACGTCTTGAATTCTGAACTTTCCATAGAATTTAATGAATGTGTTGCTAACAAACTAAGGGCCGTTGTCATGCGCGATTCATCTAGGAATACCATATCCGTAGATGATATGGTATTTGATGAACTTAATGACGTCGCTCATTTTTACCTCTCTGAGTGGAATCGCTTCGGCCTACTTGGAGAAATAGTCAGCGATTGCTAAAATAAAGTGGTCACCTTTGACTGATGAAGGGAAAATAGGACCAATAACGTCCATTCCCCAGGTCTCGAATGGCAAGGTTATGGCTGAAGGGTGCAAGTACTCCGGAGGTTGATGCATGTAGTTGGCATGTATCTAACATGTGTGGCACCGTCATGCGTACGCAACTACATCCTTTACCATAGTTGGCCAATAATATCCCAATCTTCTAAGTCGATCACATAGTTTGGGACCGGGCTAGTGTTCATAACAAATTCTATCATGCACTTCCTTGAGGGCTTCTTCCGCCTCCTTAGTTGAAAGGCATCGGAGCAACAAACCATCATTGTATGGCAATAGAGCGTTTGGATTGATACATTGTAATAAAATCACGGCGCTCTTTGTTGGACTGAGTCTCTTTCTTTTATATCCTCCGGCAAGATGTTGTGTAAGACAGTCAATAATAGGGAAAAGCCAGTCTAGAGGTTCGAGTTCGATTCTGGTTGCGTACACCTCTTTAACATCTAGGGCACAGTCTGGTATGAAAAGCTGATGAGTTCTCATAGTGTCCAGCTGTTCTGTCTCAGGAGGCTATGCTAAAGAGACTGCCAATGCATCTAGTGCATCTGCATAAGTATTCTAGAGGCACTGGATGTACTCAATGAAGAAATGTTCAAATAATTCTGCCATCTCAATAGCCGCTCTATGGTACGAGATCAAGTATTGATTCTTGACTTCGTATTCTCCTCAAACATGGTTGATTATTAGTTGGGAATCACCAAAGGCTTCAAGGTACTCCACTCCCAGCTCTTTTAGGGAAACTAAGTCTAATGAGAAGTGCATTATATTCAACCAAGTTGTTGGAGCATGGCCCGATCAGTGAATAAGCTCGAGGTATCACATATTTCTCTAGGAAAACTAGGACAACTCTGACTCCTGAAGAAATCTTTGAACGCCCAAGAGTGCTTGCCACATGAGCAGCTCGGGAGGCGCTGTCGAAATACAACTGCCACACCTGCTGATGAGAGGTAGTGTTGACTTCATTGGTTTCATCCGGCAAATCTTCATTCAATTCAGCTTTATCTTTCATAGGGTGAACCACTAGAAGATCACAAATTTCCTGCCTATTGTTCATCCTTGAGAAAATTAGGATGAACCAATAGGATTTCGCTATTAGAGGCCATATGTAGTACAATCCCCTTCTGACGTTGCCAATGTGGATCATCGTTGACAATTTTCACTTTCACCTTTAGAATAAGCTCTCGTTGGAATAATAGCAGAGGTATGACATTGCCAAATCTGAAACTAATAGACACCACATTTGCTCCCACCTTCTTTTTCTTTGGCGATTTTGACGTTATGATGCTGGCATCAACCGATGCTTGGATTCTATCTTTAAGGACAAAACAATTCTTGGTGGGGTAGTGAACTATCCTGTGATATGGATAATACTTTGGATCTGAAGTCTTGTTAGCTTTCTCATGTTCTGTAATTGGTGGTAGCTTAATTTTTTTTTTGTCGAGGAGGTACATAAAGATGGTTGGAACCTCATCATCTTTGAAGGTGTACACCCTTTGGAATCTTAAATCAGGGGTCTTTTGTTGCCTCTGAGGTTGTTGTTGTGACGTTTGATGAGCATCAATAGTAGTCAGAGGTGCCTTTCTCCTACCACGAGGAGAAAAATTAGGCTTTTGGGAATTAACCGTCGGCTGGCCTCTCTCAATCTTCTTTCTTTTGAGAAAGCGTTCATCCTATTCCCCGTACAGTTTTTGTTAGCCTTCTTGTTTTGATGATGATTTAACAAACAATTTACATCTAATGTTGTTTGTCTAGTGTTTGTGTTTCAAGTTTTGATTTTCAAGTTTAAATATGAAACAAATACATATTTATATATATACATGTTTGTTTTCATATGGTTAAGTTGTTTTGGTTTAGTTATGTAGATGTTTTGATTTTCAAGTTTAAATATGAAACAAATACATATTTATATATATACATGTTTGTTTTCATATGGCTAAGTTGTTTTGGTTTAGTTATGTAGATATGAAACAATATATATCTTCGTATACACTTTTGTTTGTTTCATATTCTATTGTATTTAGAAAAATATTGTGTTTATACATTAAAGACTTGTTCACACTATTTTCATATCTCGTATAATGTCTACAAATCCATTCTAAAGTGTTTCCAAGTTGTTTGAACTCGTTTTTGGAAAAATCAAGTTTTTTGTTCATGTACGTGCATGTGTCCGTGCATGTTTTTACAAAACTGATGTGTTTTCATAATTGGGAAATGCGATTTGAAAAACTTCTTCATTTACATGTTTATCTTCATATATACAAACATTTTCCCAAGATTTACTAATTTTGGAGTTGTTTTGTTATTTTCAATTGAATTTACAAAACTGAGTTTTCAGCAGTTTTTTCAGAAACTGCATATCTATGTTCAAACATTTATTTCTCTTAACTGGGAGGTCATATTTCATAAATATTTTCACTAACATGTTTATATACATGTCTAGAACCTTCCCTCAAACGTTCATGATTTTTGGGGTTGATTTATTATTTTTAATTGATTTTACAAAGTCAGATACATAAAATTCCAGCATCTGTCAAAATCTAGAAAAGTGCGGTCGACCGCCATGGTCGACCGTGCTACAGTGTGGTCGATCACCACGGTCGACTGTCAGCAGTCCAGAGACCAGTTTTGTAGTTTTTTTTTCTCACGGTCGACCGCCACGGTCGACCCTGTCAGCAGTCCAGAGACCAGTTTTGTAGTTTTTTTTTCTCACGGTCGACCGCCACGGTCGACCGCCGATGTTACCGTTGCACAGTAAAGGTAACTTGCTGAATTTTGTCTTTTAGTGGTTTTTGGGGGTTTTGGGGGTTGTTTTCTTCTACCCTATATGTACCCCCATTGCATTTATCATTTGATACACCAAGAGAATGTTTTAAAAGAGTTTAACAAGGGTTTAAACTTGTTTAATGTTTGTTTAAAAGTGTGTTTAAGAAGCTTTTAAGCAATTGAGAGTTTTGGGTTTGTGAAATCAATTTCACAAGAGCTTGAGGAGATCCTATTAGTGCTTGAAATAGAAGTTTTCTAAACTCTATTAAGAAGTTTTCTAAACTCTATTTCTTAATAAATCAAAACTAATTAAACTTCTTAATAGATCAAATATATATAAAAGAGCTAGAAATAGAAGTTTTCTAAACTCTATTTCTAGCTCTTTTATATATATTTGATTATCATTGTTATTAAGCTAGAATTATATTGAGTTTAGTTTTGATTTATTTCTCTTTGCTTACACGCACACAACCATTGAGCTTATTGTATTTACATTCATAAGTATAATTTGGGTTGTGGGGACTTGTAACAATTGAGTTATGCTTAATTAAGTTCTCATTCATGTTAGAGAATATTTTATTGTAGTTACATTGTGAGTGTTGTAAAGTTTTCGGTGAGCTAGAAAACCGAGTGTGAGGTGTAGACGTTGATTGGTGAGCGTTGAAAACCAACATTGTGAGAGTGTGAATTGTGAAGTTTTCGGTGAACTAGAAAACCGAGTGTGAGGTGTCGACGTTGATCAGTGAGCATTGAAAACCGACATTGTGAGGTGTAAACGTTATTCGGGTGAGCGTAAAAAATCTGGTTGTGATAGTAGATTTCTCCCCGAGAGTGGGGAGCGGAGACGTAGGACGGAAGGTCCGAACTCCGTGATCATATTGTGTGTTTGCATTGTTTATATTGCCCTATCACAATTGTATCTTTAGTTTAGATTGTTTACTCTTGTGTTAATTTATATATCCTGGCATATATTTCATCATATACCTCTTTGCTAGGATATATCTCTTTGTTCATATTGTATATTCTTGCTCATAACATATTGTATATCTATCTTGCAAAAATAATTTATTAATAAGTTTTAATTGGTAAATAATCGGATTAGATTAGCATAAGACCCTAATCACCCTCCCCCCCTTCTAGGGTCTAACAGTTTTAACTCCTTCCATGTTGTTGATGGTACATTTCCCATGGCTTCTAACACATTAAGAGAGAGATTATTGTGACATGTTTGGAGTATGAACTCTTCTTTGACCGAATATTTATGATTCATGGTCCAATTTCGGAAGCGTTTGACAAAATTATCAACTGATTCCCCATCTTTCTGCTTCTCATCTAGAAGGATTCTGATTGACACTTCGGTATCATCATTAAAGAAATTACTAAGGAACAAGTTTTTCATGTTGTTCCAAGAGTTGATACTCCCTGGCTTGAGATATCGATACCAATCGAAGGCGGCCCCGTGAAGGGTGCCCACAAATGACCGAATCATCAAAGGTTCATTTCTAGATATTATACCCAAATAAGATTTGAAGTAGGTCAGATGCTGGGTTGGTGAGTCTCTCCCGTCAAACAGTATGAAGTTAATTAGATTGAACTTTGGTAGGTACAGAATTTACTCCTACTCTCTTTGGTATGGACACAGAATGCCAATATTCTTTAACTCTTGAGCAGACATCAAGGCATTGACTTTGCTTTCAAGCTCTTTCATCAATTTTCTTGTCTTCGCTCGCATATTTATTTGGATGATGCTAGGGAGGATCAACTGAATTACCCCCACTTGTAGCAATAATGTTATTGGGAGGTGTATCGGCAAAAATAACTTCGTCCACATCTGGATCGCTATCATCTGTATTGATTTGAGTGGGCGTGATAGGTGTAGTACGACGACTAGACTCAATCCGCTGACTAGACTCAGGTTGTGGTGGTCTTTGAGCCTACAACTTTCTCATTTTTTGCATAGCCAACTCCATCTCCGTCTTCATCTCAGCTCTAATCTCTTTTCTTTATTTAGCTAGAGCTTCTTGAAGCATATGAGCCGTAACATCAAGAGTGATTGTGTACTCCTCTCTAGCTTTCCCTATACTAGACGTTGTGTCATCAAAAGCAATTGTGAAGCAAGCATCTGATAGTTCATCATCCGAAGATATTCCTTCATACATCCTCCTATAGTCTCTATGTATGGTAACTCTCAACTGGTGCTGAGACATTCTTTGAGAGATTCTTGGATCAACTCTTCCTCTGGGGTAAAGTCTAGATCAGAGTCAGTTGAATGACGTTTAGACTTTCCTTTTCCCTTACTAGCCATGTTAATGGTTACTTCAGGGAACTCATCATCTTGGAAGGTGTATCTTCTCTTTCGGGGCATCTTGGTTTAGGCCACTTTAGTTGATGGTGTGGAAAGTCTTTGAAATACCGAGACTATTCATGGGATGGATTTTTGCTTGGAGCAGCTACATTCTGAAAGTACCGCTTTAATAAGTCTCTCACACAGACAATGAGAGCTCGTTTCTTGAATAGTCCTCTTTCGAGTTGTGCTCGCACCTCTAGTCTGATGGTACAACTCATCGGTGTGGTGACCGGAGCACCCCATCATTTGTTGGCGTTATTCCTCTTGGATTTTCCTTCCACCCCAAGTATAATGTTACCTTTATCTGATAGACACGTTTTCTTCCGGGGACGTTGACTTGCATATAACACTTTGGAGAGTATCTTTGGCCCATTAACCTTGTTGACATTCTCAGGACGAGTTGCTGTTGCCTTTGAAGGATCTAAGGTCACGAGATTCATACATTTAGAACTATCCTCTTGCGGGAGTGGAGTCTTAACGGACTCTTGGGCTTGGACACAAACCCCCGGGTGGGAAGTGATAGGAATTCTCCCAAAAAGGGATGCCTTCTTGTCCCTCTTGTGCACAATACACGAACATGTACATTGAGGTGCCCCATTTTGTTTGGAGGCGGCAGGACACTTTTGTACAATGACCGTTTTGATAGGAGTCCGTGTACAACCCCTGGTCTGAGGAGCTCCTTAGCTTTTGATCACCAGACCTAAGTGCTCTTTCATCAGTGCCTTACCTCAATCCTCTTGTCGAGGACCAAGGCGGTCTGCTATTATAATTCTAAACTTTAATAGGTTAGGGCTAACCCAAGGCTTCACTGGTGGCAAGGTGGAAGGAGAAACAGATGACCTTGGAACAGAAATCAAGGCAATAGGAGAAGTGATTATGGGAAGAAGCCTTTGGGCGGGATAGTGGAAACTGTCTCGGACAAAGGATCTTTGGGCGAGATAGTGACCACTGTCTCGGACAAAGGCTCTTTGGGCGGGACAGTGACCACTGTCTCGGCCAAAGGGGACACTTTCCACTACCTTCAGGCCTTTAGTTCACGTAAGTTCAGATTTTAGAATCCAAACTTTGTGGGATCTTGATGGTTCTTTAGCCATATCTTTCTTCTTCAATTCTTGTGCCTTTTGCACAAGGGCACGAGCGTGAACGACACATGCATGGTGTTTCTGGATGCGCTCCTTCTGGGTTGAACGAGTCCTCTTGACAAGAGCCCATTCCTTTATCAATGGCTTAGAGGAAATATTTGCAACTTGTTGTTGAAGTGGTTCGGTTGGTCGACGCTTCCATGACTCCAAGTCAGTGTAGTAGCGTACTCCATCCATCTGTTCTAAGGCCTTCGCAAACTGATGATCCTTTCATTGGCATTATCTTTGATGAGCCCTCTTCGTCAGAGTTGGTGAACTTTCATTTTTGTTGGACAAGTCCTTAACTGGGGCGGAGGAGTCGTGAGCAGAATCACTGGCTTTGTTGGTTGCTGAAATAACGTTGCAAGGGGAAGCATCTACAACTATTAGGTGAGAGTCATCACCTTGAGTCTTCATTTGGTGTGGATGACTGGAAAACCTTCTTTGAAGATGAGATCCTCCTGCACTTGCAGGGGAAGAGGACCTTGATGAAGACGAGGGGAGATATTCCTCGAACTTTGCTTAGTCAAACTCATATTCGAACATCGAACTAACTTAAACGTTGCTAGGCTGCAACACTACAGTCCCGATGATGAGACTGCTGGCTCTCACTGTGGTCACTAGCATGTTTACTTCAGGAATAATTTTCTTTGTTACTTCCATTAAATCATTTAAAAGAAACAAAAGAACAAGCTTTACACGTGTAACTCTTTTCTTTACAAAGAAAACAAAATTATGCTCCCTAATAACACACATAGAAACTCCTACGTAGTAGCCTCTGCTTGCGTGGGATTCTTTGCATGTGCCAGGGATGCGTTATTCGTGGACCACCAAGCAACGTTTCTAAGTCAGATATGAAGAAGGCTTAAAGTTAATATTTTGACGGGGAAACAAGAACAGAAGTAAGTGTCTAAGCAAGGTAAGACAAGTACTCTACTCAAGATCAAGTCTAATCTTAAACTCAAGGAAACACCAAAAGACTCTTGAGAATGTTAGGGAGTGGATGAAGAACTCTCTCTTGCTCTCAAAGTTTGCCAAATGCCAGCTTTGTTCTGCTTGATTACACCTTGGTTTCGCTGCACAAGTGTGTTGGGGGGATATATAGAGGTAGGGAGCCATAATCGTCAAGTAGGAGTCAAAATACTTGGTGGTCACTGTCTCATGTGGGCAAGATAGTGTCCACTGTCTCTGCCAAAGGAGACAGCGTCAGGGCCTTTGTAACCGCCACCCACTATCTTAAAAAGCATTAAATATCGCACTTTTCATGGATAGTGGGTGTATTTCCAGGGCGTAACTACTCATTAATGTTAATGAGCGTCCCTATGCAGTTATGGAGCTAAGTAGCCCCCACAAAACCCCATAAAACGAGCTAAAAACTTGGGAGGCTATCTCACAGTTAGCGAGTGTAGGCATATAAAATTGCTTATAGGTCCCTTAGCACAGCTCGACACAAACCGATGAACCAACGAGGCGACGAGATCGACGAATCGCACGCAAGCAACGGAATACATCCGTTCGCATTTGGAATCAAGCCAAGTGTTAAAGAGTCAACGAGTGATCCAACCAAGGACAAACTCGGACGAATCATGATCGAATCAAGATCAGTTTCGGACTCGAACTCAGAAGCGGATTTACTGCCTAATCAGGATCCAGATTTACTGCCATATCAAGAATCGGATTTACTGCCTAATCAGGATCTAGATTTACTGCCAAATCAGGAATCAGATTTACTGCCTAATCAGGATCCAGATTTACTGCCTAATCAGGATCCAGATTTACTGCCAAATTAGGAATCAGATTTACTGCCTAATCAGGATCCAGATTTACTGCCAAATCAGGAATCAGATTTACTGCCTAATCAGGATCCAGATTTACTGCCAAATCAGGAATCAGATTTACTGCCAAATCGGGATCTAAATCAACCGAATCACGAGACCGGAAAAAACGGCAAAAACCACAACACCCAGAGGTGGCCGACAGTTGTCATTTCGCGGCCACCCAGAGGTGGCCAACAGTTGTCATTTCGCAGCCACCCAGAGGTGGCCGACAGTTGTCATTTCGCGGGCACAGTAAAGGGAGCCTATAAATAGGCCCCCTTGGTTCATTTGTTCAGAGGTTGGAAAATTTGGAGAGAGGCGAAGCCCTGCTGGATTGGAGACTCGGAACTTAAAAAAGATTGAAACTTTGGGACTTCGGGGACTCACTCCTTCAGATCTGGTGCTCGGCGATCATCAACGTCAAATAAGGCAGGTGTTCGAGAGGATCAGATCTCAGATCTACGCAGGCATACTCCGGATCTAAGCTTGGTCTTAGATCCCGAGACTTGGACGATTGTTTCCTTGGTGAAACAATCCTCCCCGGCTATTATTTCCTTGGTGAAATAATACCCGTCGTACTGCGTAGATCCGACCGGATCTAGATCTCGCGGTGGTCCACGGCAAACAACCCCGGCGCAGGCAAAGAACCCACCAAGCGAGCGACCGCAAAACAGGAGCTCGCGATTCGTTCGACACAAAAGGAGAAAAGTTGTAATCTTTGTTTATTTTTATTTGATTTTCGTTGTAACCGGATCTTATAAAAAGACCGGATCTTTTGTAACTCAAAAAGTTGTAACTCAAGATGACAATGGAATCAATAACAAAGAAAGACACGAATTTTCCAGCGAACAATCTGGCGACCACAGTGGGAGCCACCGATCTCGCTGCCGAGATCGGAGCGTCGCAGCCGCGGATCTTGATCCCAGTCGTGGAGGAGGTCGAATACGAGTTCGATCAGACCAAGTTCGAGGAATACCTTTCATCCTCGTCTAGATCAACCTCCCCCCGCAAGTCCAAGAAGTCCAAGTTCTCTTCCAACAGAAAGGTGCGTTGGTACGAAGAAGTTGAAGCTACCAACGACGACCTCATCTCGATTGACGCCAAAGTTGCGTCAGATGAGGCTCCACCAATCTCCAACCAGATCAAGCTGGTTCCAACCAATTCCTCCGTCACCAAAGGAGCGGTGACTCTCTCAAAGAGAGCCCGCCAAAGGCAACGCCAACGCTTGGCCAAACAATTCGCCAAAGCGATGGAGTCCACCGACGGAGTCCGCTACAACGCGGGTCTGAAGAACAAGAGAGGCAAACAGCCTCAACAACAGATGAACGGCGCCTCTTCCAAGCCGCCGACAATGGAATGGATCCGTGTCAAACGGAATCGTTCGACGCTGGAAGAACGCATCCGTAAACGCCGCGCACTATCAGCGCAGGCACGGGCTCAAGCCGAAGAAGCCCGTAGAAAGTTGCAGAAAGAAGTGGCCAAGAAGCCGCCACCAACTCGCAAAGTTTGGAGGCCAAAGTCTGAAGCGGCAATTCAGGCTAAGGAGCAACCTTTGCAGCCTCCAACCAAAATTCAACCTCCGGCGAACCCAGCTAAGTCGCCGAGAATTCCCATAGCTACTCCGGGAGATCATGCAGAATCCTCCCGAAGAAGAAAGCCAGTCTTGGAGCGCCTCGGTCCAATTCCCGATGAGCGAAGCAAAGCTCCGATCCAAGAACGTTTGGGCCCACTAAGAAAACCCCGAACGAATCAACACGCTGGGGGTCACCGCTACCTCCAACATGACAAGGAGCTCAAGGCAACTGCGCGCGCTAATTTGCGCATTGAGGTCCAAGAGCCCGCTGAGAATTCACGCCCAAAAAGGCATGTCTCAAGGCGCGTGACTCTTGAAAGTCCAAGGAAGGCAATTCGCCCTCAGATGGAAACATTACCATCTGATAGTGATAATGTTATACCTGAGAAGTGGTGCCCACACACGATAGGTTACTCCGACTGTCAAAATAACGAGTTGTACTATCGTGCTGGGGGTACGAACAGAACCAGAAAGAGGAGTCCCCGAGAACAGGAAACTCAGTGCCCTTGTTCAAAGCTCATTCGGGCGGTACTAGGGAGTCCCCGAGAGAATTTCAGTGTTCGAAAGGCTCGGCACCGAAACGCCAAAACCAAGGTATAGGCGTTTCCGGCAAAGAAGAACGGTGGTTAAAGACGGAGAATTTCCGAGGGTCACCGCCAACATGACCAGCAAAGAGACATTGACACAGATTAATCTCAAGTCGTTTCTGGAAGCATCCCGGCGTGTAACCCGTCTGCAGTCCGGAGCCATCGCACGAGGAACTTATGGTAGGGTTCGGACAAGATTGCCTTCGGAAGATGAAGAATCGGATTCCTGCTCTGCTGTCGCATCGGACAATACAGTGTCCAGCGAAGGACAACCCCGCGAGTCATTTATGATAAGCGCGGAAGAAATGGCCAAGATGCTTGAAGACGCTTTGGCTAAACAGAAAGAAAGTTTCAAGTTTGAGATGCAGATGGCCATGCAGACTATGAGAGAGATGCATGAGCAACAAATCCAGGCGTTCAGGAACCAACAAGGTGAACCAAGTCACCGTAATCAGGTTGTTCAGGAAGAAGAGCACACGGATAGGGATGGAGCTCACAATGCCAATAACCCTCCCGTCAATGCAGGGGGTGGTAACGAGGATGCCAACGAGGATACAAGTGAAGACTTGAAGATCAAAGATCTCGAGAGCAAAATCAACACATTGATCTCCGCTCAAGAGACGAAGAAAACAGGCATTCCCTGTCCATACCCAAGAGAGTGGGAATCGATCCCATATCCGGCGAAGTTCAATCTAATCAACTTCACGCCGTTCGATGGGAAGGGTTCCCCCACTCAGCATTTGATTTATTTCAAATCGCACCTGGGTATTATTTCCGGCAATGAGCCTCTGATGGTGCGGTCATTCGTCGGCACTCTTCGCGGAGCCGCCTTCGATTGGTACCGCCGCCTCAAGCCAGGAAGCGTGAACAGCTGGGATGACATGGAGACGAAGTTCCTTGCAAATTTCTTCGACGACGACACCGAGATCTCTATCGGATCGCTGCTCGATGAGAAGCAAAAAGACGGGGAGTTAGTCGACACCTTCGTCAAAAGGTTCCGGAACAAGGCGATGAATTGCCGGGACCCGATCACAGAGGAATTCATCCTCCAAACTTGCCACAACAACCTTGCGTTGGACGTGTTGGAAGCAATGGGAACAGCACCGTCTGACACTTGGAAGGATCTGAAGGTGCGCGGTGAACAAGCCGAACGCTTCCTTAAAAGGAAGAAGGCCGAAAGGAACCAACCGACGGTTAATCTGCTGGACTCAAACTTCGCTTCCCGTGGTAAGGGCAAAGCACCTGCAGCTGCTAATCAAGCGTCACAACAGCAATCCCGAAGGCAGCAAAAGACTTCGGGTCCGAGACTCCAAAGAGAGTATTCCTTCAAGGACGAAGACGTTCCAACCATCTTCGAATCGCTCCTCGAAGGCAACAAGATCAAGCTACCACCTATCACGAATCAGGAGGAAGCTGATAACACTACGGACCCAAAGTACTGTGCATACCACAGAAGGGTTGTTCATCCCACCAAGGATTGCTTTGCTCTCAAGAATAGCATTCAGACCTTGGTTGAAGCCGGCGTCATAACGCTAAGGTAAGCCAAATAAAAACGGCAAAACTCCGACCGGTATAAGAGTATAAACTGCTTCCTGACACTCCAAAGAGTATACGAGTATAAACTGTTTCTCAACACTCCGAAAAGTATACGAGTATAAACTGCTTCTTAATACTCCAATAGGTATATGAGTCTAAACTGTTTCCCCACTTTTGACGGGAAGTTCCTGGAGAATATTAAGCTAATATTCTTAAGGATAACCCGGTTAGTTAACTGATAATAATGTCCGAACCAGTTCCGCAGAGGAAACTGGGGGTGGACGATTTATGTAACGGGAAGTTCCCAAAACCACAGCAATGTAATGAATAAGGACTCCCATTCAAGTTCTCACTGTGTCTGTGCACTCAACACTCTCTCTGTTAGAGTCTGGACGTAAAGTTCCCGATTGGTCAAACCTTCTTACAGTTAGGACCACAGTCAAAATCCCCTCTCGATTCTCCCAATGAACGAGAGGTCCACAAATCAAGCGATCAAACCTTCCTACAGTTAGGATCGTCTTAAACCTTCCATTCGGTCAAACCTTTCTACAGTTAGGACCAAAACCAAAAACCCCTCTCGATTCCTCCAATGAACGAGAGGTCCACTTTCAAATCGAGTGATCAAACCTTCCTACAGTTAGGGTCACCTCAAACCTCCCACTTGGTCAAACCTTCCTACAGTTAGGACCAAAACCACGATTCATTCTCGATAAACGAGAAATTCATCTTTAGTTCGATAATCAAACCTTCCGACAGTTAGGGTTATCCGAATCTTTTTGATTCTCGGAGTGGAGATCCCACTCTTAGTTTCACCTTTCCGGATTCTGGGGGTGGAGATCCCACCTCGAGTCTCCTTTCCTTCTTTGTTCGGGGAATAGAATATAAAATTCTTCCTTCCCCATACCAATCCTTTTCGAAGAATTCAGGATTCATCCTAGGAAGTTTATCCCGAATCCTAAGCAGGGATAAGTCTGCGCCTAACACGCGCTGCCGGTTTAGTCTTTTTTCTGCACAAAAAGACACCAGAGTTCGATTCTGGGGTATTCTATCCTGAAACCTAAGCAAGGATAAGTCTGCGCCTGACACGCGCTGCCGGTCAGTTCTTAACCGTTTAAAAAGAACACCCGTTCACATATTCAACATTGTGACAGGTTGTTATTAATAACACCAAAATCCATGCCTTACACGCATGGGGAATTTCATCCTGAATCCTAAGAAAGGATATGCCGACGCCTAACACGCGTCGCCGGTTTAGTCTTTCCCCGTAGAAAAAGACACCAGAGTTCGATTCTGGGGTATTTTATCCCGAAGCCTAAGGAGGGATAAGTCAACGTTTAATACACGTTGCTGGGTAGCCTATTCCCATGACAACGGCGAAGTCTATGTATTCAAAGTCATAGCAACAAGTCTTAGAGGATTCAGTCTCTAAGCACAACGTTACATGCGGAACGGATTTAGACAATTCGCATGCTAGCCCGACTCAAACGGTAGTCGGTAAAGGTTAATCAAATCCGTTAAAGGCTTGGGGTTAGCCAAAAATCCTAAAGTCAGCGCCTAACACGCGTCGCCGGGTAGTCTATTCCCGTGAGAAAGACGAAGTCTACGTATTCGAAGTCGTAGCATCAAGTCTAAGGGAGTTCATTCCTTTAGCACAACGTCACATGCGGAACGGACTTAAGACAATCCGCATGTAAGCCCGATTCAAACGGTAATCGGTAAAAGCATGACAAATCCGTTGAGGGCTGAGGATTTGCCAAAAATCCTAAGTCAACGTCTGATACACGTTGCTGTTTAGTCTTTTCACAGGAGAAAGACGAAGTCTACGTATTCAATATCGTAGCACTAAAAGAGTTAACTCTTTTAGCATAACGTCACATGCGGAACGGACTTAAAACAATCCGCATGCTAGCCCGACTCAAACGGTAGTCGGTAAAGGCGCATCAAACCCGTTGATGGCTGAGGATTTGCCAAAAATCCTATAAATATGCGAGTCATTGACGCATCAACTTTATGAGTTGGTCTCGTGACTCGAGCATCCAACGACCTTGGGATAAGATCCATGCTCCAATTCCTTAAGAGCTTAAACCGTGTGTACTCCAGCAGACGTACGAGTATAAACTGTGTCAAATGCCGAACAGTGCATCATAATGAAGCCTGGACGCCGGACAACGCGTCGCAATGAAGCTCAAACGCCAGACAACGCGTTATAGATGAAGATTCAACGCAGTCAATCGATGATAAGTTCTGTGTTGAAGCAGCAAACTCGAGCCAAAAAGTCAAGAAATCAAGAATCGACTTCAAGTTCAAATTCCAACAACGGTCAGACAATAAATGCAGCACCGGAACCCCTACAGGCATTCTACAAAGCACTGAATAGCCTGAAGGAATTGAAGGAATCCAGAACAGAAGTCATTCCAGAGTCCCGTTACACCGACTGAAGGTTGGGACAATCACATCCAAAGTATTCCAGACTCTTCTATAAAAGAATGAGACTGAAATACTTTGGAGGGGGTATCTGTAGGCGTATAAAATTGCCTATAGGTCCCTTAGCACAGCTCGACGCCGATTTAACAAACGGACCACCGGGCGACGTATCCAAACAAGACCGTTAGCTCGCCAACGCTGAAGCCAAGCTATACGCAACGGAGCAGGTTAACGAGGCGACAAATCGCACCCAAGCATTGGAATGCATCCACTCGCACGCGGAATCAAACCAATGTTTAGGTGAATCACCGAGTCATCTAAACAAGAGCGAACTCGGATGAATCACGATCAAATCAACATCAATTCCGGACTCAAATTCAGAAGTTGGTTTACTGCCATATCAGGAACCCGACTCACTGCCAAATCTGGAATCAAGTCAAAGAGTCGTTGCCAAGTCAATCAACCACACAAGAGAACCAGAACCGGAAACAAAGGACGAAACGGACAAACACCCGGGGACTCGGCCGAAACCGAACCACCCCAGGGTGGCTCGGCCCAAGCCGAGCCACCCTGAGGTGGCTCGGCCAAGGCCGAGCCACCCATGGGTGGCTAGGCTCAGAACTGTGCGCGGGCACAGTTCTGAGTGCCTATAAATAGGCCTTGTGCTCATTTGTTTCAGAGGTTGGAAATTTTGGAGAGAGGCGAAGCCCTGCTGGATTGAAGACTCAGATCTAAAAAAGATCACAACTTTGAAGGCTTGGAGACTTGGACAGTTGTCATTTCGCGGCCACCCAGAGGTGGCCGACAGTTGTCATTTCGCGGCCACCCAGAGGTGGCCGACAGTTGTCATTTCGCGGCCACCCAGAGGTGGCCGACAGTTGTCATTTCGCGGCCACCCAGAGGTGGCCGACAGTTGTCATTTCGCGGCCACCCAGAGGTGGCCGACAGTTGTCATTTCGCGGCCACCCAGAGGTGGCCGACAGTTGTCATTTCGCGGCCACCCAGAGGTGGCCGACAGTTGTCATTTCGCGGCCACCCAGAGGTGGCCGACAGTTGTCATTTCGCGGCCACCCAGAGGTGGCCGACAGTTGTCATTTCGCGGCCACCCAGAGGTGGCCGACAGTTGTCATTTCGCGGCCACCCAGAGGTGGCCGACAGTTGTCATTTCGCGGCCACCCAGAGGTGGCCGACAGTTGTCATTTCGCGGCCACCCAGAGGTGGCCGACAGTTGTCATTTTGCGGGCACAGTAAAGGGAGCCTATAAATAGGCCCCCTTGGTTCATTTGTTCAGAGGTTGGAAATTTTGGAGAGAGGCGAAGCCCTGCTGGATTGGAGACTCGGAACTTACAAAAGATTGAAACTTTGGGACTTCGGGGACTCACTCCTTCAGATCTGGTGCTCGGCGATCATCAACGTCAAATAAGGCAGGTGTTCGAGAGGATCAGATCTCAGATCTACGCAGGCATACTCCGGATCTAAGCTTGGTCTTAGATCCCGAGACTTGGACGATTGTTTCCTTGGTGAAACAATCCTCCCCGGCTATTATTTCCTTGGTGAAATAATACCCGTCGTACTGCGTAGATCCGACCGGATCTAGATCTCGCGGTGGTCCACGGCAAACAACCCCGGCGCAGGCAAAGAACCCACCAAGCGAGCGACCGCAAAACAGGAGCTCGCGATTCGTTCGACACAAAAGAAGAAAAGTTGTAATCTTTGTTTATTTTTATTTGATTTTCGTTGTAACCGGATCTTATAAAAAGACCGGATCTTTTGTAACTCAAAAAGTTGTAACTCAAGATGACAATGGAATCAATAACAAAGAAACCTACGATTTTCCCCGCGAACAGCGAGACAGCCTCTACTGTCTCGTATATGCGAGATAGTAGGGACTGTCTCACCTACGTGAGACAGCTCCAAGTTCTTTTCAAGTTGTCGCTTTATGTTCTCCTTTGCTTCCTTTTGTATTGGATGATCTTCTCTGACTTAGATGAGGATGTTCTTCATTTTCTCTTTGTCTTGAGCTGAGTTTGGAACCTATATGCTATTTTTGATGCCTACAATGGTCTTCCTAAAATGACAAGTATCTAACCTTTGGGATTGAAAACAGGCTGTGTTTTCAAGACTGTGAAATCCACTGAAAAAATAAACTCTCCAACCTTAATCAGAATATCCTTTATCTCACCCATGAGAACTTTGATAGATTTATTAGCTAACTGTAAAGTTCATCTGGTTGGTTTGAGTTCTCCTATACCTAGTTGCTAGTAGACCGAATAATGAAGCAAATTGATACTGGCCCTTAAGTTTGAAAGTGCCTTATCAATAAAGGTATTTTCAATGACACATGAGATAGTAGGACATCCAGGATCCTTATGTTTTAAAGGTAAGGGCTTTGAGAGCATGTCACTGATATTTGTAGCAAGAAAGACTTTCTTCGAAATATTTATTGCTCTTTTTTTAGTGCACAAATATTTCAAAAATTTTACATAATAAGGGATTTGTTTAATTACATCTAAGAGATAAATATTGATCTTAACCTGCTTGATAGTTTCTAGAATTTTCTCCCCCTGTGGGAAGTTTTTTTTCTAGGCCTGAGTCTATCTAGGTAGGGAGAAATTACTTTAAACCTATCAAAATTGAGCTTAGGTTCAAGTTCAGGTTATTGGTCATTGAAAGAAGGTGATTGTTGAATAGAGTTATCAGAAGGAGAGACAATTTGTTTAGGTTCAAGAGTTTGACTTGAAGGCATTTTAATTTGATTATCGGCCTATTTTCCTGACTATAGTGAATGTATTGCATTCACTTGAGCTTGGTAGGTTGAACTTGATCCCGTGTCCTTAGGGTTGGTCACGGGTTGACTCGAAAATTTTCCTTTCTCTCTCTCACTCATAGCATTAGTTAGTTGACCAACTGGATTTCTAATCTAGCTATGGCTTGAATTGAGCATTTTCCCGGTTGATTGCAAAAAGGAATTCAAGGATTGTTTGAGTCAACAAGTTGGTGGTCTGTGTGGAGGCTTTAATCATAGTCTCCAAACCTTTTTCTAAAACATTAAGACTCTTATCATGATCCGAATTAGAAGAAATATGATTTACAAATTGATGGTGAGGAGATTAATTTAGATATGACAGATTTGGTTGTTAAAAATTATTTTGGGAACTGAAAGGAACTGTGTTTCCTCTAGGAAATTGTTTGGTTGAAGTGAGAGTAAAGTTTTGATGTTCAGAGTAGATTCCCTGATTCCATACAAAATTTAGATGATTTCTCTAACCTTTTCCATACAAAATTTAGGTGATTTCTCCAACCTAGATTATAGGTTGGAGAAAATAGGTCATTTACAAGATGTTGTAATGCAGCGTTTACCTAACCTAGTGGTTAATTTTTTCGTAAGAGGGGACATTCTTCTAAAATATGAGTTAGAGAAAGATAGTTGTGACAACCTGAGGTAGAAACTTGATTGATTTGAGGTTGAGCTCGTTCTTTAAATTCTAAAGTAACCTATGCATGATTGTAGCCATCTTTGCTTCAGAGGCTACATATGCATGATTGTAGCCATCTTTGCTTCAGAGGCTAAGTTAGTCTATAAGAAAAGACCACTAGATTTAGGTTGGGGAACTGATGAAACTCTATCATCATAGTATTCCCACTACATGATTTTCTCAGATAAACTCTTTAAAAATTTCCAAGCTTCATCATCATTTTTTTCATAAAATCCCCTTGATATATCGATTCTAAAAATGTTTTTAAAGAATAATCCAATCCTTCATAGATGATTTGGCATAATCGCCATTTTCCAAGGCCCTAGTAAAGACATTGGATAAGAATATCCTTAGATTTATCAAAATACTTCTAAAATGGCTCTACCGGACTATTAACCACTAGTCAAAGCTCAAAAATTAGCTCTATTGATATCGGGTAGTTTAATACAAGATGGAATTGTATTCTTAGTTGGATAACACATATCTTAAAGAATGTAAATTAGGATTATCTATTTCTTCAAAAAATGGCTCAAAATAGATTAAACGATTGGTATTATCCATAATCTAAATTTGCATACACCAAAATAAATTGTTATTTTATAATTTTTTAATAACTAAAATAAAAAAGATTCTAAGAAAAACAAAAGTTAGGTTTTTTTAGAGAAAAACTAAAAGATCTAACAGATAATGAGATCAAGGAGAATGATAAAAGAAAAACCTAACTAAAACAAATCAAAAGTAATCACTTTGTGTCAAACACTCTAAATTCTAAGGTTAAGTCTAGACTCAATTAGACCAGCTCTTAACTAAAAACTCATTTAGTAAAAAGATTAAAGTTTACTCGGTAAGTTAGCCAGGTATTGATAGTACTAAAGGGAGGTCAAAGACCAATTAAGTACCACATTCCTTGCGGAACGTTTTACACAACCCCTAAACCTTACCTTAAATACTAACGGATTTAAGTAAACTTAAACTAGTTCACTTAAGGATTTTTTGTTCCTTAATGAGTTCGATTCCTTAGGGGCCAACGTCTAATGAGATTTCAAAGACTTGAGTTTATAGAGTGAGGAATTAATGATTTGTGGGCTAAGGAAAGGGTGATGAAGTCCCTTACCTTATCATGATTAGTGGGTTTTGCCCCTTAAGAATATTTTTACGTGAGTGTCAAATGAAGATGCTCAAATCTCTTTGGTGAATTCCTACTATTATATACAATACAACTCTAGGAATTAAAAGCAACTACAAAATGATGCAAAAATAAATTTTTAATTAAGGTCAACAATCAAACAAATATGAGAAAGAGATTTTTTTTTTGAATTTATTATCTTGTTAGTAAATATCCAAGTGGATGGTGAATTTTATTAGGGTTGATAAAAGTAAAAAAGAATTTTAGATCCTAATTGTCTCTAATTGTGAGAAACTAACTAAAATATGTGGAATTAAAAATACTATAAAGATGAGTTACCATAAGCGATATGGTTCTAGCCTATTGAAGGTAAATCTTTAATCTTCAATCCTTGATCTTCAATCTTCAAAGTGGTTCTTTCAGAAGAAAATACACAAATTAAAGAATCAAAATAGAAAATTTCTAATTACAAGCACCTTCTCTGACAACGGCACTAAAAACTTAATTGGGGGTAAATAATAACCAAAGTTGTAAGCACACAATTATCAAGTTATAGTGTAAAAAAATATTGATATCACAAGAAAGGTGTTGTAGGAGATAATTAAAATTTTATTCTTAAGTTGTGTGTGTGACAATTAGGAGTGATAGAAGTGGTTGTGGAGAGATAAAGAGAGTGGTTATGACTATATGCAAATAAAACAAAAATAACCTATCAAATTATCATCCTAGTAAAATTAACATTCATGAAAAGAATAACAACTAGATATTAATTCTATAATTCATAAGCATAGCCTATCAAACCACTCAAGATAAGTATAGATTATTAAATTCTTCTTTTACCAATAAGTTCTCTAGCTTATTATCCTGAACATGATCATTTTAAGCACAAGAGAATAATCCATAAATTATAAAAGAAATGAAACTAGTTCATATAATTTAAAATTTCTATAAGAATTAGTTCCACATATAAGAAAATAAAAATAAAGAAATAAAATCTAGACTAGAGAGAATAAAAGAAGGAGAATAAAAATAAGAACTAACTACAAAGGGAGAAATAAGAACAAAGATTAAAGATCTAAACTATGAACAAAAAGAACAGAACATAAAAGAAAATCTAAACTTTACAAGAATATAAATCTATACTACAAAATAAATGCAAGAAAATAATAAAAAAATAAAGACATGAAAGTAAATCTACTCTACAAGGTAACAAAATAAATCTAAAATAAACGGGTTCTAGTCCCTTGAATATCTTAAACAAGAAAAAAAAACTTATAAGAAATTAAAAGATAAAAGGAAAATTTTACATTGCAAGAGAGTTATAGCCTCTTGAAAGCAAACCTATATCTTTATCTTCATCTTCATCATCAAATAAATAGAAGAAAAGAAAAATATGAAGAGATGAAAAAAATTCTTTTATTAATTATAACAAATTTATAACTTTTGAAAGGTCTTCTCAATTAATAGTAACTCTCCTCTCCACATAGAGTTTTTACAAAAATTTTAACACTCAAACCCCTCACCTTCTACCCCTATTTATAACCTACAACAATAAATAAGAACTCTTAGATATTACTTAGAGATCAAAGGTTAAATCTTAGCTTGAAATCTATTTCTGTTGCGAACTAATAGGTTGACCGATCGATTGGTTTGCAACAGATTTGGATTTTTATTGATTTCTTAACCCGATTTTTTCATGGATCCTTGAGCTTTCTTGGGCCTTCTTTTATCTTCATATTTGGGCTTCAATAAAGGGTAGAAAATCAGAGAGTTTCATTCTTTTGGGCTTTTATTCACTAGTTCTTCATTAATCTGCAAATTAAGATAAAACATGTTATTGGTGGTATATTTATTTACATAAGATAGATAATGAGGATATAAAATTATAATAAAATGTGATTGTTATTCATCTAATTCCCCAATGAAGAAACCCTTGATCTAGCATGCTCAAGGGACTTCTTTGACATGGGTTCTTTTGAGGGCAAATTTGTTCCATGGTTTGAAAAGCTAGGGCTCAATCCCCTCAGTAAATTCATCTACGTTTGGATTGAAATCTCCAACCTCCCCATGCATCTTTAGGAGACAAAATTTGTGATGTAGCTTCTAGGTGACATCAGTGACGTTATCACGGCATCAGATGACGTCATCCTTAAGAAGAGAGCTAGAGAATGCAATGTTATGCTCAGTATCTGAGATATATCTAGAGATCCCTTGTTCTGTCATCTTCAAATATGCTTCCCCTAATGACGAGCATCTGATGCAAGATATCATCCAGCTCAAAGTAGTGGGCAAACCGCTCACGGAGAGGAAAGGAAAATGCTTAGAGTATTTTAAAATTTTTGTTCATAAAGTAGGTGCCCCCTCTGTCTATTTTGATTGTGGACAAATGGATATTCATAGTCCTAAGAATTCCCCACCACACTCTTCGTTAGTGACTAACCAAAGTTTCAACGGTTCTGCCCTATTCCCTGACGTCAAAGAGCAAAAAAGTAATCTCAAAAGTGATAGGAATGGTAGAAGGTTCTAAAGACCCCCACCTCGAGCCATCTTCTATCCTAGCCACTCATCAAGCTACACCACAAGACCTAATAGAGACAAATTTTAAGGGGTCCCAATCAACATTACCATAGCGTCATATTCTCCTAATCCCAGCCATCAGACTCCAACGATCCCTCAGATCATTAGTAGCTCTCAGATTCATTGGACATTCTCTCCTCCTTAGAACCACCCTCGGGCTTTGAGAAACTCAAGAACCAGCCTAAGAGAAAGTCTGTCTACAGATTTCTTTCTCACCTCTCCCACAGGAAGCATCTATCCCTGATGAAGAGGAGCTTCCCTCTAAGTGGCTCCAAGGGTAAATCTATATCCTTCTCATCTTCTATTCCTATTAATTCTATGAGTAGGAAGAAATTTAATGAAATTTCTGTGAATTGTGGAATAAAGGATCCTATTGATTCCTTAGGGCTATATAAACTTCAAGCCCTAGAGGGTTGAGCTTGCCTCATAGGTTACCCATTTCCGTTAGTAGTTTATCTCTCCACTCCCTCGTCAAGATAGGATCATAAATGTCAGAGGGTTGAATAAACCCACCAAATATAGAATGGTTAAAGACTACATCCAATTATCAAATGTTGACATTCTTGGTCTTCAAGAAACCAAACTTAATTCCATTAGAACTAGAACACTAAAGGCCCTTGGTGATAGTAGAATATCATCATGGATTAAGTTAGAAACCTCTGAATCCAGAGGGGGTGTTCTTGGTTGGAATGATTATTTTTACTCCTATTCCTCTTTCTCTATTGGTATCTTCATTGTTTCGGCTGTCGTCATTCACAAGCCCTCAAATTGGAAATTTATTGTCACTTCTATATACGTTCCCCATGATAGAGAAGACAAATAAGTTTGCTGGTGGGAACTCACTAGAATTAGGAACTCCTACTCAATGCCTTGGGTGGTGTTTGATGATTTTAACATAGCTTTTAGTATAGAAGAGAGAAGTGGTAGAACTGGATCCATTAGAGACATCAGTACCTTCAAATCTCAGATCGAGTCTATCCGCCTTATTGATCTCCCCCTTAGTGGTAGAAACTTCACATGGTCTAACATTAGAGCAACTCTAGTTATGGCTAGATTAGTTATATTCCTAATGTTAATGACTTTGAATCTTACTTTCCAAATCTTGTTCAATATGCATATCCCTCCCCATTCTCTGATCAATGTCCAATTGTCCCAGACTCAGGAGATTCCTTCCCCCACCCCCACCCCCCCAACCCAGTCTTCAAGTTTTAGAAAACCTAGTTCTCTAATCCATCCTTAATATCTTTTGTCCAATCATGCCAGAACTCCTTTTCCTATGGAGGTGAGCCCTCAGGCACCCTATCCTTCAAGCTTAAGCTTATTAAAAGACGGAAAAATGGTGGTAAAAACACTCTTTTGGGTCCTTGAAACAAAGCAAAATCGAAATGCTACCTGCCCTTCTTTCCTACAAACCATAGAGGAACTTAGACCTCTTAATGAAGAAGATATCCAATCAAGATGAAAGTAGAACTCTTTACCATAGCCAAAAATAAGGTATTAGAAACAATGATCTAGGGTTCAACAGCTTATGAAGGGTGATTCTAACACCTCCCTTTTTTTTACAAATCAGCCTCCAACCATAGGAGAAGGAACTTTATTTCCATCCTTCTGGTCTAAGGCAACCTTCTCACATCAGATTAGGACATCCAACAAGCCTTCCTAGACTATCTCTACAATCTCTTCCTTACTAGATATAAACCTCTGTTTGAAGTAGACCGATCTCTTCTATACCCTCAGAACCCCTTAGACGTTTCTAAACTAGAATCCCCCTTCACACAGGATGGAATTAAGAAAGCTATTTTTGACCTTCACCTAAATAAATCCCCTGGGCCTGATGGTCTCTCTATCCTCTTCTTCGAAGAATTTTGGTCCCTGATCAAAAATGACATCTTCTCCTTTCAATCTTTGCTTTATGATGCTCAACCCCTACACAATATTAACTACTCTTCATTTGCCTCATCCCTAAGTCCAAGGGGGCAAGCAACCCTAAGGATTTTTGACCCATCAGCTTGCTTAATAGCAACTTCAAAATCTTTACCAAAGTCTTGGCCAATAGAGTTGGTCCTCTACTATCCTCTCTTATGCTCATGAGGTGATTCATAATTGATCCTTTGGTAAAAAAGAAATTTGTGCTATTAAGATTGACTTCATGGAAGCCTTTGATTGTGTGAACTGGGATTTTTTCCTACCTCTCCTGAATGCTAAGGGCTTTGGCAACAAATGGTGTTATTGGATAGAACATGTCTCCTCCTCCTCCAAATCCTCTATCCTTGTTAATGGTTCTCACACCAAATTCTTTCATTGTTATCGAGGATTGAAACAGGGAGATTCACTATCCCTAATGTTATTTCTGCTTGTAGTGAATGTCCTTAACAAAATGCTGATGAGCAGTGTTTCATCGGGAAAACTTTCAGAGCTCAATCTCAAAGGTGAACTTAACCTCATAAGATCCATTCAATTTGCTAATGACCCTCATATCTTCAACAAGGCCAACAAGCATGATTTGGTTGTTTTTAAAACAAACTTCTACATTTTTTAAAACATCTTTGATCTTAGCATCAATTATGCTAAAACAAATCTCTTCTAACTAGGTAAAATCCCCCTCAAAGGAAATCAACTATTAGACACTCTCAACTGCACTCTGGTGCTCTTCCATTCCCTTACCTAGGTCTCCTACTCAAGAGAGGCTCCCTACCCAGATGTGATTGATAACCTTTGTTAGAATATTTCGTTAAAAAGCTCTCCACATAGAAAAACAAAACTCTTTCTATTGGTGCTAGACATACTTTCCTCAATTTAGTTCTATCTTCCCTCCCTCTTTACTACATGTCTTTTTTTAAGTTACCCAACTAGCTCACCAAGGCTATTGACAAGATTAGAAGAAATTTCTTATGGAGTGGTAATCAGTAGAATTCTAGAACTAAATGCTTAGTCAGATGGGAGCTAGTTTGTAAATCCAAACAAGAGGCCAAATGGTTATGAAAAATTTTTAATCGTAACTCCTACATTAGCAAAGTTTTCTACTCCTTGTACTCAAAACACCATTCCAACCCAATATACACACATCCTAAGGTTTAGTTTCTAAGTTTCTCCATGATTTATACTCTATTCACTTTGCTTTTTTCAGTCTAGTTCAGTAGAAATTAGGTGATGGAGAGACTATCTGCTTTTGGGAGGATAAGTGGTCGACGCATAACTCCCTAAGAAGCGTATTCCCTATAGCTTGTCAACTGGCTTTCTTAGCTAATTCTAATATCCAATCTCAAGGTTTCTTCCACAATAATTCATGGAAGTGACACCCTCTGTTTAGAAGATCTTCCCCTGAGGAGAGAAGAGATATTACTGCTTTGTATTTGCATCTTGAATCTGTCAGCAATCCAGATAACTCCACTCAAGATAGTTTATGGTGGCATATGCTCTCTTCTTGTACGTTTATAGTTAATTCACTTTACTCCCTGATTAACTACAGAGGTAGTCTCTCAAACTCATATACTTTCATTTGGAAGTCTTTCATCACTATCAAGGTGAAAATCTTTTTTTAGATTTTTATTAAAAGAAGACTTCAAACCAAAGAGAACTTGCTGAACAAAGGTTGGATAAGAGATACAAATTGTTGTTTTTGCAATTTAGAGCTGGAAGCTGACAGTCATCTGTTCTTTGACTGCCCCTACACTAAAGCTATACGGTCTCACTTTCTCCACTGTTTTCCTCCAGTGTAATGGCCAGATGATTTTAATTTCCTTATTGTTTCGAATGGTAGCTTCCTACTAAATGGAAATCTTTAATCTCTATAGAGTGTGCTCCTCCCTACCTATTGTTGGTGCATTTGGAGTAGACGGAACAACATTATTTTCAATGATACTCAGATTCTTCCTCAAAATATTGCATTTAATGTGGCACATTTTGTGTTATTCTACACAGAGTTTTCTAATATCAGAATGGTTGAGGATGTGCACAAGACTGCATTCGGTCTTGGAGTGAGGAATCTGTTGCGGGATGATGCTAAAGACGTTGTTGATGACAACTTTCCTATTGATCCATAGCTTCTGTTTCAAATAGGGATAAAGACTTCTTGGTTTTGGTTTTGTATCCGTTAAAAATAATTATGTCTTTGGGTGTGTAGTGTGTATATTTAGGTATGTTGGGTGTCCAGCTCTAGACAATCTACTTGTTATCTTTTTATGGGGTTTAGTCGAAAGTATCAAATGATTTTTACTGTGCATTTGGTGACGGCAAGGTCCTCCCCCTAATCTCTAGTTTCTTATTGCTTTGATGCTTTCCTCTTCCCCCCATTTTCGGTTTTGTTTGTTAAGACAGTTTATATTATATGAAATGAATAGGGCATCTCGCCCTTTTTTTTACTTAAAAAAAAGTATATGCTCTATAAAGTTTTGTTGTCATGGTTCTTGTTTTTTAATAGAAGTGAAAATAAGCATTGTTTACCTTTTTTTTAAGAAAATCAATTTTCACTTTATAAAGTCCATAGCATAACACCTATTTTCACTTCTCTCCTTTTTTTTCCACTCAACCAATCAAAATTTTGAGCCAAAAAATTGGAACAGTAACTTTGTTCAAGGGAACGAATTGAAAATGTTGTAGATTAGTTTCATTGAGGAAACATGAATGGAAGAAGATGAAAAGACTTTTTTACAATGAAACTTTTGGTATATTTATATTTCTAAATACTAGTATAATGCACGTGTTTTGCATGTGATCATACATGTTTTAACTTTTGAACTTTTTATAGAATAGTAAAATTATGTGTTAATAAATAAAATTGTATAATAAGATTTCTTAAAAAGAAATATACGAATTAATTATTATTGTGTAGTTATTATAATTAAAGGTTTTTCTTATAATGATTGCCTAGTAGCAACCTTTTTTGAATAAGTCCCCCAAATTTACAATTATTATTAAATAAGTCTACCAAATTTATAAGTTCTCTTAAATATGTCATTCCAACTTGAAAGTTATTAACGTAACTCTAAATTAACTAAGCTGCATTAATCTTGTTAGCTTTTTGCTGATATTCCCTAGATAGCTATACTAAATATCGGTAACATATTGTTATTGTTACTTCTACTTAAAATTATTTTATATGGCAAATTACACTAAACACTGATGAATTTTCAGCCCTATGAATTTTTAAAATTACACAAAAGCCATAATAATTTTTCTTTTTTGAAAGAATTCCCCCAATAACTTTCTAAATTTTGTTGATAACCCCTATAAATTAGAACAAAAAAATATCATAAAATGCATTTTGAAAGTTATTAGGGGTTTTGTGTAATTTATCTAAAATATATTAGGGATTTTTGCAAAAGTAAATAGGGGTTTAGTGTGATTTTGAAAGTTCATAGAGTCTATTTACTGCAAATTGATGAACGTTTATTAGGATTTACTGTAATTTACCTTATTTAATGTTATAATTCTTAGTTTAATAAATACTATTAAAATAATTATATTATCTATATACTATAAAATAATTATCTAATTTAATTTTTTTAATTATGCTCTTAAATGCTTTAGTACTATAAATAGTTTATAAATTTTTATTATATAGTCATTAACAATTAATTGTACCATTATTAATATTAAATATTTTTTATAAAAAAGGTTAGTTTTTAATCATCACTAAGTATAGATTATTCATTATCATGTAATAATCTTTGAGAAAATATTCTAAAAAAATATTAAATTATTTATTAAATTTATTTAATAATATAATACTAAATAAATAGTGTAATTCATAATTTATATGATATTATTAAAATAATTAAATTATTTATGTGATTAAATATTTACTCTATTTATTTTAGTGAACATTGACATATTGCATAATTCTTAATAGTATTTACTAACTAGGTGGAATGCACGTGCAATGCACGTTATCAAATATTACAATTGTTAATTTTTAGTTTATGTATTTACTTTAACATAGTTGCAAAAAAGTTTATGATTATCATAATATATTAAAAAGTTTTAGATATTTCAATATATAAAATTTTGTTGGTTTCAACACTTTACCTTACACATAATTAGTGAGGTTTAAAGTCCTAAAGTATTAATGATCTAAGAGCAATTTAATGATTTGGATTTCTTATTTTAAAATATTAATGATGTAAGCATCAATATCTTAAAAACTATTATTATTAATGAAAAAATAAATCTTGAATTCATCAACGTAAAATGATATGTTTATCTGGTCATAGTAGATTTTGTTTAATTATAAAGAAATCACTCACGCCTATTATCTACTTCCACTTTCTATTATCTGGCAATCGAGTATTATAGATATTCAAAAACCATTTTATAGAATTTTCAAAGTTAGAATGTGCAAATTCAATCAAGAACGAGTATTATAGATATTCAAAAACCATTTTATAGAATTTTCAAAGTTAGAATGTGCAAATTCAATCAAGAAAGAAAATATAAATTATGTGATCAAGAATTTTCAAAGTTAGAATGTGCAAATTCAATCAAGAAAGAAAATATAAATTATGTGATCAATTCCAAAACCCGATATTATAATCTTCCTACATCTTATCAACTAATTAATTAATTTATCAAAATGATTACTCTCTAATTTTAAAAAGCTATATAATATCATTTGAGAATGATTTAAACATATTTTGTACACATATGGATTATATTTTAACAAAATAATATAGATCTATCCAATATTAAATAATATCAAAAAAATTAAGCTAAAGAGTTAAAAGAATCTAATAACACTCATATCCAAACTGTATGATTCATAAAGGTGAGACATATAAAATGAACAACTTAATTTATTTTGTTATATAATTTATTACAAATCATAAAAGATAAGGAGAACCATAAGAATCACATAGTCATCCCAAATAATGATTAAATTTCTCTCTGTGAATTTTGTAGCAAAAGATTTTCAAAGATACTGATAGACTTGCTATAAAATCCACTCCTATAAGATTTATGTCATATGTGTCTTAAATTATACTCTTTTAAGGGTTAATTTTAGAAAACATCCCCTCAACTATGGGGGAAATGTTTAAAAAACCCCCCCCCCCCCCCCCAACTACTTGAAATGAGTAAATATTTGTTCGTCAAATTTGGGGTGCTATAGTTAATCTATCTCAACTTCAAAATTTTGATTTAATCTTATAAACTTTTCTCAATTAACCCCTCAAAGCTAATATCATTGAGTCGAATTCATTATGTGATAAGTACTTGACTTGGAAAGACCAAAATATCCCTCAACCATAAAAGAATTAGCTTGGTTTTTTGCTAGATGAAAGAAAAAGTGAAGATTTAGAGTTAAAAAGTATTGTAAATTGGTTGTAATCGTTTAATTATCGGTTGAGAGTTTCTTTTAACTAAAATGGTTTTCTTTAATAGGGCATTTTGACAAAATCACTTATTAAAGTTTTTTACATTAATGGAGTTTGTTAAGAGATGTGTAAAAGACCAGGAGAGTTTTTATAAGACACGCTAAGTCGAATGGTGTTTTCTAAAAACACACCAAAGTTGAGAGGGTTATCTACAATACATCTATAGTTAGGAGGCTCTGTCAAATTAAATTAGTTGAGTGGTTTTTTGAGACATTCCCCATTCTTGAGAGAGTTTTCAAAGAATTAACTATTCTTTTAAATTTAGCTCAAATATTTGATAATTCTATATTAGTACCTAAATTATAAGCAATTTCAAAATTTTAAGGGAATAATGTACAATTTTTGGAGATTTAAAATCAATAAAATGCTATCTACATTACATTTAAATATTGCTCTTATAAGCAATTTATGAAATATTAGCTGATATATCGCTCTATCGACTGATATAAAAGGTTAAATACATTATCTTAATAATTTTTATGGTTTTATATTATTTTTTTATTTGGGGATTTTTTTCTCATATATTGATCATTATAGAAAATATTGGTTGGTATAACAAAATCGAGTTATTTTTAATTTGATTGTGGACTTGGTATTAGGTCATGTTTGGAAACCAAAACTAAAGCACAAGTCACAAAAGCCACAATTCATATCCCAAATCTCTCCACTCTCAACTTTCCCAAATCTTAAGCATATATCTTGATGCAAATTCTTATGTTAAAAATTCATCAATATCTTAGATTATAGATTAAAACGTTGTATTATGTATGAGCATTATCTCATATGACACCCAAATATTTTTTCCATAACCCTGGTTATTGCAATTCAATATCATAGATTTTATTTGTCTAGTATTTATATGATGCCCAACACTTTGTAGTAGTCATTCAAAAGCCTCTTCTAAAGTTTTCTAAGCAAAGTATATAAATTTAGAAATAATTCAAAATCTTAAGATCTAAAGTTTTCTAAGCAAAGTATATAAATTTAGAAATAATTCAAAATCTTAAGATTATTCAAAATATGATGCTTTAATTTTCCCACATCTTAAGATTATTCAAAATATGATGCTTTAATTTTCCCACATTTCCTCTAGTATATAAATATAAGCTAACCTTCTGCCCTCATATTATATAATGAATATTATTATCAAAGGTATCACATACTATTGCTTGTGGTTCACAATGGATTTAAATCTTTATTGGCTTAATTAAATTAAATATCTTACAGTTTATAAAAGTTTTAATTACATACATTCACATGTATCTTGCCGCACTTAAATATCCTAATGTTTTTAAAATTGCATGTCAGTACCTTCTATACGCAAGAATACTATTTGTAATTTTCCTATATGAATATAATGATATAATTTTAGGATAATTTTATATTTTTTACTCTTTCCATTAATAATTCATTAACATGCAATTGTTTGTTAATATATTATTAGACATTACTAATAATTAATATGAGAGTTTTACAATAACATTGGAAATTTTAGGGACCAAGTTAGATAAACTTGAAGTGGCATATAATATGATTAATTAATAATAATAATTAATTTAGTTTAGATAGGATTAAAATATAATATTTAAAAAATAGGGGTAATATTGTCCATAGAAAGTTTTTCTACAACTTCTTCTTTTAAAGGGAGTATGATTCTAATCGAAGTATATAATTTCGTTTATAATTCAAAATTTTGAGGCTTATTCAAAATATGATGCTTAAAATTTTCCACATCTTCTGTACTATATAAATATAAGCTAATCATCTAGCCTCATATTATACGATGTATATTATTTATCAAAGGGATCACATACTATTGATTGTGTTTAACAAAGGCTTCAAATCTTTATAGACTTAATTAAACATAAATAGCTTATAACTTACGAAAGTTACACTCATATACCTACACTTATATCTTATTGCACTTAGATATCCTAATATTTTCTAAAATTACATGTTTGTACTTATGTACGCAAGAATACTCTTTATAATTTTCCTATGTGAGTGTCACGATATAATTTTAGGACAATTCTATATTTTATACTCATTCCAAAATAATTTATTAACTTGCAATTGTCCATCAATATGGTATTATGCATTATTAATAATTAATATGAGAGTTTTATAATAACATTGGAAGTTTTAGGGCCAAGTTAGACAAAATTGTAGCAGTATGTAATATGATTAATTAATAATGATAATTAATTTAGTTAATTTATGATTAGAATATAATATCAAAAAAGAATAGGGGCAATATAGTCCATGAAAAGTTTTTCCACAACTCTCTCTTTTAAAGGGAGTATGATATATTATTTTATGTACACTATTATTTTAATTATTTTATTATAATTCAAAATAATAATAATAATAATTTAATTACTTACTATAAATAATTGTTTATAATTATTTTATAAATTATTTTATTATATTATTATTAAATAATTAATAATTATAATATTATTAATAATTATAATTATTTAGGAAGGTGAGAAGGTGTATAATTAATAAGTGGTTATATTTATTTAGTGAATAATTAATTGGAGATAATGGTATAGTTAAAATTTATTAAAACTTGTGAGGGCGAAAAAGAAAACTAAAAGTTTTAACACCCCAATCATCTTTTTATAATAGTATAAAAGTATAGATAAACAATTAATAATGTACAACTCATTAATTATAACTACTCGACTCTTTATACTTCGCTGAGACATTGCATCATGTCTTAACTATTCCTGTCTATACTATGCTATTGCTAAGGCATTGCATCATGTCTTACCTATTCCAATGTAAAGTTCTTTTTTTTAAGAACAATTCCGGTGTAAAGTTCTATAATGATTTATAAAAATTCCTAGTCATTAAACTCTACAACAATCTGACTGACTCAGTCCACCCCAGACTTTAATGTAAAAAATTTCTGGTCCATGAGTAAATTACACAAAAGCATCATAAACTATTTTTATGGAAAAAGTATCAAAACTTTTTTTAAAATGTTAGAAAATATCATATATTATCATAAAATTGTATTTTAATTTTATAATAACATCTGAAGTTCGTAATAGATCTCGACATTAGGTGTTGAAGAAGATCATTTGATATTGTTCAAACCGAGCTAGCGAAGATTAAGATGTTTAAATAAAACAATAATCTTCAGGCGACTTTGTGTTGCATCTTCATTAACATCAACAGTTTGGCACCCACTGTTAGGCCACTTTTCCTGTTTTGAGAAAAAATGCCAGGCTCCAATATAGGATCTGAGCTGTCTAAACCTCAAAGACAGTCGTCTAACTATGTTACTTAGGATCAATTAGAACAAGCAATGAACCAACTCTCCTTATCACTTAAAGAGCAATTTGCCGTCTTGACCAATGAGGTTCTATGGTGAATCCAAGCGCCGCCACATGCCACTGTACCACCTCCACCCTCTGGAGACCGACGATCAGGAGCACCTCCTTCCCAGCAATGGGATGTCTCACCGCAAACTCTTCATAATCCCCTAAAGAAGACAGAGAGCCGTCTTAGGAAATCGGGCATCTCATCTCAACAGGAACGGCTTCCCTGTCCTTATCCAAAAACCCATGATGAAAGTTTTGGTCCTAGTCATTCAAAAGGGCGTGTTAGAGGAATAGGCTTAAAGACGCCCCACCATCGCGCTTCCCCATCCTCATCTACCACTTCAAGAGCTTCCGCCTATGACCGAGTATACAGGCAAGTCGCTGATACAATTGGAGGGAATACCCCACACTCGGACAAGATAATGGAATGCTCGTTTAAGAAGTTCAAAATGCCCAACTTAGGGACATATTCGGGTGAAGGAGATCCTTTTGAGCATGATTAAAATTATTTTGACATGATGAGTATGCTCCAAGTTTCTAAAGTAATCCTCTGTCGGTGCTTCCCTATCACCCTCACAAGAAGCGCTAAACTTTGGTGGAACACTTTGAGTAGAAGGTCTATCATTAATTTTCGACAGCTAAGTCGAAAATTCATCCACCACTTCCTAGCTGACACCAAGCAGAAGCTCCCCCCTCATGTGCTGATCTAAATGAGGTAGGGACCAGAAGAGAGCCTCTGGGCCTACTTCAAGAGATTCCAAGCTAAGACGTTGGAAGTCAATGATCCGGGAAGTGCAGTCGCCATGGCGGCACTCGTCGCCAGCCAGCCTGTAGAGTAATGAATTAGCTGACTCTCTCACTAAGAAACCAGTCGCCAATTATGAACAATTGATGGCAAAATCCCATGAATACATGGACATGGAGGATGCTCAGGCTTACAAGGCCTCAGCAAGGAACGCGGGGATTCCCGTTACCATGATTTCAGCAACGCTAGCAACCATGGCCATTCCATCAGACCCTCCAACAATGCCAGTAGTAATTCTATCACCTAAACCGACCAGAAGTCCTCCAAGGCTAAGATAGCACAAGAATCCTCCAAGGGCCAACTCCCGTCCTAATCACTCGGATAGGAGAAATCAGCAGAGAAATCCGGCACCAAAGGAATCTCTAACCATCTTAGACACCTAGCTTACTAATGCCTTTTCTATGGTCTAGAGGGAAGGATATCTCAAAGATCCTGCACCAAAGATGTCATCAGATCCCAGAAGCAGGGACACTAAGCAATTTTGTCGTTACCTTCGGGATCACGGACACCTCACCAATGATTGTTGTATCCTCAAGAGGGATATAGAGGATCTGATTGAGAGAGGATATTTAAAAAATCTCACTTTTCGGAGAGATCGCAGGGATACTGCCCCAAACAGAAATGATAGGAGATCTTATTCACGGTCACCTCGACCTCGACCTCAAATAGAAGAATGACCCCAAGAGACTACTCACAAAGGAGTCATCAATGTAATAAGCGGTGGTCCTACAGTTAGGGGGTCATCCAACAATGAGCGGAAGATATATGCTAGAAGAACGGTGCAAGTCGACCATGATCCTAAGAAAATGAGGATAGAAGAGCTCATATCTTTTACTGAAGATGACCTACAGGGTGTTAAGACACCCCATGGTGATCCTCTTGTTATCACCGTAGTCATTAATGGATATCAGGTGAAACGAATTATGGTCGACATCGAAAGTTCGGTAGACGTCTTATATACTAGCGCCTTCAATCAGATGAAAATTAGCAAATCCCACCTCCTCTCTTGCAAAGGACCCCTTGTGGATTTCACTAGCCATGCCCTCTTACCAGAGGAAATAATAACTTTGCCATTTATATTAGGAGAATATCCTAGGCAAATCACTGTCCAGATCTAGCTTCTTGTAATGGATTTGAAGTCAACCCATAATGTTATATTGGGTCGAACTGCTCTCCACCTCTTGCAGGCCATCCCCTCAACTTACTATCAGATTATCAAATTTTTGACCCTAAATGGAGTCAGAGTAGGTCGGAGCAATCAAAAAGAAGCTAGGTCTTGCTATCTACTCTCGATCAAGGGGAAGAGTGTCCAAGGTACTATGCCAATTGAAAAAACTTGTCTCCAAATGGAGAAGACAGTAGAAGGATCAAGGATGGAGCCAGTAGAAGAACTCCATGAAGTCCCTATTAATCAAGAAGGAATGAAGACAATCAAGATTGGGTCTGGATTAGTCGAGCCCTTGACAGGGGCTATGGTGGAATTTCTAAAAGCTAATACTGATATATTTGCTTGGAGACCGGATGACATGCTAGGGGTTCCCCCCGAGATAATGTATCACGAACTAGCCGTGTATAAACATGTCAAACTAGTTTGACAGAAGAAGAGGCATCTCGACCCAAAGCGCCAGAAGGCGGTGGTAGATGAGGTAAAGAGGCTTTTGAAAGGCGACTTTATCCGAGAGATCGAATACCTAGAGTGGTTAGCCAATGTGGTCATGGTGAAAAAAGTACTAAGCAAATGGAAGATGTGTGTAGATTTCACTAACCTTAACAAAGCTTATCCTAAAGATAGTTATCCCCTGCCTTCAATCAACCAGCTAGTTGACGAGAGTGCAGGACATGAAATGCTTAGTTTCATGGATGCTTTCTCTGGCTACAATCAAAATTTCATGGCTAAGCATGATCAAGAGAAGGCTTCTTTCATCACTGATGTGGGTACGTACTGCTACAAAATGATGCCCTTTGGACTGAAGAATGCTGGAGCCACCTACCAAAGACTCGTAGACAAGGTCTTCCAACATCAAATCGATCGTAATCTTGAAGCTTATCTAGACGATCTATTGGTGAAATCTAAACAAGCGTCTACCCATATTTTAGATTTGGATGAGACCTTTTCAACCCTAAGGTGACATCAAATGAAGCTCAACCCAGCTAAATGTGCCTTTGGAGTACAATCAGGGAAATTTTTTGGATTCATGATTACTCAAAGGGGTATTGAGGTCAACCCTAAAAAGATTAATATAATGGGAGGGTCGCAGCTCTAGGTTGATTTTTGTCCAAGTCCGGTGAGAGAAGCCTCCGTTTCTTTAAAATATTAAGAGGAACTAAAAGCTCTAAGGAGGTTATAGTCTGCACGACTGAATGCAAAGCAGCATTTCGAGATCTCAAAGCTTACTTAAGTGCAAAGCCATTGTTGAGCCAACCTATGAGAGGAGAGATTTTGTTTGTATACATAGTTGTCTCCTCTGAAGCAGTTAGTTCTATCCTTATTCAAGAGGAAGAAAATACGTAAAAGCCCATCTATTATGAGAGCCGAATCCTCTAAGCAGGTGAACTCAATTATTCTTTTATAGAGAAAGTGTAAAACCATGTAAATTTGAATATATTATGATAAATAATAATAAATATGTTATATGGTTATAAATAACATATGTATTGATGTTTGAGTATGCTAGGATTTGATTTGAGATCAAATCAATGTATATATGTGAGTACGGATGAGAAACATGCACGACATGCATGAGCCTGAATCTGAAAAAATCGACCAGTTACGAGTATTCATGTTTTACACATAGATACCATTTAAATATTGGAAAACTTAAAAGACAAACGATGTAGGTCTTTTCAACAGCTTTCCAAATCATCTTAAATCACCTCATTCCGAGGTCGGACGGGAAAGTTACGGCCAACATACCAAAAACTTATTTTTCTAAACAGGCTGATTTGAATCTTAGTAGTCAACTATTAAGTTTAGTAGTCGACTAGTCAGTCTGTTTCCAGATTTCTTTAAGGTTTCGGATCAAATTTATTTTATTTCAAACCCAGTTATATATATGCGTATATATACTTATTTTAAAGCTCTTTTTACCCTCTTTCACGTAAGATTATCACCAGCCACCTTCCTCCTTAAACTGTAACCCTAATTGTGAGTTTTTAAGAGATTTCGAGGCGTTTGTCGAGAGGAAGGCGGAGTTTTGTGATCATGGTTGAAGGGGGATCTTGCATACACGTGGTGGAGGAGTCCAGCAGCACTCTAAGGTAAGATCATCTTAACCCCTTCCTGCACCTTTAGAAATTACAAGATTTAAAGTGATTAAATCGATGTTTTCATGCCTTTTCTTGCTTTCATGTAATAAAAAGGTAGATTTTGATAATAGAGCTGTAACCTATGTTAGATCTGATATTTTTCTTGATGTTAACATTAGAAATATGATCATGCTCATTAGGATTAATGTAAATTTTGTTTTTACCTTGTTTAATTAAGTTTAACCCATGTGAAAACCCTAATTTGATAAGTAATTGAGTTTTTCTTGTATATTATCATACTAACACCTAGGGTTGTGATATCTCGGCTTTGTAATCAGATTTTTTTAAAAAATATAAAACTTTCATGTGTAGTTTTAATCATGTTTTCATAATCATGTTGCTTATATGTGGTTAATTGAAGAGATTTATTAATGAAGATGTTAACTTTAATTAAACCAAGATAATTCTATGTTTATGATCATGTTAATCTCTGTTTAATGTGGGCAAATCGTGTAAATCCTGTTTAAGTTTGCATAAGTGCAAGCTGTTTAGCTAATTTCCTATTTGCGCATATCAGTTTGTAGTTGCATTCAGAGTAGTCGACTACTAAGATGAGTAGTCGGCTACTCTATCTCAAAATACATTACACAGAAACTTTCACATAGCAGAGTAGTTGACTAATATGTATAGTAGTCGACTACTCACACTTAGTTCGATTTTCTAGATTCTGGCTGAATCTAGAGTAGTCGACTCCTCAGGCTAGTAGTCGACCACTAAGGCTGATTTCCTGAGTTTTGTTTTGTTTTGTTTGAGATATGTTTGCGGGGTTTGAGCCACACTCTTATACATGTAAATTCATGAATACACAAGTACACTGTCAATTCATGCACATGAGTATCCCAAAAAGAGATTTTGACAAGAGTTGGGTTGTTTATAATAGAGTAGTAATCGTTCATACACATGTTGGATGTCGTTGATGAGCATAGCTCAGTACTATATGGGATAGTGCATCGACATACCTGATATACATAGTTTATATATGAGGTGGATGTCATTGATGAGCTCAGTTCAGTAATACATGAGGTAGTGCATCGATGTTCCACATGTACAGGCCATTGAGTCGGATTTTAGGAGGCTTGATCTAGTCGTCCATTCCGCACTAGGGTGCGATGAGGCTCGTGAGCCGTATTCCTAGGATGCCTATTTGGTAATCCGTCCCACACTCATGTTACACACTGAGATCATGATGAGATTATGAACCATGTACATAGTTCAAGATACCTATAGGGTAGTCCGTTGCACTGAGATAATTACTTGATAGCCTAAGTATGACAGATGTCGGTTATGAATACGATCTATCACTGAACTATATGACCGAGATACGTTACTTTTGAAAGTATACAAAATTATGTGTTTGTATTTTATTCTATCTCCCTAGTGATAGTGGAAGATATTATAAATACGATGTGTTGATGTCTTAATTCTTTTCTTGCTTTCTTTACTTCTTAGTTGGGATCAATGATTAGAGATTCACAACTTAAGACATATGATATATATATGAGGGTTTCCTTGTTTGGATTATTTCGCTCGACGTACCAATCTCGTGTTGTGGATTTCTAATTGTTGATTCCATTAGATTATCTTTTCTTTGTTTGGTGTTAATGTTTAGGTGTTTACAATTTGAGATATATGGTATATACATAAGGGTTTCCTTGTTTGGATTATTTCGCTCGACGTACTACGTCTCGTCTTGTAGGTATCTAAATATTAACTCTATTAGATACGGGGGAAATGAATCTTGGTAGACTATGCTTAATAGATAGAGCCTCCACTCCATCTAGCAACCCTTCCCTTTGGGACGGATAGAGGTGATCTTGTTGTAGTGCTCTGACGCTCTTTATGTGGTTCTTTTTATTATTTTCTCTTCTTTCAGGCGGTACAAAGGTACGTAGAGCCGCAGGATGACGGAGTTCTTGTATAGTCACCGTCACATGAGTTTTTAGAGGCTCCACGGTAGATTTTATGTTTTATTCAGACATTAGAGTTTTATTCTCATTTTGTAAAGGCAGTGTGCCTTAGTACGATTCTAGTTGATTTATGTTGACATTCTCATTATTTTGGTTATCAAATGTATTACTATTGAGACATGAATCTTTTTATTTATGAGATATATTTTCTATATCATGTCTATTACATTTATTCCCTTATTTTGCCTATTTTTTATCTGCACTCCTATTTGGTTCAACTAGAGATTAATGCCGTGATTGGTGAAATGTGTTTATGCATAGTGTGGGTGCATGGCAGGTTTGACATCTATGGGTTCACCTTGGACTGTAGCCTTGTGTGAAACCAGGAGCATCACAGAAAGCTGCATTTACCCTTATTCTTACGGCCAGAAGACTTCGTCTTTATTTCCAAGCTCACCCTATTATTGTCAGAACAAGCCTACCCTTAAAGAAAGCTTTGGGAAGTCCTACCACATCAGGAAGAATGGATGCCTGGGCGGTTGAGCTTAGCGAGCACGATGTCCAATTTGAACTGCGGACAGCTATTAAAGCTCAAGCTTTGGCCGACTTCTTGATCGAGTCGGCTCCCCCAAAATGATGAACCAGAAGTACTTGCGCTACCTCCTTAACCTTCATCCTTAGAATGCCAGGCGATCCCTCCAACTCGTCGTGCTGTGGAATATGATTCACCCGAATATGACTCATGGTGGCTAATGTAAGTAGATGGATCCTCTGCAGAGGCAGGCAATGGAGCAAGAGTGGTCATACGAAGTCCCGATGGGTCAATATATGAGCATTCCATTTCCTTTAAATTCTTGACCTTGAACAACGAAGCCGAGTATGAAGCTCTACTCACCGGCCTCCGAGCAGCACGCGCTTTGAAAGCCAAACGCCTTTACATTATAGACGACTCTTAATTAATTGTCCATCAAATCAATGGACACTATGCTACTAAAGACCCAAGGATGGCCCTATATCTTCGAGTTACCAAAGAACTTCTAACAGCCTTCTAGGAATACAAGATAGTTCAAGTTCCCTGAGCCCTTAATGCTCAAGCAGATGCTTATGAAGACAGAAGAACCTATATCCCCTTGTTTGCTAGATCTTATTATCCTTTATCTAACACAAGGTGTTTTGCCTGAAGATCGAGTTGAAGCCAAGCTCCTGTTAAGGAATTCTTGCCGTTACCTTGTGATTGAGAACCAACTTTATCGAATGTCCTATGTTGGCAGCAGTATAGGACCCTACTTGCGATGTCTGCGACTGTTGGAAGCTCTCTATGTGCTTAGAGAGATCTATGAAGGTATATGCAGGAATCATCCAGGGGCTCTAACCCTATCAAAAAAATCATTTTTCTAGGGTTATTATTGGCCGACTATCCTAGCCGAGTCAATGAAGATAGTATCTCATTGTCAAAGGTGTCAATTATTTTCATCTATTCCTCGAGCCACAACAACTAAGTTGACTCCTATTTTGAGCCCTATACCTTTTGCCCAATAGGGCTTAGATTTGTTAGGATCTCTTCATATAGCTTCAGGACAGAGGAAATTCCTTATAGTGCTGATTGATTACTTCATCAAATGGATAAAGGCCAAACCACTAGCTAAGATTTGTGAGAGCAACATCACAAACTTCATATGGAAATCCATTGTTTGTCGTTTTGGTGTGCCTCAGTCATTCATTACCGACAATGGCACCTAATTCGATAGTAGGGGTTTCTGAGATTTTTGTGAAGAATACAACATTTACGTCAAGTTCGCTTCAGTTGCTCACCCAATATCAAATGGACTTGCAGAAGCTGCCAACAAATGCATTCTTCAAGCATTAAAGAAGAAGGTGGATACCATCCTTGGATGATGGGTGGAGGAGTTACAGAATATCCTATGGTTATACCGCACAACCCATAAGAATTCAACAGGGAAGACTCCCTTTAAGTTGACATATGGGGCTGAGGCAGTTACTTCGGTCGAAGTGGGTATACCGACCATTCGACTGGGACACTTTGATGAAGACATGAACTTGGTAGGACTTCGAGTCAACCTCGACCTATTAGAAGAAATCAGAGAGAAAGCACTCTAAACACAGGTCATCAACCAACAACGAATCGCGCGCCACTACAATAGCAAAGTTCATCCAAGAAGATTCAACGCTGGAGACCTAGTCCTTCGTAAAGCAATCTTTGACAAAGACACTAGATGAGGCAAACAACTCCTAACTGGGAAGGCCCCTATATGGTTCTAGAAGAACTTAGAACGGGTACCTATCAGTTAAAGGCCCCAAATGGAAGGATCCTCCACCACCCATGGAATATCAAACACTTACGATGGTATTTTCCATGAAGTTCAAAGTTTAATTTCTCTCAAGCTCTATAGACTTTTTTTGAAGAAAGCATATGTTAAATAATATGTTTAATAAAAAAGCTCTAGTCAAAATTATGCATTACTGTTATAACTAAGAAATGCTATATCCAAGCCTTTGGTACCTTATCAGGAATAAACCCAAGGTATAACCCTTTATCCGACTTCCACAGTCATCTCTCAGCCTTAAGGAAAGGAAAGAACTAGTCGACTCTCTCGAGTGTAGGCGTCCGACTTCTAAGTCGGATTCTAAGCCATTAGTACCTTATCAAGAATAAACCCGAGACATAACCCTTTGACTCACTCCCACAGTCAACACTCGGCCTTAAGGGAAGGAAAGACCTAGTTGAATCTCTCAAGCCTAGGCGTTTGACTTTTGAGTCGGATTCCAAGTCTTTGGAACCTTATCAGGAATAAACCCGAGGCATAACCCTTTTGCCAAATCTCGCAGTCATCTCTCGACCTTAGAGGATGGAAAGACCTAGTCGACTCTCTAGAGCCTAGGCATCCAACCTTCGAGTCGGATTCCAAGCTACTGGTACCTTATCAGGAATAAACCCAAGGCACAACCCTTTGGCCGACTCCCACAGTCATCTCTCAGCCTTAAGGAAAGGAAAGACCCTGTCGACTCTCTTGAGCCTAGGCGTTTGACTTCCGAGTCAGATTCCAAGCCCTTGGTACCTTATCAGGAATAAACTCGAGGCACAACCCTTTAACCGACCCCCACAGCCATCTCTCGACCTTAGGGGAAGGAAAGACCTAGTCACTCTCTCGAGCCTAGGAGTTCGACTTTCGAGTCGGATTCTAAGCCCTTGGTACCTTATCAGGAATGAACCCAAAGCACAACCCTTTGGCTGACTCCTACAGTCATCTCTCGACCTTAAGGGAAGGAAAGACCTAGTCAACTCTCTCGAGCCTTGGCATCCAACTTCCGAGTCAGATTCTAAACCCTCGGTACCTTATTAGGAATAAACCCGAGGCACAATCCTTTGGCTGACTCTCATAGTCATCTCTCAGCCTTAGGGGAAAGAAAGTCCTGGTCGACTCTCTCGAGCCTAGGCACTTGACTCTAAAGTCAAATTGCATACTTTTAGAAAATATACATGTATGGATATTGATTGGGTCCTAAGCATTTCAGAATTCTTCTATCTTAATAAAAGCATCGTAAACTCGAGATAAGATAGATTCTTCCTAAATCAATACTGGCTATTTACAATCATACTAATACCATTAATAACAAGTCTGTTGGACCCTAGAGGGGGGTGATTAGGGTCTTATGCTAATCTAATCCGATTAAATGTCAATTAAAATTAATTAACAAGTTATCCTAGCAAATATGAAATACCACAAGATATATAAGCTAGGATAAGCAATGCAAACAAAGAGATATATCCTATATGATGAATATATATATGCAAGGATATATAAACTAACACAAGGGTAGATAATCTAAACAAGATAGTGGATGATATAGTAATGAGCAATGCACAATGGCGATATAAGATATGAACATAAATGAAAATGAACGCCAAAGCACACTCAAACACAATCAAGTGATCACGGAGTTCGGACCTTCCGTCCTACGTCTCCGCTCCCCACTCCCGGGGAGAAATCCACTATCAACCGGGTTTTCTACATTCACCCGAATAACGTTTACACCTCACAATATCGGTTTTCAACGCTCACCGATCAACGTCACTCCTCACACTCGGTTTCTAGCTCACCGAAAACCTCACTACACACTCGGTTCTAGCTCACCGAAAACCTTACAACACTCACAATGTAACAAATATAAATTTGTTCTCTACAATAGATGAGAACACAATGAAAGCACAACTCAAAGTTACAATCTCTCACCACCCAACTATACTATGTATGTAAATACTAAAAGCTCAATGTGGGTGTGTGTAACAATGAGTAAAATGAAATCTAACTCAAATTGCAAACTAGCAATAATTAATATATGATAATCAATAATGAAATTGCTAGAGAAAAGAGTTAGAAAAACTTCTCTATGAACACAAAGAAGAGGATGAAGAGGATTGAGAATGAATCCCTCAATCTGCAGTGAAAACTTCCTCCTTTGTAAACAGAAACCCAAACTCAAAACAAACAGTAAAACCCTAAACCCTTGCTTAAACTTTTCTTTTCTTTTAAAACATTTTTTAATTGGTTTGAGAGTTGAAGACAATGGGGTATTTATACCCTCTCACAACTCAGCCAACAAACCAGAGCAAAAGACAAAACAGCCCCAAGGCAACGGTCAAAAAACTAGCCGTTGCAAACTGAAGGAACACTCGTCGGTCGACCGAAAAATTCGTCGGTCGACCGAAAATTTTCATCGGTCATAGTCCAAAACATGAAAATATGAGATATTTGAATTTTGATGTTTTGACATAAACCAACTTTTGAAACTTTGTGAAATGTTTTTATAGACTTAGTAAAACATGTATAAACTGATATTGAAGTCTATAAACTAGTAAGACAATACTTTCACAAAAATACATATTCTATGCAATAAGTACTAAAACACAATAGAGTATGTAATATCATAAAAAACCAAAACATATGTATGTATATATATAACTATATATATGCATAGAAACCAAAACTTATATATATATATATGACTATATATATATATATACGAAGAAACCGATAAAATGTGTGTGTATAGATATTGAGCTTAACGTATTAAACACACATAATATAAACCTATAACTAAAGTTACCCAAGCAATGATCTTGATCTTCATTGTAGCTCAACTTGGTACACGTTGCGGATGAAGCTTGAACTTGATCTTTAACTTGAATTGTATGTTGCTTCAACCCGACATTCCGCCAACCTCCTTTGGATATCATCGTTGAAGCGCAATCCATCCAACCTCCAACAACGTTGTTTGTCTACAATAAATACGAAAACACAAATACTAGACAAACACCATTAGTGGTAAATTGTTTGTTAAACATCATCAAAACAAGAAGGCCAACAAAGTCAATTCAAGGAACAAAGGAAAGTAGATTCTCATTCAAGAAAAATTTCTATTACATTTAGCAAAAGCCTGGTGAGGCTTGATAAAAAAATGGGTAAAGGGCACAACAAGTTCTCAATTATCTCCGCCAGCGGAATCTTCTTGAGGTGGAGTAGTAGCTTCTTGGATAACCGTAGTTTCCTCCTGTGCGCCATCTGAAGATTCGTCCTCATTCCCTAAGATTAAATTCAGTCTCCCTCCCCCTTGCCTCGAACTCTTTTAGAAGATCGAGGTAGCAGGAGACTGGGGAAGGATAATAACGATTAATGGGAGGATGTGAGCTAGGAGGCACCAAGGAAGTGAAGTAATCAACCCCAGCTTTACATGCTAAGGCCACCTCAGCTTTCCCTATAAAACTTTGGCACTAATCCTCGATTATTTGATCCCTGTATCGAGACAAGTCAAAGTGAGCAAGTTTATCCTTCAGGTCCTTCACCATAGTGATGGACGCTTGACTACTCGGCTGCTCTATGCTTGACTACTCAACTGCTATTTCTCGATATCGCATTTCAACTGTTCGAGGGAGAGATGACTTGATTGAACTTCCTCCTCGACATCTCTTCTTAGGCCCCGTTCGAATTCTATCTCCTTAGTTAAAGTAGCCAAAAGTTCATCTTGCTCTTTGAACCTTCGCTGGAGACGATTGTTCTCTCTCTTTTGATGAGCTTCCTCTTCCTTCAGATCTCTAATCGTGGATACTTACTTATCACTCAAAGACCAAAGCCCTTCGAGGACTCTCTCCCTGGCGTTCACCTCCTGGCGCCAGCGAGCTTCGACGCTGTTCAGCTCAGCCTCTAAGGCACTGACCTTCTTCCCCGCCTCCTCCTTGGTCATCTTCTTCTTTGCTATCTCCAATAGCCACCTCTGTGGAGCATCATGCATGTGATTAAGTCGCTCATATAGTTCTTACTCCACCACACGCCTCGGACTAAATGAGCCTTGAGAGCTAGACGCAAGCTAAAGCTTAGCATCCTCCTCAAGACGTTATCATCTTTGGGAAGGGAGAATTATTGAACGGTCATGATTGGAACCGAGAGAGATCCTAGAATGGAAGTCTATTTGTCAAGATGCATAAGCGGGACGAACTTGTCGCCATCAGAGAGCTCTTTCCTTAGCGAGCAAGGACCTAGCGGCACTCCTGCTAGCATCGCTTTGGTTCTCTCCTAATCTTGAGAGTCGACCTCTGAGATCCAGTGAGGGAAAGGCTGGAGGGGCGTGTTTTCTTCAGCCATTTTCCTCGCTAACTCGACCGGTTATTTGCATGGCCTATGAGTTAATGCCGACTCAGAATCCAGGCCAATGACTTCGATGCCAGCCATAACATCCGTAGGTTTAGACGATCCCGCCACCTCCTCAGTCATTAGAGGAATAAGGAGGTCTTTAGTGATGACCTTATCCCCTTCACTAGCTTGAATGCCCGACTGCTCTTCTAGTATCACTTGTTTTGCAACAGGGCCAACTCCCGGTGCCTCGGTGACTTGTGTTACAGATGGTTGTTGGATGCATCTAGTTGCAAGTCTCTTTGTGTTTTTCCTCTTTACCAACTGAGCAGCCAGTTCGCCCATCCGAGACTTCAGGTCAGATGTCTCTTGAGAGTTTAGATATCCCCTTGGCCTCTTTTGGGGCCTAGCAACGGATGTCGATTCCTCCCTTTTGGATCTTACCTCCTGACTTCTAGCAAGAGGGAGCGCCAACATGTTTGCCCTAGTTTGATCAGTCTCAGTAGGCAAGACATACGAGATGAGCGCCACCTGAAGTGATGCCGAGTCAAAGAGGTTACTCTTCTCTCTAGATCCAGTATAGGATTGGATCTTCCCAAGTTGTCGTCTTTCCTTAGCATCAAGAGGACCGGGTTCAACACATCTTTGTTGATCTCAGTCCAATCTGAGCATGAAAGAATCTCTTCGGCTCCTTCAACCCAAAAGAAATGTCCTTTCCAGTCCTTATTGGACTCTGGAGCATCGGAGACAAACTTGAAATTACTTATATAGTAAAAGAAGAAATGCGGATCTTTTTTGGTTGATTTAATGCTAACCAAATGGCTGAACAAATTTAGGGTGGGCAGAACACCTACTCGAAAGCAGATGACTATGAAAGCCGTTAGAATCCCTATTGCATTTAGGGCGAGTTGAGAGAGAGATCCTCATGGCACTGCATGCCTCCTTTACGAACTGATGGAGAGGCAGTCGAAGTCCTTGATCGAGATGGGCCAAGTATAATAGTGCTTTGTTAGGACCATGGCGATATACTGGGTTGTCTCCCTTAGGAACCATCAACTTGATACCCCTGGGGATATCATACAAGCTATAGAATCTTTCGAGATTCCCTGCAAATATTTTTGAATGAATGGGACGAAGAAGGTTAATCTTCTCTTCGTTACGACCAACGACGAAGCTTTGAAAAGCCATGGAGAGTTCTTTGAAAGAAGAAGAAAATTTTGAAGAAGAGGAAAAACACTATGAAGATTAGAACAAATAATGAGTGTTCTTCTTCCTTCCTCGAAAAGTTATTTTTAGTTTTCAACTACCAGATGGACTTATCCTGATGGTCGTCACTCTTTAAGATGAACGGAGGAGATTCAACTCATAACCCCAAGCATTTTGAAATTTAAAATTTTAAACGTCACATCCCTTCTGGGGTCCCGCGTTATATTTTAAAAAATCAAAGCGTTATTATTATCTCCGCCAACCGACTAACTATTGCGTCATATCAGATAACAGCGGCCAAAGCCTCTTAAAATATATAATAAAGAGAAAAATAATCTAGTGAGCCAACATCTCAACCAACCAAATCAGTTGACACCCTCTCTGATGACTCGAAAGGCGATATCAATCGGCTCAGAGTAGTTAGCAAATTTCTTCAATTTTTTAAAGAAGGAAACTCATTCGACGAAAATTTTGAGATTTCGTCAGATTAGAAGAACAAAAGATTTTTCATTCATTACTCAAGTATTACAAAGTATGAGATTTACAAGATGACAATGAAAGAAATCCTATAAAACCTATGAAACACCCATTCCAGCTCATGGAGTTAGGGGTAGGGAACTTTTAGGAGTAGGCGGTGGAGGAGACGATCGGTCATGTTCTTTATCTGAATCATCTTTAGCCACATCAAGGTCAAATCCTCCTTCTAGCACTTTTAATTTCCTCTAGCTCTCCTAAGCAATTGGCGACCAAAGAGGGATATTGAAAGTGATTGGGGATACTTTTCAGATCGGCAGGGAGTTGAGCTAATAAATGATCGTATCCGGCCTTGCAAGCTAAAGTCACCTCTGTCTTCCCAAGCAAGCTTTCACGATAAGTGTTAATGGCATCTTGGCGATAAATTTCAAAGACATCCTGGCAATACTTATCCATAATTTCTTGCTCATTGGATGCAGACTTAAGATGTTTAACCTCTTCTTGGAGCTTAGTGATAGTTATATATTCTTCGTCTAATTGACGCTTGGTGTGCATCGCCGCTTCTTTCTCTGCTCGAGAAAACACCTCAGCCTGATTCCTCTCTTGAAGCGCTTCATTTAACTTCTCTCTATGCTTGGCGACTTTAGAAGTGTTGGAAACGAATCCCTCGACAGCCAGTGTCGACCCGTTTTCTCGTTAGCCTTTAATAATTTCACCTCCCCAAGAAGCTTATGGTATTCAGTCCATAGATGTTCTATTCGACCATATATCTCATTTTCCAAAATGGCCCCTCGAATAAAATAGCTACGAAGAGCCTGATGAAGACCGATGTCTGGCATCTTCTCCAGATACTTCCCATCTTCTGGGAGGAGGAATTGCTCCACCACCCTAGACTAAATTCGGCGAGATCCAAGGACGGTCCCCTGAGCATTGAGATGACGTTCAACTTCGTAGTGGAACTCTGGTGCGGTTTCTGTCCCATACTTGGCACCAGGTGAAGAAAGACCAATAAGACACGTTCTTATCTTGTCCTATTCTCCCTCTTATATGTCAGAGAATTTATGGGGAAAAGGATATTTTGGACCGATAGAAGGCCCAGTCTCTTCATAAGCATGTTCCTTTCCCTGTCAAGTTGACTCCTGATGATGATCCGATGACTGCTCCCCGATCTATATCATCTCCTTATCTCTCTCTTCTAGAAGGGCTCCAGATGATTCTCTCATGATTGTTCTCTCTCTCGAGTCGCCTGAGGCGACAATTTCACCCTGCCTCTCTTCCTCCCTTGCTTGAAGCATTCCTCCCACCTCTCTTTTTCTCTTCCTATGAGCGAGGGAAGCCGCACCTTCAGCACCAACCGACTGTGCCCCTAAAGAGTAAAAATCTTCACGAAGACTTTTAGCCGGCCTAATAGATGGCTCCCCATGGGGATCGACTGACCTAGCTGTGGGCACTATAGTCGTCTCCCTTAATCCGGTGATGAGGACCATAGCCCTATCTATATCTCGAGGAGCCATCGGCACAACTGACACCCCGATCATGCGTAGGACTGATCTATCGAGTAGATCTTCAAAATGGCGAGAGCTTGCGAATCCCTTGAATAAATCGAGTTGGTTCTTATCTTCCGAAATCAGCGTGCTTCTAGCAAGAGCATCTCTCCTTATCTTGGGCTATTCAGAGCAACACATCTCTAAATCGTCCCTGATCACCCACACAAACTTTTTCTTCCAATCCTTGTGTGAATCGAGAAGATCTACGATCAATTTGAACTTTCCTATTATTTGAAAATAATAATGGGGATCCTTTTGATTTACCTTCATGGCCACTAAATGAGAAAAGATCTTCAGAGTAGACCTTATTACCAACCAATGACATATAACCACGAATGCCACAATGATGGTTATGGTATTCGGTTTCATCTGCGCAGGCGAGACTCCTAACGTCTCAAATAGTTACTTCAAAAAGGGAGGCAAAGGTAACCTTAAACCGCACTTCAGATGTCTCAAGTAGAGAGGATGTTGTTCAGGCCCATGGTCGAAAATAGCCTCTGAGCTCGTCGGAGGAGTAGTTCATATCCTCCGGGGATATCAAACTTCGTAGACATCGTCCTCAATTAGGACAAGGTCACTTTGGAGTGAATGTTTTCCAGAAAATCCTAACAATCAACCACTTCTAAAGCCAAGGATAAACGGAAGGATAGTTGGCGGGAAGAACAAGGAAAATAGGCAAGAGAGATTGAAGAAGAAGAGGAACAGTTAATTAGAAAAGAAGTTGAAAGGATGATAGCGGTGTATGGTGATTTTATATGTAAACGAAAACAAACTCTAACTTTACAACTGTCAAAGTTCGAGACATTGGATTCAATTACCTTTTATGGTTAGGGTCTATCCTCGGAATTCAAAATTCTCACGAAAGACGAAGCGTGCCACTCTCTTTTACCTCGAACAGCCCATAATCTGCCAGGAGAGCAGCCCTACTACAGTTATGATGATGCCAGTTGATGTCATCTAGTAAAGTTCTTTAAATGTAACCATCTCTTCTCCTATTTTGTCCTTTGATTATCTTTATTACTTCGCTCGGATTCAGCCCAAGCCGAATCCAAGCTAAAGGGGCTAACTGTTATGGGACATATCTGTTCCACGAATATATAACACAATGAGTCAGCATCTTGACCAGCCCAACAAGCCGATACCCCAGTGTCGCTACTCCTACAGCCAACATGAGAGATCCTGACCTCTCAGACGAGTCGACATCTTTATATCGACTCGAGAGATGGTTGTTAGTTGAGACGAGACGACATTCCAACCAGCCGGACAGGCCGACACTCCTGAGTCGACACGAAAGGCGGTGTCAGTCGACACGAGAGTCAGCAACTCAAAGATATTACCCTATGGGCTTTTCTTCTCAACGAAGCTAAAGGATTGCCCTTATTTCAAACTTGTCAGCATAGGCGTCACTTCTCAACATTGATTAATCTTTGATGATCATCATTATGTCTCTGTCCTCAACAGTCTTGAAGACTTGTCGGCTGTTGGCTCCCAATGCTGCCGAAGTGATCTCCCGCTACTCACAAACAAACACGTGTGGAGCAAATGATGACTTATTTTTCAACTCACTCCTCATCACCACCTCACTACCGTCTTGCTACACACTCCTAAAGTCTCCAATCTGGCCTCGGCATCCCCTATAAATGCAGATGCTATTCTCTATAGCCAGAGGTTCGCAATCTAAAATCCCCAAGAGCACGCACTATACAAAAACAAGAACACATAGTTATGTTACTCCACTCAAGCTCAAGTTCATCAATTGACTTGATCGTCGGAGGTACCACATGGGAAACTTAACCCCGCCCTCTTACGACTCTTTGTGTGTAGATTGCTCAATCATCCTAAGTCCGAAATCAGGAGTAAAGTCGAAGAAGAAAACGTCCCCTTGCAAACTACGTGACTTTATTTAGCTGTGTGGTATTTAACATCAACAACATCTCAAATATCAAATGCTATTCCATCATCTTTCTGAATCTCGTTTCCCATCTCACATCCTTAATATAGATTCATGCATCATATCACTTTTAAAATCCCTATGTACGTACGTGCTCCTTGGAACGTAAATCTAGATTGCTATGATATTGTCATGTTATCAATCAATTTATCCTTCAAATCATATAAAAATTCAAATAAACTGTGGCTATATATGCTACTATTCAAATTGACATATTAATCTCTCTGGACCCAACAACACTCCTCCTTCTCTTGTTGGGGTGACTCTTCTCTCTTTCTTGAGAGGGGGAAAACAGTTAGAAGTGACAAGTCTATTATTAAATTGAGCAATTTTCGCTTTCAGCCATTTTTTACGGATGTACAGAATTTTTCTTCATCATTCCATGGAATGACGAACAATATCTCTTTTCTAAAGAAATATATATATGTTTTGTAATCAACAAGTGGAAAAATTCTGCCTATTTTTTTAAGAAAATATTGACCATAACTCAATGGCAAGCTAATTATTCAAACAACAAATTAGAGTTTCTCCTAAACACTCCCAATCATAGCCTGATTCTCTCTATCCCTGTCCTTATCTCGGACCCGTTTAATGCTCACATTGAACGAGTCCATTTCTGACTTTCTCTATCAAATTCTTATATCTACACGTAGTTCTATTAATTCCCCCTATAAATTCAAATAACACATTCAAATTCTTGCACCATCAATTTGCATTCTCAAAATCTTCTGACAATGGGCAAGAAGAGCAGCGAGCCCAAGCCTACAGAGAAGTTGGGGCACTATATTATGGCTCCGTTCCGGGCCCTAGTCCGGGCCAGAGACAAGTACGTCAACACGATGACCAACTACGCCAGCCGGGCCCAGCGGGGCAGAGTCGTGGCGTCGTCTGTGCCTCGAAGTCAGAGCCACGGGTTCTACAACAGAACTGGTTCGGGGGAGGATGATATCCGGGACCTGATACGGGCTGCGTCTAAAAGATCGAAGGATCTGGCCGTGGTGCCGAGGAGCCAGAGCGTGGCGGTGGGGATCGGAATTGGGAGGATCGAGGAGGACCGTGAGTTCGAGGATGAGGCCGTATATCCGAGGAGTAGAAGCGTTGCCGTCATGGAGAAGGGGAAGGTTGGGCGCTTGATGGGTTAGGAACTGAACAGAAGGATTCATATAGAGACGTCTAACTTGTATCGAGAGACTTTGTTAATATTGTTGTTCGGTTCATTTGTATATGTATATGGAGAAGAAAGAGAAACATCCTTGGTTGAGCTCTTCTAGCTTGATGTTAACTATGCCGTACCTTCTCCAATTTGTGATCAAAAGTTGAATGACCATCATGCTGAATGAGACATGTATCTGTTTGTTTGTAGAGTGATAATTTGACTTTTTATTAGTTAATTATCTAATATTTTCTTATTAAGTTAATTGATTAGGGACTTAATTGTTACTAGTAGATATGAGATAGGATGATATGATATCGCTGAAGATCTAAGCAATGGCAAAAAATGAATTATCTCACTCACCTAGTATATGAGCTTCAGAAGACTGCAGTTAAATTATTTTTCTATCTAGATATCTCGCTCTTAGATTAGCGAGTTATTTTTTCCACTTTTAGAGGGGATATTTTTTCTTTTTCTTTTCCAAAGAAATAATAGAAACAGAAACATGGATTGAAATCATGTTTACAGAAAACAAGAAAATTAGGGTGGCTCAGTAGGTCACGTAGTAAAACTTTGTCGCTCCCTCCTAGGGGCCTAGATTACCAAAGGCGTGATGAGAAGAGGGGGAAAAAGAAGGCAAACAAGGAAATCATTTTCCTCTTATTTTTTTGCTCCGACCAAACGACCTCTAAATGGGCTAGAATCGATACTATTTTAATGGGCTTTATAGCCAAACAAAATGGTTTTTTTTTTTGGGGTGGGGGGTTGTTATTTCTAGCCCTATTTGTTTACTCAACTTTACCTATAAACACAATCACTATTGCTTGTATTCTTAAACCTAATTATCTTTTTGTTATTGCCTTTAAACCTAATTTCCAAAATACAGAAGGTAGAGCACTTGTATTTATACACAAACATGGTAAAAACCTCAAAATACCCCTTTTAATACTCCCACTTAAACCAGTACTGTTAGGTTTTATGTTTATGAGCCTACTGTCTAATCTAGTTTTAATGATTAATAAACAATTCCTAACATTTGTTTGTCGAGTGTTTGTGTTTACTTGTTAGGGATCCTACACAAAGATCCTTTGTTGGAGGTTGGATGGAATTACACCTTCACGATGATATCTAATGGAGGTTGGCGGAATTTGGATTGAAGCCCTTTACGCATTCAAGTCAAAGATCTAATATCGCGCTTCATCCCTGTCACGCCCCGCTTCCCAAAATACAAGGGAATCGGAACATGAACAAGCCCGCGACGTATTAGATTGAGAAGAAATATACACTATCATTTTTTTTTCTTCTCAATCCAATACGCTAAGCGTCGAATACAAAATCTCAATCACAGGTCCCCGATCACAATAGCAAGAATATAAAGACAACTCAGAATAAGGAATAGACATATCATCAACAGTAAATCATCCCAGACATAAAATATGGGTCCAACATACCCTTATTACAAAATAGTCCAACTAGGAAATAAGAAATACATAGTCCATAAAGAAAATACTGATAAAATACTAAATCCAACATCAACTAAAGAAAAGTACGGTAAAAAGAGTTTTAATGTCCAACTACTTTACGAAAGAAAACCACTACGCTTCAACTGGTTCTTCTACTCCTTCTGCAAGGCACTCGGCTGAGAATCCTCTGGCTCCTGCACGATTCCGAACTGAGGCTGTCTGTCTCCTAAATCTGACGTACACCCAGAAAATAGGAGTACGTCAGCGTGTATAATACACGGCAAGATCCCCCAAGCCAGGAACAAATACAATAACAGTAATAATAACATATGCGTGGTCAATGCGATAACAGAAATAGAAATAGAACATATCAAGAAACCAAAAATCAATCGGGTGACGAGATCATGTAGCTAAAAATCAGAATCAACATCTAAATAACAAGGTCATACACTAGATTGAATTAATACTTAAAAATCTACAACTCGAGACGTAGTACGTCGAGCGAAATAATCCAAACAAGGAAACCCTCATGTATATACCATATGTCTCGAATTGTAAATAATTAAATATTAACCCCGATCTATGTATGGAAAGAAATACAACTGATCTACGTCTCACAAGAGTCATACTTAGCCAAGAATCTAAGTCATGTGACTAGTCATCCTACAACAGGTCACTGGCTCATATTATCGGATAACTGATAGATCACAATCATAAATATCCCAACTCCTCAGACCCACCCCGGTGACTACACAAACTTCACCGGCGTGAGCCCGGAATACAACCACAATCACAAATATCTCAACTCCTCAGACCTACCCCGGTGACTACACAAACTTCACCGGCACGAGCCCGGAATACAACCACAATCACAAATATCTCAACTCCTCAGACCCACCCCGATGACTACACAAACTTCACCGGCGCAAGCCTAGAATACAACCACAATCACAAATATCTCAACTCCTCAGACCCACCCCAGTGACTACACAAACTTCACCGGCGCGAGCCTGGAATATACATCAACAAGCCCAACCGCTCACATGGACCAAGACTTCTCATGATTTTCAACATGGAATAATAAATGTAATTACGCTAAGTGTCAATGTCATGATGTGTGAACCAGGGTCGTGATCACATGCAAGAAACATACGAGAATAAAGCTACTATTAACAATGCAAGATGAAACTACCATTAACATATGTTTTACACACGAAAATCAAAATCTCAGTTATTAATTCCAAGAATAATTTCCTTTAAAAATTATCTCTCATTATAAAATTCTAGAATAACCTTCTTAAAATATATTTTATTATTATTTATGAACAATAATACTTTTAATTTTATAAATGATTTCTATGATATTTTATAAAATAATCTAAAATACTCTTTTTCTTAAAATAATATTCTTTTAATCATAACAATTATTCAAAAATACTCCTTATCCAAAATAAATTATTTTCTCGAAATAATCCCTTTTAAAATATTTTCCTCATTATAAATAATCCTAAAAATACTCTATAAATATATTCTTCCTTTCAAACAACACGAAATTAACCATAAACTATTTTTGACATACTTATTCATCATTCATAGCATCATTTCACAGCATATATTCGCCGCGATATTATCAACAACTACACAATTAAAATCATATCAGCATAAAATAATCTACGCATATACGTAATAAATTCATAATTGAGATAAAAATATAAATTAACGAGACAACGGGCAAGAGGGATCTTGCCTCGGGTTGTGTCGAATGAATTGACGCTGACGGCACTGGTCGGATCTGACGCGGTGCAGCGTGACGTCGGAAGAACTCCGGCGAGGGGCAGCGGGTCAGGACTGACGGCGTCGGTCAGGCGGCGGTGACGAGGGATCTCGACGGGGAGGAGAGAGGGGTTGTCGAACAGCGAGCACGGCGATCTCGACGTTGGGCAGCGGAGGAGGAACAACGGGGTAGTGCTGGGGTTGCCGTCGCGGATCTGAGACGTGGATGCTCGATGGTGAGAGGAGGAGGCTGCTGATAGGGAGGAGACGTCGGAGCTGGGGCGGTCGTCGGAGCAGCGGCTCGAGCGTGGTGTCGGTGCGGCGAAGGCAGAGAGCGGCTGTTGCGGTGTTCGGGTGGGTGAGACAACGCGGGTCAGGAGATCTCGGCGTCGGGCTGAGCGGCGCGCAGGGAGGAGACTGGCGGCTTGGGCGTCGGGCTCAGAGAGGTGGAGGCGGGTTCGGCTGCAGGCGCGGAGGTTGGCGGCGCGGTCGACGGTTCGCCCGGCGACGTGAAGAGGGACGGTGCGAGGAGGAGATGGAGGCGGTTGCTGTGATGGGTGCGGGGTTTGGGTTTGGTGAACGAGAGAGAAGGAGGAGGAGATGGGGTTCTGGTTCTTGGGGAGAGAGAGATAATGTGAGAGGAGGTGTACGTGAGAGAGAGAAAATAATAGTGAGAGGAGAATTTTTCGAGAGAGAGGGAGAGAATTTTGGGATTAAAAAGGAATGTGTTAAATAGTTATTAGGGGATTGATTATGAGGGATTATGGAAAGAATTCAAAAGAGAGAAAATTAAGGGAGAAAAAGATTATGGAAAATATTTACATAAAAAATTCAGAATAAGAATTATATTAATAAATTATTATTAACCAAAAAAAATCTTTATATTTATATTTATATGTTACTGTACTATGCTCAGGTTATGTCAATAATAACAAGGTCATTAATAATGTCAGTGACCAAATATTTATATATATATAAAAAAATTCAGTAAACTATAAATTAATATTTAGCAGAACTAATAAATACAAGACTATATATTTTATTTATTTATTTATTCATTTATTTATTTTGAAAAATCAAAAAATTCTAGAAATTGGGAAAATATTAATAAAATAAAATATAATATTTTAAATACTAGAAAATACGTATCGAAAAATTACGGTTGTTACAATCCCTCTACCAAGAACAAGCTTAACGAAGACTTTTTAGCTTGGGTATATAGTTTCTAGTTTAGTTTTTATACTTTGTGTGATTATACTTAAAAGCTCAAATATTAAACACATACACATTTTTATTTTATAGCTTTCAAGTTAAATCGTATAAAATATGAAACAAATAGTTATATCCATATACATATATACTTGTTTCATATTTATCATCTTTATTTAGAAAATAATATGTTTATGGATTAAAGACTTGTTTATACTATTTTATATCTTTCCTCAAGTCTATTAATCTATTGAAAAGTATTTCAAAACTAGTTTGGAATGATTTCATCAAAATCAAGTTTTGACGATTTCGTATCCTTGAACAGTTTGCAAAATACATGAGTTTTCACAATTGGAAAATGCAATTTAAAAATTTTCTTATCTAACATATTCATCTTCATATATACAAACATTTTTCCAAGTTTTACTAATTTTGGAGTTAATTTGTTATTTCTAATTGAATTTAGGAAATTAGTATTTCGGGTTTCATGCTGTTTTTTGCAAACCAGACGAGTTTTCACAAACGAGAAATGATATTTCAAAACTTTCTTCTTTAACATGTTTATTTTCATGTATATAAATATTTCACCAAGTTTTACTATTTATGGAATCGATTTATTATTTTTAATTAATTTTACAAAATCATCTTTTCAGCTGAATAGTATCTGTGAACAGTGTTTTCAGTCGACCAACACTGTTCATCAGTCGACCGAACTATTCATTTTTGTCTGTGCATAATGTTATCAGTCGACCAATATTGTTTATCAGTCAACCGACAGTGTTAATCAGTCAACCAACACTGTTCATTAGTCGATTGAACAGATGCAGTTTTTAGCCGTCTGAGTTTTCAGACCGATCAGTTGACCGATGCAAGTCATCAATCGACCGATCAACGGTCTGAACAGTAACAACTAGTTTTTTAAGGATGTTTTTGAGGTTATAAAAGGTCCTCAATCCCCATTTCTTTTCTAAGAGTTTTTACAAAAGTTTTAAGAGACGTTTTTCACCAGTTTATTTACAGTTTTGGTGTGTTTGTTTTTGTGAAAATAGGTTCATAAAGAGAAGGCTTGCAAGATTTCGGTTTGAGGAGTTCCACCTCAAATATCAATCTGTACATCTCTTTGTCTTTTAGTGAAGTTTTTCTAACACTTTTATCTAGCTAATTTATATTTTTATTCTCATATACTGTAAAACCTCGTAAAATAAAGTGAATAAGTTTTAATTGTGAAATATATAATTATATCATAAATAAATGTGATAATAAGTATTTGGGGATCAAACAAGTATATATATGTGTGAGAGAAATCAATCGGAAGACCAGTACACAATCAAACATGCACAAACAGAAATTTTCCTATCCGATCGACCGTGCCATAATGGCGGTCGACCGTAGTCATATACTGTAAAACCTCGTAAAATAAAGTGAATAAGTTTTAATTGTGAAATATATAATTATATCATAAATAAATGTGATAATAAGTATTTGGGGATCAAACAAGTATATATATGTGTGAGAGAAATCAATCGGAAGACCAGTACACAATCAAACATGCACAAACAGAAATTTTCCTATCCGATCGACCGTGCCATAATGGCGGTCGACCGTAGGGCGTGCAGGCAAGCAGAAAGGCTTCTGCTTCCTACGCGGTCGACCGCGACTATTTAGGGGAAAAGTTGATATCTTCATTGATATAGTCATTACAACTTCAATTGTTACAATGATAACAAAAAAGATAATCTTTCTATAAGATCCTTACACAATGAAAAACAAAAAAATACAACTCTCATCAAACAGCGCAACAGTGTTTATCGCCAGCTGCTTGCGTGGGATCTTGACCTGTGATGGGGACTTAATATCTGTAGACCACCAAATGATCAAATCAGATCTGGAGCTTCGTTTATTCATGAAGGAATTAAGAAATCAAAGCAATTATCTCGACAACAGCAAGATAACCATTCTTCTCGAGATCACTGCAACGGGGCGATCTTAAGGAAAAGAACCGGGTTGCAGATCTATCGAACTCTCCTTCTTTATGCGGAAGAATTCACAGAAGTCTCCTCCTCCTCTCTAAAATTCGTGCTCCTTTAGTCTTCAATTCAGCAGGGCTTCGCTGACACTCGTGAATTCCAGATCTGAAAAAATAAAGGCCCGGGGCTGTATTTATAGGCTTAGGTACCCCTGTTTTCAGATAAGAATGATTGATTTGATCTTATCTTCTGTTATAACCACTTAAGCACGTTCTTGGATGATATTCTATCAGTTGAAACAAATCCAGGTGGTTAACGATCCAAAAACAGCTTTAAACTGTCAAAATTTAGTTTTTCGGGTCTGCGGACACCCGTGGGTGTCTCGGCCATGTCCGAGACACTCATGGGTGTCTCGGCCATAGTCTAGACACCATTGGGTGTCTCGGCATGGCACA
>NC_033801.1:42193592-42254692 GCF_001876935.1 Asparagus officinalis | reverse complement strand
GAGACACTAAGGAGTGTCTCGGTGAGGCCCGGATTGCAGTTTCACGTGCTCTGTCCGTTTCCGCCGTATTTTCATTGTCCGAACTCGGAATTGCGTGATTCAAAGTGTGTTGGAAAGCCGACGAGGACATCTACGAGCTTCCATGATTGAATAACATGTGGAGTAAATGGGACCTTAGGGGTGCTTCATCTTTTGTAAGCGACGCGTAGCTCCCGATCAGTTCGTGTTTGGTTATTCTAAAGTTCTGTTGCTTCACACGATCCGTCGACTCACTTTATTCGTTTGTCATTGTTAAATAAGCTTCTGTGACTCGAATAGCGATGTTCATCATCTTCTCTCTATCTTGAGCCGTGTGCGGGGACCTATAGGTAATTTTTGACGCCAACCGATACCCCCTCCAAAGTGTTTCAATCTCGTTTCTTTTATAGATGAGCCTGAAATACTTTGGATATGATCAACCTAACCTTTAGTCGGTGTAAAAGGGCCTGTAGTTAGCTTTGATTCTTGACTCCTTCGATTTTCAGTCAATTCGATATTTTGACGAATAGCTAAAGTTCTCTCGGCGCTACGTTTATCGTCTGGCCATCGTCAAAGTCTTGAATCAAAACTGGTGAGTTGATTTTGGCTCGTGTCATCGAGTTGACTTAGAACTGACTATCTCTGTCACAATATACATTGACTTGTATTGACTTTTATCGCAATGCGTTGACTAGCGTTGACCTAGGGCTACACGTTGATTGGCGTTGACCTAGGGCTACGCGTTGACCGGCGTTGACCTTAGGGTTTAGCTTCGATTCATGTTGACTTTTATCACAATGCATTGATTGGCATTGACCAGGGTTACTCATTGACTGATGTTGACCTTAGGGTTTCGGATCTTCCGACGTTGACTTTTATCACAACGCATTGACTAGCATTGACCTAGGGTTACGCTTGACCAGCATCTACCTTAGGGTTTCGGATCGCCCGGCGTTGACACAGTTTATACTCATACATTTGCTGGAGTATACACAGTTTAAGCTCTTAAGCTATTAGAGCATGGTGATCCCAAATGTCGAGGCTGCAGGACCAACTATTAAAGCTGATTCATCTGCATGTATGGATCTTATCTTGAAATTATCGAATTCTTAAGTCACGAGACCAACTAATGGAGATAGTATGTCAATGACTCTCACATTTATAGGATTTTTAGCAAACCCTCAGCCATCAATGGGTTTGATGAGCATTTACCAACTTTCGTTTGTCTCGGGCTAGCATGCAGATTGTTTAAGTCCGTTCTACATGTAATGTTATGCTAAGAGAGTTAACTCTCTTAGTACTACTTAGTATTACGATATTGAATACGTAGACTTCATCTTTCTCAACTGAAAAGACTAAATGGCGACACGTGTTAGGCATAGACTTTAGGATTTTTGGCAAACCCTCAGCCTTCAACGGGTTTGATGTGCCTTTACCAAATATCGTTTGAATCGGGCTAGCATGTGAATTGTTTAAACCCGTTTTCATATGTAACGTTGTGCTAAGAGAGTTAACTCTCTTAGTGCTACGATATTGAATACGTAGAATTCATCTTTCTTATGGGAATAGACTAACCGGCAATGCGTGTTAGGCGCTGACTTATCCCTTCTTAGGATTCGGGATAAAAGTCCCCAGACTTGGATTCTGATGTCTTTTTCAATCGGTGAAAGACTAAACTAGCAACGCGTGTTAGGCGTTGACTTATCCCTACTTAGGATTCGGGATAAAATTCTCCATACGTGTAAGGCACAGATTTTGGTGTTATGAATAACAACATGCCACAATGTTGAATTTGTGGGCTTTCGTTCTTTTTACGGTCAAGAACTAACCGGCAACACGTGTTAGGCACTGACTTATCCTTACTTAGACTTCGGGATAAAAGTCCCTAGACTCGGATTCTAATGTCTTTTTCAATCGGTGAAAGACTAAACTGGCAACGCGTGTTAGGCGTTGACTTATCCCTACTTAGGATTCAGGATAAAATTCTCCATACGTGTAAGGCACGGATTTTGGTGTTATGAATAACAACATGCCACAATGTTGAATATGTGGGATTTTGTTCTTTTTACGGTCAAGAACTAACCGGCAACACTTGTTAGGCACTGACTTATCCCTACTTAGGTTTTGGGATAAAAGTCCCTAGACTCGGATTCTGGTATCTTTCTCAATCGGTGAAAGACTAAACCGGTAATGCGTGTTAGGCGTTGTCTTATCCCTACTTAGGCTTCGAGATAAAATTTTCCATGCGTGTGAGAAACGGATTATGGTGCCATAATGTTGAATATGTGGGCTTTTGTTCTTTTTACGGTCAAGAACTAACCAGCAACGCGTATTAGGCGCTAACTTATCCCTACTTAGGCTTCGGGATAAAAGTTTCCAGACTCGGATTCTGGTGTCTTTTTTAATTAGTGAAAGACTAAACCGGTAATGCGTGTTAGGCGTTGACTTATCCCTACTTAGGATTCGGGATAAAATTCCTCGTACGTGTAAGGCACAGATTTTGGTGTTATGAATAACAACCTGCCATAATGTTGAATATGTGGGCTTTTATTCTTTTTACGGTCAAGAACTAACCGGCAACGCGTGTTAGGCGCTGACTTATCCCTTCTTAGACTTCGGGATAAAAGTCTCCATACTTGGATTCTGGTGTCTTTTTTAATCGGTGAAAGACTAAATCGGTAACACGTGTTAGGCGTTGACTTATCCCTACTTAGGATTCGGCATAAAACTCCCCATACGTGTAAGGCACGGATTTTGGTGTTATGAATAACAACCTACCACAATGTTGAATATGTGGGCTTTTGTTCTTTTTACAGTCAAGAACTAACCGACAACGTATGTTAGGCGCTGACTTATCCCTTCTTAGGCTTCGGGATAAAATTCCCTAGACTTGGATTCTGGTATCTTCTTCAATCGGTGAAAGACTAAACCGGCAACGCGTGTTAGGCGTTGACTTATCCCTACTTAGGATTCGGGATAAAATTCCCCGTGCGTGTGAAGCATGGATTTTGAGAGTTGAAAAGTAGTGTCTTCTCTTAGGGAAAAGACGAACCCAATGCTGGAGAGGAAGAATTTTATATTCTATCTCCAGTTGTAAAGGAAACTCAAAGTGAGATCTCTACTTTAAGAATCTGAAGAGTGAAAATAAGAGTGGGATCTCCACTCTGAGAATCGAAAAGATCCTAACTTTTGGAAGGTTTGATTACCGAACTAAAGATAAATTTCTCATTTATCGAGAGTGAATTATGATTTTGGCCCTAACTATAGAAAGGTTTGACCAAGCGGGAGATTGATGTGACCCTAACTATAGGAAGGTTTGATCACTCGATTTGAAAATGGACCTCTCATTCATGGAAGGAATCGAGAGGAGATTTTGGTTTTGGCCCTAACTGTAGGAAGGTTTGACCAAATGAACAGTGACAGTGGGAGTACAAATTACCGTGGGAGTGTTGATTCGTACGAATCACTCAAAGAGGGTTCCTGGTGTTAAGTGACAAATACTTAACACAAAGGATATTAAAATTATAAGTACTATGTCCAGACTATAACAATGGGAGTGTTGAGTGCGCAGACATAACGGGAATCTGAGTGGATTCAACCGAAAGGAATTTTGGTGATCCCACTGTCAATTAGTCTGATCAGTGGAGGATTTTGTGGTAGAAGACTGTGAGTTGTCAAACACCAATAAGAGTTTTATGAGGGAAAATTGATCCAACGAAGTGATTGAATCTCGTCTCAGCAAAAGAGTGTTCAAAAATCACAGTGGGAGTTTAGTGTTTATCACTTTGTTTGTAATGATCGGGTTATCCCTAATAATATTATATGTAACATTCTTCCGGGAACTTCCAGTTACATGAATCATCCACCCCCAGCTTCCTTTGCGAAACTGGGTCTAACATTATACTTAGTTATATGACCGAGCTATCCTTAAGAATACCAGACATGGCACTCTCTAGGAACTTCCCGTGAAAGAAAGGAAACAGTTTAGACATGGCACTCTCTAGGAACTTCCCGTGAAAGAAAGGAAACAGTTTAGACTCATATACCTGTTAGAGTATGCAGGGAGCAGTTTAACCTCATATACTGAAAGAAAGGAAACAGTTTAGACTCATATACCTGTTAGAGTATGCAGGGAGCAGTTTAACCTCATATACTTGTTGGAGGATTGAGAATGAGTTTATACTCGTATACTCTTCGGAGTGTCGGAAGGAATAGTTTATACTCTTATACTTGTCGGAGTCTTTATTCGACTTAATTGAGCGTTATGACGCCTGCTTCAACCAAGGTTTGGATGCTATTCTTGAGAGCGAAGCAAACCTTGGTAGGATGAAGGATCCTCCTATGGTACACACAGTACTTCAGATCCACAGTATTGTCAGCTTCCTCCTGATCTGCGATAGGTGGTAACTTGATCTTGTTATTTTTAAGGAGGGACTCGAAAATGGCTGGAACGTATTCTTCCTTGAAGGAGTACTCCTTTTGGAGTCCTGGATCCGAAGTTTTTTTCTATCTTCGGGGTTGTTATTGTGACGTCTGATTAACATCAACAACTGCTGCAGGCGTCTTCCCCTTACCACGGGAGACAAAGCTTGAGTTTGGAAAGTTAGCCGTTGGTTGGCTTCTTTCGGCTTTCTTCCTTCTGAGGAAGCGCTCGGCCTGCTCTTCGCGTGCTTTCAACTCTTTCCATGTGTCGGATGGTGCTACTCCCATAACTTTCAACACGTCCAAAGAGAGGTTGTTATGATAGGTTTGGAGGATAAAGTCCTCTGTGATAGGATCTCGACAGTTCATCGCCTTATTCCGGAAGCACTTGATGAAGTCGTCGACCGTCTCATCGTATTCCTGTTTCTTATCGAAGAGTGTCCTGATTGATACCTCAACGTCATCATCAAAAAAGTGAGTGAGGAACAGGTTCTCCAGGTCATCCCAGTTGTTGATGCTTTCAGGTTTGAGATGGGGGTACCAATCGAAGGTAGCTCTATAAAGGGTGCCAACGAATGACCAGACCATCAGGGATTCATTCCCAGAAATCATACCCAAGTGAGACTTGAAGTAGATTAGATGCTGAGTGGGGGAACCCTTTTCGTCAAATGGTGTGGAGTTGATCAGGTTGAACTTTGCCAGATACGGTATCGAATCCTACTCTCTTAGGTAAGGATACAGAATACCGGTGTTCTTCACCTCTCGAGTAGACATCAGAGCGTTGACTTTGCTCTCGAGATCTTTTATCTTTTCATCCTTGCTCGTATCCTTCCTTGGTCGATTTTGAGGAGGAATAATAGGGCCACCCGCAGTGTTGTCATTAATGGTGGGACCACCCCTGACGTTATTATTCTCAGTGGGGCCACTCCTAACGTTTTGGTCAACGGGAGGGTTATATGCATCAAGGTATTCATCCACATCTGAATTGCTAGCTGCTTGACTAACATTATTGTGATGACTGGATTCACCTATCTGATTCGACAATGCTCGGATCTATTGATCATGCTTTTCCCTCATTCGCAGCATAGCCGTTTCTATTTCGAACTTAAAGTTCTCTTTTTGCTTAGCCAAGGCATCCTCGATGATTTTGGCCATTTGCTCGGTGTTGACCATAAACGCCTCACGGGATTGTCCTATGCTGAACACCGTATTGTCACAAGCGATGGCAGAGTTCGCATCTGATGCTTCTATTGGTCTTCTTGTTTTGATGATGTTTAACAAATAATTTACTTCTAATGTTGTTTGTCTAGTGTTTGTATTTTTACCTTCTTGTTTTGATGATGTTTAACAAATAATTTACTTCTAATGTTGTTTGTCTAGTGTTTGTATTTTTATATTTATTCTAGGCAAACAACGAGTTGGACTTCTAATGTTGTTTGTCTAGTGTTTGTATTTTTATATTTATTCTAGGCAAACAACGAGTTGGAGGATGAATGGAATCGAGCATTCACGATCATATCCAATGGAGGTTGGTAGAATTGTGGAGTGAAGCAATGCAATTCAAGTTGAAGATCCAAGTTCAAGCTTCATCCACATAGTGCACCAAGTTGAGCTACATCGAAGATCAAGATTGCTTGGGTAACTTAGTTTAGGTTTTATATTATGTGTGTTAGTACTTTAAGCTCAATCATCTATACACACACATTTATTGGTTTCTATATATATATATATATATATATATATATATATATAATATATATATATATATACTATAATATATATATATATTTATATATATATATATATATATATATATATATATATAATATATATATATATATAATTATATAATTATATATATATAATAATATATATATATAGTATATATATATATATATATATATATATATTACTATAATATATATATATATATATATATATATATATTATATATATATATATATATATATATACTATAATATATATATATATATATATATATATATATATATAACTATATATATATATATTATTATATATATATAGTATATATAATATATGTATATATATATATATATATATATATGTATATTATATATATATATATATATATATATATATATATATATATATATATATATATATATATATATTATATATATATATATATAATATTATATATATGATATATATATGTATATATATATATATATAGTTATATATATACATATATGTTTTGGTTTGATAGTTTTCAAGTTTTAATATGAAACAATTAAATATAAATAGAAAACATATTTTTGTTTCATACTTACATGCATATATATGATTTCATCAATATCAATTTTATTTAGTTTAATGAAATAATATTTACTTTTAAAATTGTTTTGGTCAAAAGTTGCTTTTTCCATTGTTTTCAAACCTGTTACACCGTTTATCGATTACAAGTTCAAACTGAAAGAAAAGTTGATCTTTTTATATGATATTCTTACAATGAAAAATAAAGATTACAACTTTATCAAACAAAACGTAGCAGTAGTTTATCTCCCGCTGCTTTTTGTGGGATCTTTGTCTGTGTCGGGGACGCGTTAGTCCATGGACCACCGCAGATCAAACCCGATTGATAGTATAACTACGCTCTTATTTCACAAAGAAAACAATTGCGGAAGCGACAATCACGACCAAGCGAGATTGTGGCTCAACTCGAGATTAAAACCAAGTTTAATCCGGAGGAAAGAAAGGGAAAGAATCACAAACCTTTCGAAAGACTTTCTTTATAAAAGTATTCACCAAGATTTGATGATTCTCCTCTGAAATTCGTGGTTAGCTGGACAATTTGACAGCACCTCCCCTCTCCAACTTCACATCCTCTTGAAAGAAGACCCTAGGCTTCTATTTATAGGCTTTTGGAGACATGTTTTTGGATAAGAATTGATGTTTAAACGTTATTTATAGTTAATAACCGCTTAAACACGTTTAAGGGTAACCTTAAAATAGTTGGGGAGGCCCTGGGACGAAAGAATCCTTAAAAATCATCGAAATCCGTGTTTTAGGAGTCTTGGGAGTCAAAAAGAGTCGTGGTGGCTCGGTACTGTGCGAGCCACCATTTGGTGGCTCCCCTGGGTGCGAGACACCATTTGGTGGCTCGCACTCATGCGAGTCACCATTTGGTGGCTCGCGCTTACGCAAGCCTCCAGGTGTGTTTTGTTCATCTTTTTGATACTTCGGCGATTCGTGACCCCTCAAGTTCACTTGTTTCACGTACGGTTCATCGTTTCGCTGACTTGCACATTTTACTGATCCACTTCGTTCGCTTACTGGTGTTGGATAAATTCCCTTGACTCGGATAATAACGTTTATCGTCTTCTCGTTGTCTTGAACTGTGTTTGGGAAGCTATAGGTAATTTTTGACGCCTACAGATACCCCCTCCAAAGGGTTTTAGTCTCGTTTCTTTTATAGAAGATCCTGAAATACTTTGGATGTGATAGGCCCAACCTTCAGTCGGTGTCAAAGGATCTGTGAACTATTTCAATTCTTGACTTCTTCAGCATTCAGTCTATCCAGTGTTTATACAGTTTATGCTCTTAAGACGTTAGAACGTGGCGGTCCTAAACATTAGGCTGCAGGACCAACTATTAAAGCTGATTCATCTGCTCGTGTGAATCTTATCCCGAATTTGTTGGTTGTCCAAGTCACGAGACCAACTAATGGGGCTGGTGTGTCAGTGACTTTCACGTGTATAGGATTGTTGGCAAACCCTTAGCCATCAACGGGTTTGATGAGCCTTTACCGACTACCGTTTGAGTCGGGCTAGCATGCGAATTGTTTAAGTCCGTTCCGCATGTGACGTTATGCTAAAAAAGTTAACTCTTTTAGTGCTATGATATTGAATATGTAGACTTTGTCTTTTTTATGGGAATAGACTACCCGGCAACGCGTGTTAGGCACTGACTTATCCCTACTTAGGAGTTGGGATAAAACTCCCCTTGCGTGTGAAGCACAGATTTTGGTGTTATGAATAACAACCTACCACAATGTTGAATATGTGGGCTTTTGTTCTTTTTACGGTTAAGAACTAACCGGCAACGCGTGTTAGGCGTTGACTTATCCCTGCTTAGGATTCGAGATAAAATTCTCCGTGTGTGTGAAGCACAGATTTTGGTATTATGAATAACAACATACCACAATGTTGCATATGTGGGCTTTTGTTCTTTTTACGGTTAAGAACTAACTGGTAACGCGTGTTAGGCGTTGACTTATCCCTACTTAGGATTCGGGATAAAATTCCTCATGCATAAAAGGCATGAATTTTTGTTGCTACGATGTTGAATACGTAGACTCGGTCGTTTTTACGGAAACGAACCACCCAGCAACACAGGTTAAGCGCTGACTTATCCCTAATTAGGCTTCAAGATAAAATGCCCCAGACTGGATTCTGGTATCTTTTTCAATCGGTGAAAGATTAAACCGGCTTTTGGAGTTGAAGGATGGTGTCTTCTCTTGGGGCAAAGACGAACCCAATGCGGGAGAGGAAGAATTTTATATTCTATCTCCCAAAGATGAAGAGGAAAAATTTTATATTCTATCTCTAGTCTCAAAAGAAAATTCAAAGTGGGATCTCCACTTCAAGAATCCGGGAAGGTGAAACTAAGAGTGGGATCTCCACTCCGAGAATCAAAAAGATTCGAATAATCCTAACTATCAGAAGGTTTGATTATCGAACTAAAGGTGGGTTTCTCGTTTATCGATAGTGAATTATGGTTTTGGCCCTAACTGTAGGAAGGTTTGACCAAACGGGAGTTTGAAATGACCCTAACTGTAGGAAGGTTTGACCAAGTGAACAATGAGAGTGGGAGTACAAATCACAGTGGGAGTGTTGACTTGTACCGATTGCTCGCTGGGGATTCTTGGTGTCGAGTGATAAGAACTTAACACGAAGGGGTTTGACAATTCATCAAGGATTAGGACATTAAAATCCCGAGTACCATGTCCGGACTCTAACGATAAGGATGTTGAGTGCACAGATACATCGAAAGTTTGAGTGGATTTAACCAAAAAGAATTTCGGTGGTCCCACCGTTAATTAGTCTGATCTGTGGGGGATTTTTGTGGTGGAAGACTGTGAGTCGTTAACAAAAGAGTGTTCGAAAATCACAGTGGGAGTTTAGTATTTATCACTTTATTCGTAATGATCGGGTTATCCCTAAGAATATTACATTTAACATTCTTCCGGGAACTTCCCGTTATATGAATTATCCACCCCCAGCTTTCTTTGCAAAACTAGGTCCAATGAGGAGTACATTGTCCTTAGTTACATGTTCGGGTTATCCTTAAGAATACCGAATGTGGCACTCTCTAAAAACTTCCTGTGAAAGAAAGGAAACAGTTTAGACTAATATACCGGTTGGAGTTTCAGGGAGCAGTTTAACCTCGTATACCGGTTGGAGTAATAAGAAGCAGTTTATACTCGTATACTCTTCGGAGTGTCAGAAGGAGCAGTTTATACTCTTATACTTGTTGGAGTAATGAGAAGCAGTTTATACTCGTATACTCTTTGGAGTATCACCATTCCCATTTGGCTTATCCCAGCGTTATGACGTCGGCTTCAACCAAGGTTTGGATGCTATTCCTGAGAGCAAAGCAATCATTGGTAGGATGAAGGACCCTCCTGTAGTACGCACAGTACTTTGGATCCGTAGTATTGTCAGCTTCCTCCTGATTTCCGATAGGTGGTATCTTGATCTTGTTGTTTTTAATGAGGGAATCGAATATGGCTGGAACGTCTTCGTCCTTGAAGGAGTACTCTTTTTGGAGTCTCGAACTTGAAGTCTTCTGCTATCTTCGGGGTTTCTATTGCGACGTCTGGTTAGCGTCAATAGCTGCTGCAGGTGCTTTCCCTTTATCATGGGAAGCAAAATTTGATTTCGGAGGGTTAGCCGTCGGTTGGCTTTTTTCGGCTTTCTTCCTTTTAAGGAAGCTTTCAGCCTGCTCTCCTCGCACTTTCAACTCCTTCCATGTTTTAGATGGTGCAGTGCCCATAGCTTCTAACACGTCTAAGGAAAGGTTGTTGTAGCATGTTTGGAACATGAATTCCTTCGTGATCGGATCTCGGTAGTTCATTGCCTTGTTCCGGAAGCGCTTAACAAAGTTCTCAACGAGCTCTCCATCTTTCTGTTTCTCTTCAAAGAGTGTTCCGATCGACACTTCAGTGTTATCGTCAAAGAAATTAGCGAGAAACATGCTTTCCATGTTATCCCAGCTATTGATACTCCCCGGTTTAAGACGGCGGTACCAATCAAAGGTAGCTACACGAAGGGTTCCTACGAACGATCGTACCATCAGAGGTTCATTGCCAGAAATGATCCCCAGGTGGGACTTGAAATAAATCAAGTGTTGAGTAGGGGAACCCCTTCCATCAAACGGTGTGAAATCAATCAAATTGAACTTCGCTGGGTATGGAATTGAGTCCCACTCTCTCGGGTAAGGACACGGAATGCCAGTCTTTTTTACCTCTTGAGCAGATATCAAAGCATTGATTTTGCTTTCAAGGTCTTTCATCTTAAGGTCTTCGCCTGCATCTTTCTTCTGGTGACTTTGGAGAGGGATATTGGTACCACCCCCAGTGTTAAGGACATCTTCAGTATTTTTATCCTTAAGTAGAATATCGGCATTGATATTTTCCTCCACTTCTGAGTCGCTATCTACTTGATTGGTAGTCTGGCGACGCCTAGATTCACCGCGTTGATTTGATAACTGTTGGAGTTGTTGGGCATGTAAATCTTTAACCCGTTGCACAGTCATATCCATCTCGATTTTAAAGTCATCTTTCTGCTTAGCCAAAGCTTCTTGAAGGAGTTGAGTCATCTGTTCAGTAGTGATCATGAATGATTCTCGAGTCCGTCCCGTGCTGGACACAGTGGCATCTGAAGCGATCGCAGAGTTTGCGTCTGATGCTTCATCGTCTAAGGAATGCCCTCTCTGAATTCTCCTATAATCTCTAGGCCTGATAGCCCCGATTTGTAGCCGAGTCAATCGCTGGGATATTTGTGGAAAAGGTTCGGGACTGAAACGTCGCGTGGATTTTCCTTTGTCTGTCATGTTAATCGTGACTTCTGAGAATTCACGTTCTTGAACGGCCGGCTTCCTTTTACGGAAACGTCTTGACTTGTGTCTTAGCGTTTCTGTAGAAAGTCTTTCAAATACCGAAATCCTTTGCGAGGCAGTCATGGAGCAGCTACACTCCGATAATACCATCTTGATAAGTTTGGTACATGGACAAAGAGAATTCATTTCCCGTGTATTTCTCTTTCGAGATTTGTTCGTACCCCCAGCCTGATAGTACAACTCGCCGATATGATTATCGGAGCAACCTATCTTGTGCTGGCATAATTCTCCCATTCTAACGTCATCGTCTTCTGACGAACATAGCTCTCTTTGAGGGTATAACACCCTGTCATCATTCTCAAGATTCACTCGTTTGGAACCACGCCTTCGTGCGCGTGAGGACCCAACGGGCTCTTGGACTTCAATTCGCAATCCTAGGCGAGTGGTTATCGGTACTTTCTCCGCATGAGGGATCTTTGACTTACTGGGGAATCACGTACAACCCCCAGTCTGACGAACCATACGGGGTCCATTTGCTTGAACTAGGTGTTCTTTAATTGGAACTTTGACTTGATTTCCATGCAAAGGACCGAGACGATCCGTAATCTTCACTTTGAATCGGGACAAGTCCACGCTGTCGTAAGGTTCTACCGAAGGTGAGGAAGTCATCAGAACAGGAACAGGAGCTGTCGGAGACTCGAAAACGATCGCGGGAGGCGAATTTTCTTCAAACAGGGCATGGCTGGCTCGCAAACCCCCAGTCCAGACATACGGGTCCATTGCTGAACAGTGTCTTAAATTATCTTGACTTTATCTCCATGCAAAAGGACCGAGACATCGTAATCTTCACTTGAATCGGACAAGTCCACGCTCAGTAAGTCTACCGAAGGTGAGAAGTCATCAGAACAGGAACTCGTAGCCGTCGGACGACCGCGAAAAACACGCGAGGCGAATCTCACACAGCATTGCTCTCCCAGAGGCGCGGGCCACACTTGGTGGCTCCAACCTGTGGCCGAGCCGCTTTAGTGGCTCAGAACTCGAAGCAATGAAAGGGCGAGTCCTAAAAAGATTCAGGCCTAATGCACTGCGCAGCGCGTCGCTTAGCGCCTCACGTCAATGCAACTGCGTGCGCCGGCCGGTCACACGCGCGCGACGTCAACCAAACTCGTGGCGCCGGTACGCGCCGGCAACCGTCAATCAACTTCGTGCGCGTCGTCAGCGCGCGTACGTCAAATCATTCGTGCGCGTCAGTCAAACGGCGTGCACGTCAAACGGCGAACTCGTGCACGGCCGGTCACGCGCGCCAGGTGCAATCAACTCGTTGCGCTGTCGGTCACGCTGCCCTACGTCAAACGCAACTCGTGCCGGCGCCGGTCAAACGCGCGCAGCGAGTTAATGCAACTCGTGGCGGCGTCAGCGTGTGTAGCGTCAAATCACTCTCGTGCGGCGCAGTCAAACGCGTGGCACGTAAAACGGCAAACTGTGCGCGCCGGGTCAAAAGCGGCGGCGCACGTCAATCAACTCGTGCGCGGCGCGGTGCAACGCGCGGCAGCGTCATCAACGTCGTGAGGTAGGTCAGCGCGCGTACGTCAAATCATCTCGTTGCGGGCGTCAGTCAAACAGCGTGTGCACGTCAAAGCGCAACTTCGCGCTGGCCGTCACCGGCGCGCAGCGTCAATCAACTCGTGCCGCGTCGGTCAGCGCGCGTACGTCAAATCATCATCGTGCGTCAGTCATAACGGCGGTGCACCGGTAAAACGCAAGCTCGTGCGGCAAGCCGGTCAACGCGGGCGCACGTCAATCAACTCGTGCCGCCGGCCGGGTCCGCGCGCACGGTCACGCACTCATGCGCGCCGGTCAATCGCGGCCGCCGACGGTCAATCAAACTCGTGCGGGTCGGTCAGCGCGGCGTAACGTCAATCCCATCTCGTGCGGTCGGTCAAAAGCGTGGCACGTCAAAGCCACTCGTGCACAGAGCCGGTCAACGCGTGCACGTCAATCACTCATCGCGGCGGCCGGTCAACGCGCGCATCGCGTCAATCAGCCGTGCGCGTCGGTCAGCGCAGCAAGTACGTGAATCATCTGCGGTGCGCGAGTCAGTCAAAGCGTCGTGCACGTGCAAACCACCTCGGTGCGCGCAGCAGCGGTGAACGGCGCGCACGGTCAATCAGCGCGGCAGCGGCAGAGATCGACTTCAGCAGCGCGTATATTATACGCAACGCGCGTTCGAACGATCGTCCTCGCGAGCGAAGCCATACAAGTCAATCAAATCGACGGCGAATAACGCGACAAGAATAAGGTCCGGAAGAAAGAAAACAGAAAAAGGAAAAAGTCCGGCGGAACCCGGCGCATACGCGCAGGACGGGATGATGCCGACCGCGCAGCGCGGTCGGATTCGGTCTGCCGCGCAGTTAAATGTAGCCAAAACGGCGTTTTGACGGTTTAAAGGTGGTTTTTGCAGGATCAATCTGTTCGCAGGGCGTTCTTAACTAACTTGGAGATCATCCCCAAACGTGTTAGCTGTTGTCACTGAAGATAGGAGCGCAAATCGACTTGTTCTCGATACCAAATAACCGCTATCGCAATGCCTAATAAATATGAGGGCCAAAGGCCTCCATTTTCTGGATCTGGACATTTTATCAGAGGACGAGGTGCTGCTGATTGGAGAAGTGAGGAGGCACGAAATTTTAGGCGAATGGTTAAGCGAGATCCCGGCGAACTTCAGCAAGGAGAAGCTGTTTCGAAGGATCGCGAAGCCATGTAGCGCCGTTCCCTTGAGATTAGGGCTTAGTCTTAATCTCGAGAAGAGGCCCTGATTTCGCGTTTGTCGATTCTCAGGCGCTTCAAACCAGAAACTTCGGCTCCGGCGAAGGCGGAAGCTCAGTGCCGAGATTTTCTACAACCGGGGATCTGATAACCTCGGATCGTTCCACGTTAACCCCTGGCACCGGCAAAGAACCCACACAAGCAGAGCCGATTAAACGGATCTTGTGTTTATTTTCAAGAAAGTTATAATGCTTTTATTCTTTTGTTATTTGAATTCATTTGTAACATCCCAAGCTTAAAGTTTAATGAATTGCAATGACCTAAGGGGTAACTTTCGACGGAAACAAAACTGGCGGCCATAGTGGGAGCCGACAGCACTTTCTGCGAAGGCTGACGTGTCGTAACGGCGTGCGGATCCCGATCCGGTTGAAACAGAGGTCGATATGAGTTCGACCAGCAGAAGTACGAGAGTATTGCATCCTCCTCAGCAGAATCGGCCGTCTCCCGTCGGCCAGATGCAGGATAGGCGCTACTAGCACAGAGACCCGCTGGCGCTTCAACTGCAAAAGCCCAAGAGAAGATCTTCCCGCACCGCTGCATTGCACCCGTGGCTCCAACGCCCCGCGGCCATCGCGACGAGGCTAAACTAACAGATCTTGAAGCCGCCTTGAGCGCAAGGGGTCGACTATTTGATGATGTTCCCACTTATTCAAAGGTAGGCACGTCAGAGGCAGTCAACGGGCTCGCACGCGAGCACTGGCGGCAAAGCCTTGGAAGCGGCAGTTGATGGAATCGCGCTATGAGGGCGAATCTGAAGAATAGGAGGCGCGCCAACAGACACCACAACAGAGAGTGGCAGACCCATCTTTCAAACGCAGGTGCGAAGAACGAATGGGGTTCGCGTCAAAGGGACCCGATCGACCGCTTCAAGAGCGGGATTCACAACGGCGCGCATTGCTTGCACAAGCAAAAATTCTTTGTGGCAAGAGGCCAAGAAATTTGGAGGAAAGAAAGGAGTGGAACATAAGCCAGCAAGAACTGCAGCCAGGCATGGAGGCGCAAAGTCTAAAGGCGGGCCAAAAATATTGAGAAACGGCCATTTCGTCACTCCAGTCCCGACCCGCCAAAACAGCGGTCACTCCAATCCGATCTCCGCTCAAACGCGGGTACTCCAATCTGACCCGCGCAAAAGACGGCGGGTCACGTGCCAATCCCGACCGCGCCAAAACGCGGGTGCACTCGCAATCCGACCGGCGCAAAAGCGCCGGGTCACTACAGTAAGCTCGACCTTGTTCCAGTCTTGGCAGGTGCGGCCCAAACGTGAAACCCTGCCAACTTGCGGGGTCACCCAAGTCTGAAACCGCAAGCAGAGAGCAAGGGCAGAAGACGTTCGCTGGCTACCTATTTGCTTCCAATTCCATCGAGTTCCGCCACCTGCCGGTTGAGGTCCGCGATAGTGTAAATTTGTCCGCATTTGCAGAATAACAGTGAAAGACGGCTTTGGTCCTTGTCCCCCGAGTGATCGAGGAAAAGGCGCCGGTCAAGAGAAACGCTTAGCCCGATTGACGAATCTCGAGCGAAATTTCAGGCTGGAGGTCGTCATCCCTAAGACAGTGACGAGAAAGTATACGGAAAGTCCGCAAATGACGCGCATTGGATTGCGGTGTTGAAACCAGGAGCCTGTTGAGGACCGAATTCACAAACATGCCTCAGACATGCGACTCCTGAAAATGAGCAACGAAGGCGTTGGTATCCGGCAGAAGAAACGTACTCGTCAGACGAAGACGTTATACCTGGGAAGTCGTGGCCAAACACACGATAGGTTGCTCTCAGTCATCAAACTGACTAAGTTGTAGGCTAATGCAGCTAGGGTGGCGAACAAATCTAGGAGAATTGAATGCCCGGGACAGCGGTTCGGGATTCTTCACTGTCCGTGTGGCCAAAATCATTGTGCGGTGTTGTCAGAATGTTGTTGGTTGCCAAAGGCCCGACCCCGGGGAGAGTTTCAACGTGTTGCAGAGAATCTGCCAGCCAAACGTCCTGAAAATGCCAGACCAAGACATCTTCCGTAGAAGGCGAGCGTGCTCTTCAGAGAGGATGAATTTCCAGATGTGTCCGTCAATATGACCGGGAGAGGGAAAGTCCAACGCGAGCACTTTAGTCGCGGATCAGTTGTGCCGTGACATGGCCCAGCGTAATAACTCGATTGCGGATCAGGGACAGTAAGACGAAGGGATTAGCCAAGAATGGCAGAAGGGACTCGGCTTCCGATGATGAACCTCGGATGCTTGCTGCAGAGCTTGGCTCAGCGCATGCTTCGCGATGACACGCATCAAGTGCAGGAAGCCTTATGAGTCGCACTATGATTAGCGCGCGAAACAGATGGGCTAAAATACTTGAGGATGCCCTGACTAAGGCAGGAAGGAAAACTTCAAGTTCGAAATGGAAAATGGCCATGCAGCAGATGAAGAGAATGCATGGAGCCGAAGCAGATGTGCGGTGCTGACAACGTCATCAAGGAAGAGTCCTAGCCGTCGCAATAATCCGGACCAGATGATAATGATCGGGAGGGGAGGCTAATGCGCAATACGAACACCCTCCCGCTCAACAACAATAATAGGGGGTGGCCCCTCGGAATGATAACATACGAAAGAGGACTCACGTTACCTCTCCCCGAGACCACTGCAAAGACAGATACGATGAGGATAGAGAAGATGAGGAGATTTGGAGACAAAAACTCAAATGCGTTGATGAAGTGCTGCAGCGAAGTGAAAGGTCCGGAATCTCGTGGCGCCAACCCAAAGAGAGTGGGAGGTCAATCCCATATCCAGGCAAAAGTTCAATTTGAATCAATTTTCACGCCAATTTTGATGGAAATGGTTCCCCACGCAGCATTTAATATAGCTTCAACGTTGCATATTGGGAATAATGCTGCCAGGGAATGAAATCCTCTGATGGTAACGTCATTCGTCGGGCACTCTTCGCGGAGGCCAGCCTCGATTGTATCGTGCGGCCTCAGAGCCGGGGGAGGGCATTGGCAGTTGGGATGAGCATTGAGGATATGTTTTCTCACACATTTCTTGTGACGAGACACTGGAGGTCTCGATGCGGACATTATTGAATGAGTGAAGAAAAGGACGGAGAGTTAGTAGAGAATTTCATTAACCGATTCCGGAAACAAGCCATGACATTGTAGGGATCCGATTAGTAGAGTGAGCTTCATCCCTGGAGACTTGTCATAAACAATCTTTCATTGGATATTCTCGAAGCTATGGAATGGCAGCCATCTAAGACCGTGGAAAGATTTGAAGGTCCGAGGGGAAAGAGCCGAAGCGTTGTCCTCAGAGGAAAAAGGCCGAAAGAGGTCAAACGACGGGCACGCAGGCCCCGCACAAAAATTTTGTCCCTAAAGGGAAAAGGGAAAGGCACAGGTTGAATGCAGTGGATGCAAAACCACAGAACATTTGAAGTGCAAGCGCAAAAACCGCAACAGGCAGCAGCAGAAAGAGCGCCTTCACAGTCCACGGGGGACAAGCAAGCAGCCTCAGAAACAAGAAAGAGTCTTCGGAAGCCGAAATTTCGAGGGTTTACTGCGTTAAAGGAAGATGAAGTTCGCGCGGTATTTTAAATACTTTATAGAGAACAATAAGATTAAGTTGCCTCCAGTCCAAGATCAGGAAGACGCCAAAGGTTAATGCCCGAAGTATTGGCGCGTTCAGCAGAGCGGTTCACCACTGAAAACCAAAGTCGTGCTACGCCCTCAAAGATAAGATCCAAGCTTTGATTGGATGTTGGGTCATCAGCTATGAAGCACCAAAGAGAGAAGGTGGTGCAAATGCAAGGTGTCAATCAGTGTTCGGATCTGTCCGTTTGAACTGGTTTTAGCGTGTGGAGAGAGCGCCGAACGCCGTGACGCAAGTTGCGAGATGACACCGGTGAACGCATGATCCTTACAAGCAACGCAAGAAGGGACTCTGTACCAACACAGTGACCCGAATGGCGGAAATTCTCTGGGTTTCACCCGCGACCTGATCGAAGATGACAACTGGGTCGGATCGTCATCTCAGAAGAAATCAAAAGGGAAAGGAAATCGCTGCTGCGGAGCCTCTCTATGCCAGGAGAAGATGACGAAAGAAATCCCAGCTTTCGCGCTTTCTGAAGATGAACAAGAAGTCTTTGGCGACCCGGAGTGGAAATGAGTTCACTTCAAATATGCCGGATGCGTCCGAGCAGTTGCTAAGGGCAGGGGGTGACCCAAGACTGTTCCTCTAAGACATGTAAACAGAGATGGGAATTGTTGCAATTCGGCTCAACAGCCTGTAGTTGCGGAGGAAAACCCAACAAAAGCAGAAAAGGGAAAGAACCCTTATGGGCCAAGAGGGTCAGAACGCGCGAAGCAGTCTCTGATTCAATTCAGCCTTAGCCGAGCCAGCATTTGGTGGCTCGGCCCTGGCCGAGCCAGCAGCCAACAACTCGTTTTTCCGGGCCTTGTTTTGGATTTTGGCCTCCAGATTTGATGTGGTTTTGATAGTTTATTGTCTACATCGTTTGTTTGTAATTTCTTGGCTTCTTGTTGTAGGCGTCTAAAATTGTCTACGAGAGCCCGCACGAAACTCGAAGCAATGAAAGGGCGAGTCAAAAAGATTCACCTAATCAGCTCGCGCGCGTCGCTTAGCGCACTCACGTCAATCAACTCGTCGGAAACATCTTGACTTGTGTCTTAGCGTTTCTATAGAAAGTCTTTCAAATACCGAAATCCTTTGCGAGGCAGTCTTGGAGCAGTTACACTCTGATAATACCGCCTTGATAAGTTTGGTACATGAACAAAGAGAATCCGTTTCCCGAGTATTTCTCTTTTGAGATTTATTCGTACCCCCAGCCTGATAGTACAACTCGTCAATATGATTATCGGAGCAACCTATCTTGTGCTGGCATAATTCTCCCATTCTAACGTCGTCGTCTTCTGACGAACATAGCTCTCTTTGAGGGTACAATGCCCTGTCATCATTCTCAAGAGTCGCTCGTTTGAAACCACGCCTTCGTGCGTGTGAGGACCCAACGGGCTCTTGGACTTTAACTCACAATCCGAGGTGAGTGGTCATCTGTACTTTCTCCGTAGGAGGGATCTTTGACTTACTGGGGAGTCGCGTACGACCCCCAGTCCGACGAACCATACGGGGTTCATTTGCTTGCACTAGGTGTCCTTTAATTAGAGCTTTGACTTGGTCCTTATGCAAAGGACCGAGATGATCCGTAATCTTCACTTTGAATCGAGACAAGTCCATGCTGTTGTGAGGTTCTACCAAAGGTGAGGAAGTCATCGGAATAGGAACAGGAGCTGTCGGAGACTCGAAAACGATCGCGGGAGGCGAATTTTCTGCAAACAGGGGATGGCTGGCTTGGAGGTGGCGCGGGCCAGCATTTGGTGGCTCGGCCTTGGCCGGGCCAGCGTTTGGTGGCTCAGCCTTGGCCGAGCCAGTGTTTGGTGGCTCTGCCCTGGCCGAGCCAGCAGCCAACAACTCGGTTTTTCCGGGCCTTGTTTTGGATTTTGGCCTCCAGATTTGACGTGGTTTTGGCAGTTTATTGTCTACATCGTTTGTTTGCAATTTCTTGGCCTCTTGCACCAGAATTCTTGCGTGAGCAAGTAACGCGCGGTGTTTCTGGATCCGTTCTTCAAAAGTTGAACGTGTCCTCTTAACGGGGACTCATTCATTCATCGTTGATTTGAAACAGTCGCTCGCTTGCTGTCGTGGCGGTTGGCGTCTTCTAGACTTCAGATCCGCTCCATAGTAGATCCCATCAACTAGCTCGGAAGCTTTGGCCAACTGGCGTGCGAGGCGTTGACGTTGTCTTTGACGCGCTCTCTTTGATAAGGTCGGCACGTTTTCAGTAGTGACCTCGGCTTTACAAGGTGTGCCTTGAGCTACTGCGGGATAAAGATCTTGGTTTTGAACCTTCAGATCCAAGTGTCCCTGAATCTTCCTTGTGGAGTCTCTCTTATTCTTGCGAGGAGAAGATGATCTGGAAGATGAGGATAAGTATTCCTCATACTTTGCCTGGTCGAACTCGTACTCAACCTCTTCTCTGATCGGGATGATGATCTTTGGTTGCGACACTACAGCTTCGGCAGAGAAGCTGTCGTCTCCTACTGTGGTCGCCAGTTTTTTTTTGTTAAAAGTTACTTTTTCCATTGCTTTCAAACCTGTTACACCGTTCATCGATTACAAGTTCAAACTGAAAGAAAAGTTGATCTTTTTATAAGATCTTCTTACAATGAAAAATAAAGATTACAACTTTATCAAACAAAACACAGCAGTAGTTTATCTCCCACTGTTTTTCGTGGGATCTTTGCCTGTGCCGGGGACGTATTAGTCCGTGGACCACCGCAGGTCAAACCTGATTGACAGTATAACTACGCTCTTGTTTCACAAATGAAACAATTGCAGAAGCGATAATCACGACCAAGCGAGATTGTGGCTCTTCTCGAGATTAAAACCAAGTTTAATCCGGAGGAAAGAAAGGGAAAGAATCACAAACTTTTCGAAAGACTTTCTTTATGAAAGTATTCGCCAAGATCTGATGATTCTCCTTTGAAATTCGTGGTTAGCTGGACAATTTAACAGCACCTCCCCTGATACGAGTTGCCGTGCGATCACTCTTGATCGCGGAATTATCAAGAGTGGGTAAAGAAGAAAACAACTGAAGAACACAAGAGTTATAATTAGGGCGAAGGAAAATACCTTCTCTAGATTATGAGAATCAACTAGATTTACAAAATCCCTCTCTCACAATCTCTCTAGATCAAAGAACAACCTCTCTGATCTCTTTTCTGATTACAATCTGAGTTTTAAACCCTAGAAAAGTCGTGTTTCTATTTATACTAAACAGAAATCCCAACTGGAGCAGGAAACAGACCTAGGCCCGGAACCGCTACGCGGTCGACCGCGGTACCCAAGGCGGTCGACCGGTCAGAACGACGAAAAACTGGAAAATCGATTATAGTGTTTCCGGTCAACCGCAGCGCCACCATCGGTCAACCGCTGTTTTCCGGTCGACCGCAGAGCCTTCATCGGTCGACCGCTCTCAGTCCCGAGACATAGTCTGGGCCTGTGCACTAAGCGGTCGACCGGCCAGAGTCCAGCTGCAAATCCTGGTCGACCGGCCAGAGTCCAACTGTAATTCCTGCAGTTTTGACGAATCCTTCGACTTCGTCGCCTCCAATGGCCTCGTCCACGACTCCTCTACTCTATTCTCAAGATACCATGAGAATCATCTATCCTCAATCTCCCATGAGGATTGCTAAGCTCCCGAAGAGAAGATACACCCGTATCATGGGTCCCCCCTTTAGGAACTTGAAGTCTCATTCAAGTTAGAACTTCAGCTGAGGGAACTCGCGAGTCCCTCCTTCTCTGTTGAACCACTTGGCCTTGCTAGGGACCTGACCTTGACGTCCAATGAGAAATGACTCCTTCGTCCCCCACCTCGTCTTGGTCGTTTTCCGTTCCAAAATGCAATCTTCTTTCGGTGGCTCCTCTCTATCAAACCACAAGTCTTCAACATGCGGTAAGATTATCTTGTCATCAGCTTCATCATCCAATAATGGAGGCTCAAACAACTTCAAGTACTCGGCATTGATCACCGAATACATGCCTAAGTAAGGTGGCAAATCTAAACAAAAAGCGCTGTCGCCAATCTGATCGATAATCCGAAACGGACCATAACGAATAGGCTTCAACTTCTTCCCTTCTCCTTTAAGCCTCTCCTTACTCAATTTTAGCCATACCATATCGCCTTTACCAAAGTTACAAGGAACCCGATGTTGATCATGCTTTGATTTGTACTTAGCTTGCGATTTCTTCAATTGAGCTTCAACCGTGGCATGAATATTTGCAATCTTCTCGAGAAATCGCTGAGCACGTTGTCTTTCACTCCCCTCCTTGCCGTCCACTATGGCTTCACTTGAAAACACAAGATCGAACGGGCTCGGCGGTAAAAATCCATAACAAGTCTCAAACGGTGACGCGGTAAAAATCCATAACAAGTCTCAAATGGTGACTTTCCGGAAGATCCATGAATTGCCCGATTAAAAGCAAACTACAAATATGGTAAACTCTCATCCCAAGTCTTAGGATGCCTGGAATTATACCCCTGCAACATATGCACCATAGTCCGGTTGACTACCTCCGTTTGTCCATCTGTTTGTGGATGAAATATCGTGCTCTTCTTCAATTTAGTGTCCATAAAACTCCACAAAGAATCCCAAAAATGCCCGAGAAAATGGCTATCCCGATCCGAAATAATCGAGCTCGGCAACCCAAAGTGCTTCCACACATGCTCAAAGAACAATTGTGCTGCACCCGCTCCCGTCACGGTCTTCTTACAAGGAATCAATATCACGCCAAAACACATGTCGCCGTAGATTGAGAAGCGTTTTCTGAATGCCAAAATGCCCTTGCACACGCGAGGTATGTGCTTCCCGAATCCACTGCAACCTATCACCATCCTCCGGAATGCATAGTGATGCCCCACGATACAATAAGCCATCATCTCCAAGTGCATACTCCCCCCTTTGACCAGCCTTCGCCTGCTCAAATACACTACCGAAGTCTCTACTGGATGCATACAACTGAACATACTCAAAAGGAACCAAGGGCTGAATACGCGTCGCCACCAACAACGACCTTATCGGTGGGCGAGATAACATATCGGCCAACTTGTTCGTCGCCCCCTTCTTGTACCTAATAATGATGTTGAAAGCCATCAAATAAGACATCCACTTCATGTGCCGCGCCTGCTGTAGCTTCGTCTGGGCATGTAAGAACTCCAACGGCTTATGATCCGAATGCACGACCACCTCCTTCCCTAACAAGTACACCCTCCAATGCTTAATTGCTTGATATAGTGCATAGAACTCCTTGTCGTAGGTTGGGTAGTTCGCAATAGCACCCGAAAACTTCTCAGAATGGTATTCCACCGGTTTCCCATCCTGAATCAACATCGCGCCCATCGCATAATTAGACGCGTCGGTCTCCACCTCGAAAGTCTGCTGCAAATTCGGCAACGCCAACACCGGTGCCTCTGAGATCTTTCTTTTTAGCAACTGAAAAGCCTCCTCATGCGTCCTTCCCCACTCAAACTAAACTTTAGCCTTTGTGAGGCCATGTAACGGTGCCGCAGGATCTATCCTCCACTGGCCCTTCCCTACGATGAAGCCGAGATATACCAACTCGTCCTTCCCGAACTCGCACTTTTTCCCGTTGAGCTTCAGCTGTCCGTCCTGCAACACTTCAAATACCTTCTCAACATGAACGAGATGCTCCTCCCAAGTCCTGCTGTATACCAAGATATCATCAAGGTAAACTATCACAAAATCCTCTATAAAGGGTCGCAACAAATCATTCATAAGCCTCATAAAGGTAGCCGGAGCATTGCACAATCCAAACGGCATCACCAACCACTCGAACAGGCCTTGCTTGGTCTTGAACGCAGTCTTCCAAGTGTCTTCCTCCCGAATCCTCACCTGATGGTAACCAGACTTCAAATCCAGCTTCGTGAAAAACCTCGCTCCCTCCAACTGGTCCATAAGATCATCGATCCGCGGTAATGGGTAGCGATTCTTGATGGTTATCTTGTTGAGCGCCCGGTAATCCACGCACATGCGCCAGCCTCCATCCTTTTTGGGCACCAACAACACTGGTGACCCGCAAGGTGAACAACTCGGCATAATCACTCCCGCCTCCAAGAGCTCCTGAACCTGCTTCTTGATCTCCTCGGACTCCTGTACTGATGTGTGGTATAGGCCTATGTTAGGTAAGGAACTCTCCCCGGTCAACATAATCTCATGCTCTACACCTCGACGTGGTGGTAGTCCCGTGATCTCCGAAAACAAGTCCGCATACTTGACCTTCAACCTGTCAAGATCTCCCTCCTGGAGCTTGCTCAAGGTGGACAAGCACGTCCTACTCAGCTGCTCTTCATACGGCCGAATGAACAATAAAACGAACTTCCTGCCCGCATTCACCAACCTCTTAGCCTGTGTCACTGTCACCAAGCTCGTCTCTTGTGGAAGAGATGCTGAACGAAAAATGAATTGCTCGCCATCCTTGTTGAACGTGTACTTTTGGGCTCGCCGATCATATACTGCGTATCTATCCCACAAATAAGGATTGCCCAAAATAACTTGGCAAACGTCCAACGAAACCACGTCGCATGTGACCTTGTCAATATACGACTCATGGAGTGCAAATCTGAATGAACACTGGTTCACCACACTCAATCCCGCCTCCTTCTGAATCCACCCTAATGGATAGGGCTTCGGATGCTTCACCGTCTTCAATCCCAGCTTCTGTACTAATGCCTCAGATATCAGATTTTTCTGACTTCCTGGATCTACAATAGCATCCACTAAACTGGTCTTGACCTGTAACTTCAGAACAAAGAGCTGCTCCCTCGGGTCGTCATCTTCTTTAGTGGCCTGTTTTCCCGCCATAAGGTTGAGACTGCTATTGGGTTCAGTCATCCCGGGAACCTCCTTCGGACCCTGTGCTATCACGTACGCCTTCTTCTCCTCCTTCTTCTTCAATCCTTTTGGCTTCAGATGAGGATACTTATCCCAGCAACGATCAGCCACATGCCCTGTCTGCTTGCAGTGATTACATGTCAATCCTGCTTTCCCCGAGTCAACAAGCTATACCACTTGTACCAACGCTCCTCAAGGAACCCTACTGGATAAAATTGCTTCCGGAGTAGCTCCTTGAACTTGTTCCACGACGCCGCTTTCTTCTCTTGTTTGCAATAGGATTTCCACCACGTCAACGCGTGCCCTGAAAGCTTCAATGTCGCGAACACTATTTTCTCCTTGGACGAATATCCATAGAGAGTGAAGTACATCTCCATGCGTTCGATCCAATCATCAAGCTTCTCCACATTGATACTCCCATCATAAACAGGAATCTCAACCTTGAAGTCAATCTTCAGATTCTGGTAATGATTCTTACCCCCTTGATGTCCAGCAGTCTTGACAATCTCAGTCTCCCCCTCTGAATCAGCTTTCTCGCTCTCCTCATCGGATTCGTAGAGTCCTTTCTTACCCTTCGAAGAAGATTCCTCCTTTTTGTCTCCTCCGTTGATGAGGCCCACGAGTTGGGTAAGAGTCGTCTCGATCGTCTCAATCTGCTTCTCCATGGCATCAAGTCTTGTTGAATTATCTGATTCAGTAATCTTCTCCTTCCTTAATTTCTGGACCCCCTCCGAGGAATTAAGGATCTCGCCAAGCTTCTTGTACTGTGAGCGAGTAAGGACCATACACAGTTCCCCCTTTCACAGGATCTAGCGCTCTGATACCAACTTGATACAAGTTGCCGTGCGAGCACTCTTGATCGCGGAATTATCAAGAGTGGGTAAAGAAGAAAACAACTGAAGAACACAAGAGTTATAATTAGGGCGAAGGAAAATACCTTCTCTAGATTATGAGAATCAATTGGATTTACAAAATCTCTCTCTCACAATCTCTCTAGATCAAAGAACAACCTCCCTGATCTCTTTTCTGATTACAATCTGAGTTCTAAACCCTAGAAAAGTCGTGTTTCTATTTATACTAAACAGAAATCCCAAATAGAGCAGGAAACAGACCCAGGCCCGGAACCGCTACGCGGTCGACCGCAGTGCCCAAGGCGGTCGACCGGTCAGAACGACAAAAAACTGGAAAATCGATTACAGTATTTTCGGTCGACCGCAGCGCCACCATCGGTCGACCGCAGCGCCACCATCGGTCAACCGCTGTTTTCTGGTCGACCGCAGAGCCTTCATCGGTCGACCGCTCTCAGTCCCGAGACATAGTCTGGGCCTGTGCACTAAGCGGGCGACCGCCGTGACCAAGCCGGTCGACCGGCCAGAGTCCAGCTGCAAATCGACTTCGTCGCCTCCAATGGCCTCGTCCACGACTCCTCTACTCTATTCTCAAGATACCATGAGAATCATCTATCCTTAAGCTCCCATGAGGATCGCTAAGCTCCCGAAGAGAAGATACACGCGTATCATCCCCTCTCCAACTTCCCATCCTCTTGAAAGAAGACCCTAGGCTTCTATTTATAGGCTTTTGGAGATATGTTTTTGGATAAGAATTGATGTTTAAACGTTATTTGTAGTTAATAACCGCTTAAACGCGTTTAGGGATAACCTCAAAATAGTTGGGGAGGCCCTGTGACGAAAGAATCCTTAAAAATCATCGAAATCCGTGTTTTGAGAGTCTTGGAAGACAAAAAGAGTCGTGGTGGCTCGGTACTGTGCGAGCCACCATTTGGTGGCTCGCGCTTACGCAAGCCTCCAGGTGTGTTTTGTTCATCTTTTTGATACTTCGGCGATTCATGACCCCTTAAGTTCGCTTGTTTTGCGTACGGTTCATCGTTTAGCTGACTTGCACATTTTACTGATCCACTGCATCCGCTTACTGGTGTTGGATAAATTCCATTGACTCGGATAATAATGTTTATCGTCTTCTCATTGTCTTGAACTGTGTTTGGGAAGCTATAGGTAATTTTTGAGGCCTACAAAAATGTTTGCAAAATATGCAATTTTGTGAAAATATTGTTTTCTTGGTTTATGGACTTAATAACAATCATATACATCTTTTATTAAGTCTATATAATTATTTTGTATTGTTTCAAAACATGGTTAAGCCAAAATGTCAAAACTCATATGTTTACATTTTCATGTTTTGGACTATTTTATAAAATAATAATATTTTTCATTTGGGATGTCTTTTTTAAAAACCAGTCTTTGTAGCATGTTTATTATCATGTCTACAATTATTCCCCAAAGTTTTATATTTTTTAGAATTTATTTAATATTTTTAAACAGGGTTTTAAAATCAGAAAATCAATTTTCAAACATGTTTTCTCATATGTCAGTTTACGGTCGACCGCCACAGTCGATTGCGCCTTTGTTTTTAACCTACGGAGCCAACAGTAACTTTCGCGATCGACCGTCATGGTCGATCGTCAGCTCAAAAATCCCCACGGTCGACTGCCACGGTCGATCGTCAAAGTTTCTGGAATTTTCTGAGCCTCGAAATTTTCACGGTCGACCGCCGTTCACCCCAACGGTCATTTTGGTATAGAATCAGATTTCTGATTCTTGGGCTTTTTGGTCTTTTCCATTGGGGTTTTTGGCTGAGGTTTTGGGAGGCTATAAATACCCCATTGATGTCAGTTCTCATAGGTATCCAATAAATGTTTTAAACAAGTTTTAAAAGAGTTTAAGTTTGGTTTTAAGTTTGTTTAAGGGTTTGGTTTGTGAAGAATTCCACAAGAGGAAGTGGAGATCAATTCATTGATATTTGAGCTTCAATCCATCTCTCTCTCTCTTGTCATTTATTGGAGAAGTTTTCTAAACTCTATCTAGCTTTACATTTTGTATTGTTTAATTATCATTCTATTAAGCTAGTATTTATATTTGAGTTTAGTTGATTTTATTTCACTCATTGTTTACACACACTCACATTGAGCTCATTGTATTCATACATAGTATATTTGGGTTGGTGAGTGTTGTAACTTTGAGTGTGAGCTTACATTGAGTTCACATCCATTGTAGAGAACAAATCTTTTGTTATATTATAAGATTGTAATGTTTTCGGTGAGCTAGAAAATTGAGTGTGTTGTTGTAAAGTTTTCGGTGAGCTAGAAAACCGAGTGAGAGTGTGAGGTGTGAAAGTTGATCGGTGAGCGTTGAAAACCGACATTGTAAGGTGTAAATATTATTCGGGTTAGCGTAGAAAACCCGGTTGTGATAGTAGATTTCTCCCCGGGAGTGGGGAGCGGAGACGTAGGATGAAAGGTCCGAACTCCGTGATCATATTATGTGTTTGTATTGCTTATATTGCCCTATTTGTATCTTTAGTTTAGATTATTTACCCTTGTGTTGTTTATATATCCTTGCATATATTTCACCATATAGGATATATCTCTTTGTTTATATTACATATTCTTGCTCATAACATATTGTATATCTATCTTGCAAGAATAATTTATTAATTAGTTTTAATTAGCATAAAATCGGATTAGATTAGCATAAGACCCTAATCACCCCCCCTAGGGTCTAACAGCTTCATCATCTGAGGATAATCCTCTATTCATCCTCTGATAGTCCCTACGCCTACTAGTTCCCACGCGTAACCGAGTTATACGTTGGGATAAGTCCGAAAAATGTCAGGGATTGAAACTTCGCGTTGACTTCTCCTTATCGACCATATTGATGGTGACCTTTGGGAGTTCATCATCTTGCGCAGCTGATCTTTTTCTATAAAAACGCCTTGGCTTGCACTTGGACGTTCTGGTGGAGATCCTTTCAAATACCGAGATCCTCTGTGGAGCAGTCTTAGGGTAGCTACACGTTGATAATACTGCCCGGATAAGTTCGGTACACGAATAGTGAAAGTCTGCTTCCCGGGTACTTCTCTTTCTAGATTTATTCGTACCCCCGGCCCGATAGTACAATTCATCGACGTTGCAGTCAGAGCAACCTATCGGCTATTGGTTTGATTCCTCAGCTGTACCGCTGTTGTTTGTTCGGCATGTCTTCTTCTAAATAGGTAGTGCTTTATTAGCTTTAGCAGGAGTCACATGTTTGGAATCATACCCCTGTGAGGGTAAAATTTTAACGGGCTCCTGGTTTTGTGCAGGCACCCTCACGCGGGTAGTTATGGGAATTAACTTGTTATGAGGTCGCCTACGACCCCCAATCTGGATGGTTGCTCGGGGTTCCTTTAAAGGTCCTAAGCATTCCTTAACAGGCGCTTTGCCTTGATCTTCATGTAAAGGACCCAGACGATCCTTCAACGGAATTCTAAATTTGGAGAGGTCCATGTCACCGTAGGGTTTCAATGAAGGTGTGGTGGCAGAAGGAGCGGGATCCGAAGTTGACGAAGGCTGGGGAGCAACGTTGCTTGCTTTTGCCTTAGGCGTTGATTTGGCCTTAGGCATCCAAATTTGTTTGGATCTTGGCGATCTCTTAACCACCTCTTCCTTTTGCATTTCTTTTGCTTTTCGTACAAGGATCTGGGCTTGCACCAGAATTGCATGACGCTTCTCAATGCGCTCCTCGAGAGTGGAACGGTTCCGTTTGACACGAATTCATTCGTTAGTAGGTGGTTGGGAGGAGATTCCCAAAGCTTGCTATGGAGATAGCTTAGCCACTTGGCGTTTTTTGAACTCCAAATCCGCTTAGTAACAGAGTCCGTCCACATGATCCAAAGCCTTAGAGAATTGGCACGCGAGGCGTTGGCGTTGCATTTGACGTGATCTCCTTGATAGAGTTGGCGTGCCTTCAGTAGTTAACTCCATGATCGCGGAGGAGTTCAGATCTACAGATCTGGTCTCATTGGATGCCGGTGGATCATTGTGAGGTGTGGCTACAGCAACGGTAGCGGGGAATTCGCCTTCTTGAGTCGTCAGATCTAAAGACCAGCGGATCTTTCAGGTGGAGGAGACCTTCATGTGCTTGCGAGGAGAGGTGGATCTGGAGGAGGAGGAGGAGATGTACTTCTTGAATTTTTGTTGGTTGAACTCATATTCGACCTCTTCAGCCATGAGGATCTTGATCATCGGTTGCGGCACGACAGCCTTGTTGACGAGACTGTTGGCTCCCACTGTGGTCGCCAGCTTATTTTGGGAGAAAGTTGGTTTTTTCATTGAGGTAATCATTACAACTTCAGTCGTTACAATGAAAATACAAAAGATAGTCTTTTTATAAGACTCTTACACAATGAAAATACAATTCTCGTTAAAACAAATGCAGAGATCGTTTATCGGTCTTCTGCTTGCGTGGGATCTTGGCCTGTGATGGGGACGTTGATATCCATAGACCACCAAATGATCAGATCAGATCTAGAGCTTTGTTGATTCATGAAGGAATCAAGAAACTGAAGCAATTATCTCAGCTACAGCGAGATAACCACTCTTCTTGAGATCATCACAACGGGGCAATCTCAAGGAAAAGAATCGGACTGCAGATCTATCAAACTCTCCTTCTTTATGCTGAAGAATTCATTAAAGTCTCCTTCTCCTTTCTAAAATTTATGCTCCTTCAGTCTTCAATTCAGCAGGGCTTCGCCGATGCTCGTGAATTCCACATCTGGAAAAATGAAGGCCCTATGGTTGTATTTATAGGCTTAGGGACCCATGTTTTCAAATAAGAATGATTGATTTGATCTTATCTTTAGTTATAATCACTTAACCATGTTCTTAGATGATATTCTATCAGTTGAAACAAATTCAGGTGGTTAACGATCGAAAAATAGCTTTAAACTACCAAAATTCAGTTTTTCGGGTCTGCGGACACCCGTGGGTGTCTCAGCGTGGCCGAGACACTTGTGAGTGTCTTGGCCTGGCCGAGACACTCATGGGTGTCTCGATCATGGCTGAGACACCCCCGGGTGTCTCGGCCTGGCCGAGACACCAAGGGGTGTCTCGGCGAGGCCCGAAACGTAGTTTCACATGCTCTGTCCGTTTTCTCTGTATTTTCGTTGTTCGAACTCAGAATTGTGTAATTCAAAGTGCGTTGAAAAACTGACGAGGAGATCTATGAGCTTCCATGATTGAATCACATGTGGAGTAAATGGGACCTGAGGGGCACTTCGTCTTTTGTAAGCGACACGCGGCTCCTGATCAGTTCGTGTTTGGTTATTCTGAAGTTCCGTTGCTTCACACGGTCCGTCGACTCACTTCATGCATTTGTCAACGTCAAATGAGCTTCTATGAATTGAATAGCGACGTTCATCTTCTTCTCTCTATCTCGAGGTACGTGTGGGGACCTATAGGTAATTTTTTACGCCTACAGCGACATAGCGGCAGTCGTCCGCCGAGCAGATTTTGGGTTTTTCCAGGTTCGGGTCATGTTGGGTTTTGGGTCAGGTTTATTGGTTCATATACATAGTTTTATGCCCAGGAGACCCCCTCTTTGATCAGTCTAAACACTAGCAGTCCTCTCCTTCCCTCTTGCAAACCCTAACCCCTTCTCCTTGGTGTTTCCGACGAATTTTGTAGAGATTTAGTAGGATCCGACGGCGTTCAGCGAAGGGGGATCTTTTTTAGCATCCTTAAGAGTTTATCAACACCCCTCAGGTGAGTTTCATCTCGCTCAACTATGTACCCATGCTTTTAAACTTGTTTTCTAATGTTTTCTTATGATTTGTGAGCCTAACATGCTATTTTATGTATAAAGATAGATCTTTATATTGTATATTACAAGAAGAAAAAGTTTTCAATTAATAAAGATCACCCATGACTTCCTTAATGCAGATCTAGATCTGAAAATATTTCTAACAAGAGTTTTGTAAGAAAAATAATTGTTTTCGAAAGTGTCGACTTGTATACATGTGTTTAAAAAGTTTTCTTTGTTGTCTATGATGATTAGATTGTGTTTTTGCATGTTCTAGTAATGCTAAATCATGTATATAGTATTGATGGTACTTAAAATCATTGTTTATAGACTTTTGAATCAAAACCCTCGGAGCAAAAAACCTGTAGAAGGTTTTTTGTACTTACGGGGTCGACCGTGACGGTCGACCGCCAAGCGCGCAGCAGAAGCAGGAAGCTTCTGTCTCTTACGTGGTCGACCGCATATATGCGGCGGGCGCCAAGCGCGCAGCAGAAGCAGGAAGCTTCTGTCTCTTACGTGGTCGACCGCATATATGCGGCGGTCGACCGCTGGGTATGCAGATGAGCAGAAACTTTCTGCTCACTGCGCGGTCGAGCGTAGATATTTAGCGGTCGATCGTGAGACCTGTTTGTGCATGTATACGTCGTTCGCGTGCGTTTTGTATGGCTGGTGGGACACCTAGGTTATATGGGTTTGTTATACACTGAGATTGGTGTACATGAGTTGACGATTTGACATGAGTCTTAAATTTATTCACTGGGATATGATAGTGAATAGTATATATGTTTTTACTTGTATCTGTTCATTGTATGATATTAATCGTATATAGTCTATGTGTTGGACACTTGTCTATTACGGTCCATGTGTTGGACCTTAATCATATAGTCCATGTGTTGGACATTTATCTATTTCAATCTATGTGTTGGACCTTCATCATATATAGTCCATGTGTTGGGCTTTTACCTTTTACAGTCCATGTGTTGGGCATTTATCATATGCAGTCCATGTGTTGAACATTTATCTGAGTTATTTTATTTAACATATGGTAGATGAAGTCCATGTGTTGGACAAGTATCTGGCGTTAGTCAGGATATTTTGATAGTATGGTTGGAGATGGAGTTAATGCTCCACGCTGTAGCTCGGATTTGGTATTTAGATATTTATAATTTGAGCTATGAGGGACGTACCTATGCTCGTGTTGTAAATTTCTAAATATCAAACTCCCACTTCATTTTACAGTCGATGATTGATTATCTATTATATATCTACAGCTATTTTCTTATCCTTCTAGCCCTTCCCCTGGGGTTGGTTGAGATGTTACTCGCTATAGCGCTTTAACGCTCGTTGTTTTCCCCCCTTTCAGGTAGCGAGTCAGGCGCACGGAGAGTCGCAGGTTTATGGGATGTCTTCATAGATTTTATCTAGATATTTATTATATTTGCAGTTTATGACAGAACTCCACAGTAGATGTATTTAAGAACATTTGAGATATTATTTCTAGCTATGTAAGGCGATGTGCTTTTATGTCATTTCATTTGACTTCATATTATAAGACAGTTATATCAGTTCAGTTGTTTGTTTCTCAGAGATTTATCCATTTATATCAGTGATGATGATTTTCTTCAAAGTATTTATTGTTTAGTATTTCATCCGTAGATTTTCTCTTGCCTGTTTTGTACCTACACCTGTTGTTGATTCCACTAGATAGATAGTATTTGTGATGGTAAAACATATCGTAGCATGGTGTTTGGTGCTTGGTAGGTTTGACATTCTTGGTTTCACCTTGGACTGCAGCCATGTTGAAAGCAGGGACGTCAAAGTTGGTATCAGAGCTCTAGTTCCAGTATCCTTAGGATCATCGTGTGTCGAGTCGTGAAGTTAGAATAGAGTTTCTTAATATTCGTGTATAGAGTCCGCTAGAAATTTCTAGAATGAGTGAGGACGTTATATTTGCGTTTTCAAAAACTTACGAATATTTTTTTTGTGATATTAAAAGTATTTGCATGAATGATATATGATATGAATTTCTTATCTATATTAGTTCTATATATTTTTTTGTTTGAGGACTCATACACCTTCTTCTATGTGCTCAGATGGTAGGACGCGGTAGACCTCGTACCTGAAGAGCTGATCAGGCAGAGCCACAGAAGGCTCTACCCGATCCACAGCAAGCTCCACCTGAGCTGCAGCAGATTCCCCAATATCTGATAGATCTGATGGCTCCCATAGCCGCTAGGATGGCAGCACTCGAGGAGCTTGTGACGAATCATGTCACACCACCACCACCAGTAGTTCCACCAATGGTAGTACCAACTATTCCAATTGCGGAGAATTTTTCGGGAGATACACCAGCACCCACCCTATAGGTAGTTGCTAACAGGGCCACAAAGCAGAAGACTTGGCTCCGCCTAGTGGAGAGATACCAGAAGATGAGGGCACCGGAGTTTCAGGGATTGTCAGATTCTCTTGCTGCACATAAGTGGAAGGATGATGTGGGTAACATTCTTGAGAAACTTAATGTGACTTCGGTTCAGAAGCAGAGGCTGGCATCTTATAGTCTCAAAGGAGATGCGGGGAGATGGTATCGACTACAGTTCACTTCAGATCAGAGGATGACACTCACCTGGGAGGATTTTACGGGCCGGGAAAGAGCTTGAGTTATCCAGATTGACTCAGGGAGACATGTCAGTAGCGGACTTCAAGAGCAGATTTATGAGTCTACTTCATTTTACGGGAATGTGGCAGACTGGAGAACGCCAGGCACAGATGTTTCTAGCAGGACTTCACCCTAGCCTTCATCGATACCTCGTTTCTAGGAGGTTCTACTCAGTTCAAGAGGTAGCTGATGCTGCCATTTCATAGGAGAATGAGTTAACTATGTTCCAGAAGGACAAAGAAGGAAATACTAAAGATAAGGGCAAGAATAAGAGGCAATATCTGATAGATCTGATGGCTCCCATAGCCGCTAGGATGGCAGCACTCGAGGAGCTTGTGACGAATCATGTCACACCACCACCACCAGTAGTTCCACCAATGGTAGTACCAACTATTCCAATTGCGGAGAATTTTTCGGGAGATACACCAGCACCCACCCTATAGGTAGTTGCTAACAGGGCCACAAAGCAGAAGACTTGGCTCCGCCTAGTGGAGAGATACCAGAAGATGAGGGCACCGGAGTTTCAGGGATTGTCAGATTCTCTTGCTGCACATAAGTGGAAGGATGATGTGGGTAACATTCTTGAGAAACTTAATGTGACTTCGGTTCAGAAGCAGAGGCTGGCATCTTATAGTCTCAAAGGAGATGCGGGGAGATGGTATCGACTACAGTTCACTTCAGATCAGAGGATGACACTCACCTGGGAGGATTTTACGGGCCGGGAAAGAGCTTGAGTTATCCAGATTGACTCAGGGAGACATGTCAGTAGCGGACTTCAAGAGCAGATTTATGAGTCTACTTCATTTTACGGGAATGTGGCAGACTGGAGAACGCCAGGCACAGATGTTTCTAGCAGGACTTCACCCTAGCCTTCATCGATACCTCGTTTCTAGGAGGTTCTACTCAGTTCAAGAGGTAGCTGATGCTGCCATTTCATAGGAGAATGAGTTAACTATGTTCCAGAAGGACAAAGAAGGAAATACTAAAGATAAGGGCAAGAATAAGAGGCCATTTTCAGGATCCTAGCAACAGCAGCAGTAAGGCCCTCATACGAGAGGACCTCAACATGATCAGAGAGCGCCTCAGCAGCACAAGTTTTAGGGCACATGTTATAATTGTCGTAAGATTGGGCACAAAGCATCAGAATGCCGCAGTGCACCAGCAGGAGCCCAGCAAGAAAAGGGCAGAATCAGTAATAGAATCAATTTCAGGGCCGAGGTCAGGGCCAGCAGATGAGACTGGAGGCACCACCAGTGGTTTCGCAGATTGAGGGGCAGGTTCATACAGTTCAAGAGATCCCTCAGGGACAGGTAGTTCCATATGCTCCACCTCTAGCAGCAGAGCAGGCTCCAATCATTGGTATGGTCTATGCAGTAGTCCTTCGTGATCATGGTGCGAGCGGGGCCATAGTGGAGGGTACGTTCTTTGTGAACTCCTTTCTAGCCCGTATTCTTTTCGATTCGTGAGCTTCGTACTCTTTCATACCTTATGCTTTTATGATTAGACTTTAGCTTGTAGCTCAGCCTCTAGATATTCCTTTGTCAGTTTCCACCCCGCTAGGTGAGATGTCGCTCTTGGAGAGTATTTGTAGGAGCTGTGTTATTAGTTTAGACGAGTTTGAGTTTGTTGTCAATCTGATAGTGTTGAGCATGTCAGAGTTCGATGTTATTCTGGGTATAGATTGGCCAACCTCTAACTGATATATGAGGCTAAATTATTCCCTACCTTTGACAGGAAGTTCCTAGAGAATGTTACACATAATATTCTTAAAGATAACCCGCCAACCTCCAACAGGTATACGAGGCTAAGTTGTTCCCTAACTTTGACGGGAAGTTCCTGGAGAATGTTACATATAAAATTCTTAAGGATAACACGCCAACCTCCAACTGGTATACGAGGCTAAAATGATCCCTACCTTTGACAAGAAGTTTCTGGAGAATGTTACACATGATATTCTTAAGGATAACCCACCAACCTCCAACTAGTATACGAGGCTAAACTGTTCCCTACCTTTGACGGGAAGTTCCTCGAGAATACTACACATGATATTCTTAAGGATAACCCGAAATAAGTTGATTATTCCAAATGAAAACCAACCATCCGAGTAATCCACTCTTAATCATGATAAAAATGATTAAAATCCTCCCACTGTTGTATGAGGCTAAACTGCTCCTGACATCCCCCGTCGATCCTCTCCAATAGGACGATGGGACCACTCCTACTGTCATGTTAACAAATACCTATAAAAAAATCAACTTACCAATCCTCTTCAATAGGATGGTAGGTCCTCAAAGTCGCTCCGATCGTGATAATCTTTGTCATGTTAACATCACACCTCTAACCAGAATCTACTTACTGACTCTCTTTAGTAGAGCGATAGGTCCACAAAGTCGCTCCGATCGCGACAACTTCTATCACATTAATGATTACCTCTGATAGCCGACACCGTCATTCTTATAAATGATGTTGTCCGATCAATCGTCACACTCATATGTCCCTGAATGATTTGATCCATTCCAAGCATTTTAATATCCTTAGAATAATCGATGGTTAGTGGCCTATCATGCGATGGCTACTATATCGATCAGTCGTCAACCCCATACGTCCCTGAATGGCCCGATCTATTATGAGCATTCTGGTATTTTCTTAAAACAATCGATGGGTAGTAGCCTACCATACAATGGCTCCTACAACAATCAAATTGTCATACTCATACGTCCCTGGATGATTTGATTCCCCCAGCACCGTCATTCCCATAGACGATGTTGTCCGTCGATATCGGCCTACCAAGTGATGTGCCATATCGACCCCCTACTCCGAGCAGTGACCTTCCAAATGGCGAGTGTTTATTTGGATCCTATTTGGTCACACATGATGGCCATTCCGTTGGACTAGGTTGTTATACTTAATGACATAGCCCAACTTAATTACGACCTAATGGTTCTAATAAACTTAACCCGACGCCTCGAATGGCTAAGGGTAGAGAAGAAATCTTAACATTAAGCCTAAGAGAAACTTCTCAACAACTCATCATACTGAGGGGAATAGTATGGCTAGCCCGATTCAAGCGGTAATCGGTAAAAGCAAATTAAATCCGTTGATAGCCGGGGTTTGCTAAAAATCCAAAGGAGTCGGAAAATATGCACACAAAGCGTTAGAAGAAACAAGCGAACAACAAAAGCATAATTTTATCCATTAGAAAGGTTTTGACATTACAAAAGGGGGTATGTCCAAACAAAGTCAAAACCTCTTCAACTGCGACTCGGCATCCTGAATCTGCCTGTGGTGCTCCCTCTCTAAGGTAGTGAGGGTCTCCCGGTGAATGTCTTCCTCAGTGAACATGACGGATTTATGTAGCTTCTCCCTCACTACTTACAGGGCATGATTATTCTCCTCAAGGTCGGTGATGATCAACCGTCATCGGTCCTTGATCTCTTTCAGCTCCTGCGACGCCCATTCGTAAGCCAACTCATTAACAGCCAAAAAGGCTTGCAGCTCGATGATCATCCATCTTACGTTTGACATGGATTGGGCAGCATCTACCAAAAAGGCGTCGGCCTTCTGATACTCCTCAGCCACCTCCTTGTTGGCTCACTCTATCTACTATAGCTTGCTCTATCTCTTCCAACAGCCTAGTCTCCTCGGCCATGGTCTCATCTAAGTATTGCTTCCATTCCCCCGATATGGATTGAGCATTTTCAATGGCCCAAGCAACCATGTCCACAGAACAAAGGGCGAGCAATGCCTGGACATTCTTTTTCGCCGCCTCCAAGCGCCTTTGGAAAGGAGAAGCCGCATATGCGACCGTCAACACGCGCAGTTCGTTCAGATACATGTATAGATGTGGTCTGAACTAGTCAAAAGAGCAGCCTTCATCCAACACCATTTGGATGCTATCATGGAGGTATGTGTTGAAGTTCTCGATGGTCTGCTCTATGATCATTTGATTGAAACGAGAGGCATGAGAAGGGGGAACTTCTTCGGAAAGCTAAACTTGTGCCTGAGCGTTGGTTGCAACGATCACCCGATCCAACTCCTCTCCCCGAGCTACCTCCTCTTATTGAGTCAAGGACTCATCACGAACTGGCAACTCCTTTGCATAGCGAGCTCTCTTGGCCACCGTCTCGATAGAAACACCGTCATCTATCTCTCGCTTACACTCTTATGGGGATAGGGAATCAGGAGCGAGGGCTGGAGTCTGCATTTGCTCAGCAATAGAGTCCCTGGCATACTCCAAGAACTCTTCAACTCTGGCCAACTTTGCAGTTGCCTCTTGCCCTCTTCCGAGCCCCGGCTAGGATGGATCATATGGGTTAGGAGGAAATACCCCAACCCCCCATACAACTCTTCCTCCCAACCTTCTCAGATGGCCTCTTCTGTAGGAACCATCTCAGGCTCCTCAACTTGTTGACAATCTCTCCACCTTGATGCATGGGGAATGGCTCTCGATCGGCACCTTTGCGTTGTTAGGCAAGGTTCACGGTGGATGAATCCCTCCAGATTTGCACTCACGCCCCAGTACCACTTATAATACGTAAGCATATGACGGAGGGTACGGTCCCGTCGTGGAAACTCGAACCTCGTGTTGGTGCATCCCGTGTGTGTCCAAAACCACCTACACACTCCGTCAACTAGCCCTCCCTCATAATACAGCTGGGGGTTGATGTTCCCCACGTATAACTGATCGTACCCAAATTAGCGGGCAAATCGGTAAGGGATATAGGGCTCCAGGTAGCATATTGGACTCATCTGGAGGATGTGATAACCCGGACAAATGTTAACCATCCATTGGAAAGCGCCTGAAGATAGAGTAGTGTGCCCGTCCATAGCCAGCGCATCCCGAAGCGACTCACTGTATCTCCTGTCGGAGAAGTATGGGAAGAAGCGGAAGAAAAGATAATTGCCAAAGAAGGATAGCTCCTTCCTTGTATCAGTAATGTCTTTGAGCATCTAAGAGTAATTCTCCAACCATTGAACAAAGGGTATGAACCCTCCTTCCAGCAATGCCGAGGGCGCAGACATCGAACACTCACAGTGTCTGACGAACCAGGCCATCAGATATGTGTATGGTAGATTTACCCGAGGATTCGGGGTCTTGGCTACCTCTTCTCCCCCCTCTTCCTCGATAAATAAAACACAGCAAAAATACGCTGACGGTTTCTGGAGCCCGCTCTGAATGCAAGCCGTCATAGCCGACACTAAGGCATAAGGCCATTCATAGGCCAAGCAAACAGCTGAGTAGATGACGTCCACCGAAATAAACTCAAAGGAATGTGTGGGAACCACGCATCTTCAGCCATAACGCCATGTAGCCAGCGAGCAATGCTTTTGCCGATATCGCTGACCCGGCTCGATGATGGTATGACTCGAAGGTTAATTCTAGCCTTGAAACCATCCTCATCATGATCGAGGGTCTGCGAGTCCCCTCTCTCGAATATTCTCCTCTCTATCTCCATAGGATCGTACTCCTACAGCAGCAAAATGGCTCATCTCATATCCTCCTATTGAGGAAACAAGTAATCAGCTCAGTTCTTGTGACTGATACTCGGGGTCCTCTTCTTCTTACCCTTGTGGTCTACAGATCCAAGGGTATCCGAGAAAATGTGATAATGGTAGAGGAGCTCCTATAGAGTCTCCGCCACCCGAGGGGCCTGATCAAAGAGTTGGTCAATTTTGTGTCGGCTGGGGATGTACTCTTCGTATGGGAACTTTCCCACTGGTAGTCCGAACACTTCATACATCTCGTAAAGTGCCAATCCTAACTCCCCATTCAGCGAGAAGAATGTGCCGCTATCTAGATAGTAGAGCTCCAGGATGCTGAGAAGCTGGGAAGCGTTGATCTTGAGGCCGTGTTGAGTGGCCCTAATAGCTATGTATAAATCTGACCCCTACAAGTCAGAATTCTCAGCCAACATGTATTCGGTGATTCTATTCCACCACGGACTGTTGCCCTCCAACGAGTAAATCCACCCGAGGGCTATGAAATCCTTGAGAAGGAACTGTCCCCCAGCTCTAAAGAAACGGTGATGAAAGGTCTCGGGTACCACGGATGTCTCTCCTATGGGCAGCTCACCTTGTAAGAGGCCGAGGTGTAGAGCAATGACATGCTTGCTGGAGCTGTCGACCCCATAACCAGCCGAAGAGCGCTAAAAGTTCCACAAGTAACTCCATCCTGAGATAGAGTTAACTCCTAGTTAATCGCACGGGGAACGGAGAAGGAACACAGTTCTATCAATGAAAACCTCCTCGCCATGCTGGGGAGAAAATAGAGGACTCCATCTATCTCACGGAGTCACATGCTCTCATCAAGAGACATGATAGAAGAGTTAATTGTGGCATCGCCAAACATAAAATCAGGTTTCCTCATCTCCCAGCGTTGAGAATCCACCAACGCCGCATTCGTGGATAGTTCCCGCATCATCAAATAGTGTCCCTCAGACACTACTTTCTTTAACTCGCTCATCTTGTCGACATCAAACACTGGCACCGGGTCGAGGAGTGGAAACCGATGGGGGGCATGAAGCCAGTGCCGCCAACAAGTCCAATGACCCTACCCCTTAGGAGAGCCTCGTCAGAGAAGGCCGCTGCAAAGCAAAAACAAAAAGAGTTAAAATTTCTTTGACTCAAAAGTTGAATGTTTTCTAAGTCTTGGAAGCAAGCGACCCCATCGACAAGCACGAAGCTCGTCCAAAAAAATTGAAGCTCGCCCAACAACGAGCTTGCCAGAAGTCGAAGCTCACCAAAAGTTGAAGATCGCCTAAGGTTGAGCTCACCCAATAACGAGCTCACCTGAAGTCGAAGCTCACCCAAAGTCGAAGCTCGCCTAAGGTTAAGCTTGCCTAATAACGAGCTTGCCTGAAGTCAAAGCTCGCCCAAGGTCGAGCTCACCCAATAACGAGCTCGCCTAAAGTCAAAGCTCACCCAAAGTCGAAGCTCGCCCGACAAGGTCGAGCTCGCCTAATAGAACTGAGCCCACTCGACAATCGGGCTTCGCTTGACAAGGCAGAAGCTCGTCGGGGTAACAAACCTTGCCTGAGTAGGCGAGGCCCACTAGGGAGATAAACAGGAGTCTGCTCATCTCCTTTGCAGTCGACCTATAGTATCCTAAGCTTACCCGAGCGGGCTTGTGTCATGCCGACAGCAGCGGTGGGGATGCGGGATCAAGTAAGAAGCTTTCCCGGCTTTCCCTCTCGCTGGGAGGCTAAGCAACTTCAGTTTGGCGGCCATTTCCATTTCAATAAAAAGGAGAGAGAGGCTTGAGTTTTCTTCTTTGAGTCAAAAGAATAATTGAAGGCACAACTGATCTTGTTGATGGAGGGAGATGAACACCCTAGTATACACAGAAATCCAGGCGGTCCGAGATCCCGCCAGCTCAGGCCATGACGAACGGCTTGCAAATCACTTGTTGAGAGAGTCGGATTCAACTAACGTGTTGAATTTGATAGATCAAGAAGCAGCGCGCGCTAGATCAAACACGACCCGAGTCGGTTGCATGAAATAAGAGTGTCAACCGCTTGCCCCCCGCCAGACTCGCCCGCCCCCCCGCGCCTCTACGCATGTTCACATCTTGGAATGAATTGATTATCTTCCTACTATGTCAGTATCCGCCAAAATAGTTAGTTTGGAGCGTCCGATGGGACTAATTTGGTTGTAGCAACCTTAGAGGGAAACCAGCTTACAGAGTTATTTCTGACATACATCGAGGAGGTGTTGTAGCGGGATGAGGGTGCTATTTTGTGCAAGATCTGAGTAGTCTCAGAGTATCAAGATGTCTTTCAGGACATACCTGGACTGCCTCTAGTGAGAGAGATTAAGTTTTGTATAGAGTTGCAGCCGGGCACTGCACCGATATCCCGTGCACCCTATCGTATAGCACCTACTGAGATGAGGGGGCCTTAATTGTTCATGTGTTAAGTATGCTTTTTAACTCAGTAGATCCAGAAACATCAATGATTCGTGTTTACACTTTTATGAACTCAATTAGAGGAGATCATTACTCAGGGATTTATTCACTGGAGTCATTCTCCTTGGGGAGCACTGGTCCTTTTCGTGAAGAAGAAGGATGACAGCCTTCATTTGTGTATCGACTATCGTAAATTGAATAAGGTCACTATCCGAAATAGGTATCTATTAGCGAGGATTGATAACTTATTTGACCAGCTGTAGGGAGCATAGTGTTTTTTGAAGGTTGATCTTCGATCTGGTTATCACCAGTTGTGCGTCTAGGAGATGGATATTCCTAAGACCGCATTTTTGACTCGGTATGGGTCCTTTGAATTTCTTGTCATGCCATTTGGGCTAACTAATGCACCTGCAGTATTCATGGATTTGATGAACCGGGTTTTTCATCCATATCTGGACTAGTTCGTGATTACTTTCATCAATGACATTCTCATCTACTTGAAGTCAGAGGCCGAGCATGAGTAGCATTTTCGTTTAGCATTGCAGACTTTGCGAGAGCACCAGTTATATGCGAAGTTTAGCAAATGCTTGTTTTAGCTTTCAAATGTTAGATTTTTGGGTCAATTCAATAGCAAGGAGGGTATTGCAGTTGATCCAGCTAAAGTTGAGGTAGTTCTTGATTAGGAGCCATGAAAGATAGTTACAGAGGTTCGTAACTTCTTGGGGTTTGCCAGTTACTATAGGAAATTCATCTAAGATTTTTCCAAAATTTCTACTCTATTGATACGCCTTACGAAAAAGGGTGTTCAGTTTGTTTGGGGGCCAGAGTGTCAGAATGACTTTGAGACTTTAAAGGCCAAGTTGACTACCGCACCAGTGTTGATCATTCCAAGCAGTGACAAGACCTTTGTTATTTACACGGATGCATCATTATCGGGACTAGGAGGCATTTTGATACAGACTCAGAGAGTAGTTGCTTATTTCTCATGGCAGTTGAGGACTCATGAGCAGAATTACCCCATGAAAGCACCCTAATGCCACTAGGAAGGAACCCTAAAGGGGGGTGAATAGGGTTTATGCTAATCTAATCCAATTTATGCCAATTAAAAACTTATTAACAAATATCCTAGAAAATTAGATATGAACAATATATGTGCAAGGATATAAAAATAACACAATGGTGAAATAAACACAAACAAAATAAACTAGATAGTTAACAATATAGACAATGAGAGAATGACGATAGAGATAAACAAAATATAAGTGTACAAGCCAAACTCAAACACACAATAAGTGATCACGGAGTTCGGACCTTCCATCCTACGTCTCCGCTCCCCACTCCTGGGGAGAAATCCACTATCACACCGGGTTTTTAACAATCACCCAAAAACGTTTACACCACACAATATTGGTTTTCAACGCTCACCGATCAACGTTCACAATCTCACAATGTAACTACACTAACTACCACCTCAAGTGTTGGCCTCTAGCCTGTGTCTCCCTCAAGTGTTAGGAATTACAACCTCTCTCTAAGCATTACCACCTACCCCACTCCTCTTTGACAACCTCATCTCTCACCACACACTCCTCTTGGTGTACTAATGTATTATAAAATGATCTACACAAGTAGGCTTTCTACAACAAATGGTTGTTCTCTAAATAAGGTGAGAACCCAATTAAGCACAACTTAAAGTTACAATCTCTCACAATCACAATTATACTATGTATGAAAATACTAAAAGCTCAAGTGGGTGTTAAACAATGAGATTCAATAAATCAAAATCAAATTAAACTTAATATAATTTCTAGCTTAGAAAAATGATAATCAAACAATTATATATAAATGCAAAGCTAGATTGAGTTTAGAAAACTTCTCCAACAAATGACAAGTAGGAGAGAGAGAGAGAAGAGTTGAAGCTCAAACAGCAAGGATGATCTCCTCTAGCTCTTGTGAAATTCTCTTCACAAACCAAAGCTCTAAAATGCTTAAAAGCTTCTTAAACAAACTTAAATAAACTTTTAAACCCTTGTTAAACTTTCTTAAACCATTCTCTTGATTTAATAAAACTGAGGATATGTGGGGATATTTATAGGAACCCCAAAGCCAAGAGAAAACAAGGAAATAAGACTAAAAAACCAAAACTAGAACATGCTGGGAAAAACTAGCCGTTACAACATCAGTCGACTAACGGCTTTCATTAGTCGACTGATTAGCTGACCGTTAGAGGTATTTTCCAGCTCATCAGTTGACTGACGAGCCTTTATCAGTAGACTGATAGATCATCAGTCGACTGGTCAGTCGACCAAAACAAAATAGAAACTTTTTGTTACTCCATACGTTTTTTTCAGTCGACACATAAGTCAACTGATGTCATCAGTCGACTTACCAGTCGACTGATAACAAGTTATCAGCTTGATTGAAACAGAAAATCTGATTTTCAAACCTCTTTTAAAAATAGCAAATAAAATCAGAAAAATATAAAACTTTAGGAAATGATTGTAAACATGATAATATACATGTTACAAAAACTGGTTTTTAAAAACAACTTCCAAATGAGAAATCTCTTCATTTTGCAAAAATGTCCAAAAACATGAAACTAAACATACATGTTTTTGACATATTGATTTAAACAAACTTTTAAAACATTATAAACTGAGTTTATAGACTTAATAAAATATGTATAAACTGATATTAAAGTCTATAAACTAATAAAATAATATTTTCATAAAAACACCTATATTTTGATAAAATCAACAAATACGTGTGTGTGATTAATATGAGCTTAAAGTATTAACACACAAGTATAAACCTATACTACAAACACTATAAACTATATACCCAATCTTGATCTTTAATATGCTCTTCTTGGTAAACTTGCGAATGAAACTTGAACTTGGATCTAGAACATGAATTGCAAGGCTTCACACTACAATTCCTCCAACCTCCATTGGATATGATCGTGAATGCTTGATTCCATCCATCCTCCAACATATTGTTTGCCTAGAATAGATACAAAATATAAATACTAGACAAACAACATTAGATGTAAATTGTTTGTAAATCATCATTAAAACAAAAGGACCCAACACCCTACTCACGACTTAGAGTTGGTAGCAGTGGTCTTCACACTTAAAATATAGAGATATTATCTTTATGGGGTTTAGTTTAAGCTATTTACAGATCATCAGAGCCTGAAATACCTTTTCTCTCAGAAATAACTCAACCAGAGGTAGCGACGATGGGTCAAGTTCATCAAGGACTATGAATTTGCACTTCAGTACTATCCGAGAAAGGCGAATGTCATAGCAGATGCTTTGAACAGAAAGTGTCAACACAAACATGTAGCTATAAGATGCTTGTTGTATCGAGACATCCTTACCCTCAGTCAGTTTGACTTTAGACCAGAGGTTTGCGGATTCAGTGCATTTTTACGGGCGTTACCTGATACGAGTCGACGTGTGAGCACCTTTGATTGCGAAATTATCAAAGATGGGTTGAGAAGAGGATGATAAAAACACAAGAATAATTCAGTATGTGGTGAAGGAAAATACCCTCTCTAGATTATGAGTATGAAAAGATTACAATCCCTCTCTCACAATCTCACTAGAATCGATAACAAACTCTCAATTCTCTCTAAACCCTAATCTCTCTTGATTAGAATCTCTTTTTGATTACATCTGATTGATTAGAAACCCTAAACAACCCCTTTTATAGGTGTGATAACGTGGATGGCAAAGTGGTAAATAACCAAGCTAAAACCTCATAGGAATTCGTGCAAACAGAAACCCAAACGAACCAGGAAATCATCGATGAGTTGACTCATGTGCATATATGAGTCGACTCATGACACATGGGTCGACTCATGAAATGATAAGTCAACTGGTCAGAAACTTTTGACAAAACGGCTGGGTTTCATGAGTCGACTCATGAAATGATGAGTTGACTGGTCAGAAACTTTTGACAAAATGGCTGGGTTTTGTAAGTCGACTCATGTACATGTATGAGTCGACTCACGGCCTAAAAACTGGATGCTTCGATTCTTCGATTTGCCGTCTCGATCCACGCTTCAACCTGCGTTCCACTGTGTTGTTTTCCACCTCTATTCTCATGCTATCAAGAGAATCATCTATCCTCAAGCTCCCATGAGGATCGCTAAGTTGCAAAGAGAAGATACACTCGTATCATGGGTCCCTCCTTTAGGAACATGAAGTCTCATTCAAGTTAGAACTTCAGCTAAGGAAACTCACAAGCTCCTCCATCCTTTTTGTACTACCTAGCTTTGCTAGGAACCTGATATCAACATACAACTGGAAATGAGTCCTTCGTTCCTTGCCTAATCGTAGTCGTCTTCTGCTCCAACATGCACCTTCTTTTCGATGGCTCGTCATGAAGTCTATTGCACAGCGAGACAAACTTCTTGCTTGCATTCACTAGCCTCTTCGTTCGCGTCACCATCACCAAGTTTGCCTCCCTCGGAAGAGACGCCAAACGAAATATAAACTTTTCACCATCCTTGGTGAATGTGTACTTTTGAACCCATCTTTCATATATTGTATATCTATCCCATAAGTACGGATTGCCCAGTATAACCTGATAAACATCTAATGGAACGACATCGCACGTGACCACGTCAATATACGACTCGTGGAGCGCAAATCTGACAGTGCATTGATCAACTACACTTAGTCCCGTCTCCTTCTGAATCCACCCTAACGGATAGGGTTTTGGATGCTTGACTGTCTTCAGACCCAGCTTCTGAACCAAGGCCTCGGATATTAAATTCTTTTCGCTGCCTGGATCAACAATGGCATTAACCAAACTGGTCTTCACTTGCAACTTCATCACAAAGAGCTGCTCTCGGGGGTCTTCGTCCTCTTTCGTGGCCTGTTTTCCTGCTATAAGATTAAGACTACTGTTAGGCTCTGTCATCCCAGGAACTTCCTTCGGACCCTGTGCTATCACATATACCTTCTTCTCCTCCTTTTTCTTCAATCCTTTTGGCTTCAGATGAGGATACTTCTCCCAGCATCGATTAGCGATATGTCATGTCTTCTTGTAGTGACTACAAATCAGTTCTGCTCTCCCTGGATCACCCTTCTTCTCCTTCTTATGTTTGGAACCACTAGACTCACCTCCCATCTGTTTTGCATCTCCTTTTACCTCGTTGCTCTTCTTTTGCTTGCCCTCGATGGCAATAGCTTTTATGCTTGCCTCTGCAATAGACTCGACTGTGAATAGCTTCATCTCCTTCCGGATGTATTCATTTAGACCCGCCATGTACTTCATGAAGATGGAGTATTCGTCCATCACGACGTTTAGAACCATCGCCTATTGCTAGAACTCCACCGTGTACTCTTGAACGGTCTGATTGAATCTTTAGCACAAGCCGTATCACTTGTACCAACGCTCCTCAAGGAACCCTACTGGGTAGAACTGCTTCCTCAATAGCTCCTTGAACTTGTTTCACGACACCGCCTTCTTCTCCTGCTTGCAGTACGATTTCCACCATGTCAACGTGTGCCCTAAAAGCTTCAAAGTTGCAAATACAATCTTCTCCTTGGATTAATATCCATAGAAAGTGAAATACATCTCCATACACTCGATCTAATCATTGAGCTTCTCCATATTGATACTCCCATCATAAACATGAATCTCCACCTTAAAATGAATTTTCAAATTCTGGTAGTAATTCTTACCCCTTGATGTGGAGCAGTCTTAACAATCTCAGCCTCCTCATCAGAACTAGTTTTCTCACCCTCTCCATCGGACTCTTCGAGCTTCTTCTTACCCTTCAAAGAAGATTCCTCCTTTTTGTCCTTTCCATTGATGAGACCTATGAGCTGATAGAGTGTAGAACCGATCATCTCGATCTGCTTCTCTATTACATCAAGTCTTGGTGAATTATCCCCTTCAGTCATCTTCTCCTTCCTTAATTTCTAGACTTCTTCCAATGAAATAAGGATCTCGCCTAGCTTTTTGTATTACGATCGAGTCAGGACCATACACAGGATGCCCCCTTCACAAGATCGGATCACTCTGATACCAACTTGATACGAGTCGCCGTGTGAGCACCTTTGATCGCGGAATTATCAAAGGTCGATTGAGAAGAGGATGACAGAAACACAAGAATAATTCAGTATGTGGCAAAGGAAAATACCCTCTCTAGATTTTGAGTATGAAAAGATTACAATCCCTCTCTCACAATCTCACTAGAATTGAGAACAAACTCTTAATTCTCTCTAAATCCTAATCTCTCTTGATTAGAATCTCTCTTTGATTATATCTGATTGATTAGAAACCCTAAACAACCCCTTTTATAGGTGTGACAACGTAGATGGCAAAGTGGTAAATAACCAAGCCAAAACCCCACAGAAATTCATGCAAACAAAAATCCAAACGAACCAGGAAACCGTTGATGAGTTGACTCATGTGCATATATGAGTCAACTCATAACACATGGGTCGACTCATGAAATGATGAGTCGATTGATCAGAAACTTTTGACAAAATGGCTGGGTTTCGTGATTCAACTCATGATATAATGAGTCGACTGGTCAGAAACTTTTGACAAAACGGTTGGGTTTCGTGAGTCGACTCATGACAGGCATGAGTCGACTCAACCTGATGAGTCGACTCATGTATATGTATGAGTCGACTCACGGGCTGAAAACTAGACGCTTCGATTCTTCGATTCGTCGTCTTGTTCCACGCTTCAACATGCGTTCCACTGTGTCGTTTTACACCTCTATTCTCATGCTATCATGAGAATCATCTATCCTTAAGTTTCCATGAGGATCGCTAAGTTCCGAAGAGAAGATACACCCGTATCATTAGCAGTACAGCCATCATGGGTTGAAAGAGTGGTCAGTGCTTAATTGGAGGACTCTTGGATTCAAACCTGGAAAGGGGAAATTTCCAAAGAACCCGAGGCAAATTGGACCATCAGATTAGATGGAGGCCTTCGAATGAAAAGCATATTAGTAGTGCCAGATAATACGCAGTTGAAGAAGGATTTGTTTGATGAGGCATACCGTACCAGGAACACTGTGCATCCAGGAATAACCAAAATGTATAAGGACTTAAAGAGACACTTTTGGTGGAATGGCATGCATAGGGATGTTGCAGAGTATGTATCTAAATGCTTTACCTATCAGCAGGTAAAGGCAGAACATCAGAGACTAGTTGGTACCCTACAGCCCTAACCCATTCCTGGTGGAAGAGGATAGATATTTCAATGGATTTTATTATGGGATTGCCGAGGTCTAACAAAGGAAATGATTCCATCTGGGTGATTGTTGATCGATTAACAAAGTTGACGCACTTCTTGTCAGTTAAGACAACACACACTACAGAGACTTATGCAAGAATTTTCATTCGAGAGATTGTGAGATTGCATGGAGTTCCAGAGATGATTGTATCAAATCATGGCTCAGTATTCACATCATATTTCTAGAAGTGTAACGCTCCACCCCGGAATCCCGAAGTCGGTACGTTATTAGATCTGATGGACTGAATCTACACCGAGTATATCGAGAATGTTGCTCACATCCTCCTTCCACTTATGGGCTGCAAGAGGGTCTGGTGACCCCTGGAACTCTGGTGCCCTCATCTTCTGATACCTCTCCACTACACGGAGCCAAGCCTCCTTCTCTGTGGCCCTATCTGGGACTGCTAGAGGAATGGCTGTAGGCGCGACCTCTGGAGGTCTCTCTCTGACAGGAACGGCAGGTATCCTCGGCTGCTGAGCTACCGGTGGTGGAGGTGTCCGTGGTGTTATATGAGTAGTCACCAACTCCTCAATGGCTGTCATCCGGGCAATGAGAGGAGCCATGATGTCCACCAAATACTGGGGAGCCTGCTGCGGCTCGGGTGGGGCCTGCTGAGGCTCGGACCGAGCTGGCTGCTGCTCTGATGGAGTCTGCTGTGACTCTGCCTGGGTAGCTCTCCTGGTACGAGGTCTACCACGTCCTGCCATCTCTCTGCTCGTAAGAAAATAAGAGTTTATGAGTCAAAATAGACTTCTATAAATAGCGTATCATAATACAATTTTCACAACATATAGTATTTGCACAAATACTTTAAACTTATACAAAAATAGTTGTCATAAAAAAAATTTCTCGAATTTTGAGATATACGCATAAATCGTCCTCACTCATACTAGGAAATCCTTACGGACTCTATACACGAATACGGACTCTATACACGAATCCTAGGAAACTCTATCCTAGCTCCATAACTCGACACAGGATGATCCTAAGGATACTGGAACTAGAGCTCTGATACCAACTGTGACGCCCCTGGGTTCACACAAGGCTGCAGTCTAAGATGAAACCAAGAATGTCAAACCTGCCATGCACCACATCGTGCAATAACATGTTTCACCATCACAATTAACATCTGTCTAGTAGAATCAACAACAGGTGTAGGTACAAAAGCAAGTGAAAGATAACACAAGAAATACTAATGAAGTGAAATCACATAAATATCTCACCATCCAACATACAGCAATACATAGTCAATGTCTGAATGGATAACTGGAATACTCAATAAGTCTCAAATATAAATGTCTGACAAGGGGAAATAAGGCACACGGCCTTTACAACTTCTAGAACAAGACTCTCAAATGTCTACACAAAAGAAAGTATAAAGTGGAACCCCAAATAAAACATATAACTATCTAGACAGCTGAAGCTAAAATGCATCGCCATCAACCTGCGACTCTCCGGGCTCCTGGCTCGTTACCTGAAATAGGGGAGGGACAACGAGCGTCAAAGCGCTAGCGAGTAACATCACAACCAACCCCAAGGGAACAGGGCTCGTTGTCTAAGAAAATACAGTTAATATATATAATAGATCTAAAATCATTAATCTTACTAAAAAGGGTTTTTAGTATTTAGAAATTTACAACACGAGCATAGGTACGTCGAGCGAAATAATCCAAACAAGGAAACCCTCATGTATATACCTTACATCTCAAATTGTAAATCCCTAAATACCAATTCCGAGGTTCTAATACAGGAACAATAATAAAAGAAATACAATCAATCTCAGACCGTAAGTGTGGTGCTATGACATAGCCTACATGAATATCATGATGTAGCTCACATGAGTGTCCTGACAAAAATCTACATAGTGTCATATAATGGGCTTCTGTAAGAATATCTTATGCCGGGTTAAGAACCATATCTGTTACAGGGTTTGTATACCGTAGTTTTCCGAACTCACGGGATAGTTGGCAGATGTCTAACACGAAGACTGAAGTGGATTATAGTCCAACACGAGGACTTCTATGGATTATAGTCCAACACAATGACTGAAATGGATTATAGTCCAACACGAGGACTGTGAAATAGTGATAATACAGCCAAGATACATAGGGAAATTCTACATAAAACAGTTCACACTCAAATCAGTGCGCATGCCCCAAATTGGTACCTTCGGATCATCTATTATACATGAACACATAATAAGACTTCAAACCAGAGTCAAATAACAGGCCAAAACTTTGAACATGAACAAAACAGACAGAACCAGGCAGACTGTGCGGCGGTCGACCGGACCGGTCGACCGCGCTCTGACACGAGGGCATTTCGGTCGACAAACCCAATCTGGGTTTCTGTCAACGCAAAACCTGAAACAAAAATTCTTTGTTAAACAAAACCTAACTTATAGAGGTGTCATGAATCAGTAAAATCACAAAAAAAATAAACCTTTAAAACTTTGCCACCAAGATTCCATAAATGTATAAACATGATTTACTCATCGTTAATAATAAAAACAGGGTTTTTACTCCTTTCCTAGGTATTTTCAGATCTAGATCTGTTAACAAAAAACGTTGGTGAGTTTTTAAAACAGATAAAATCCCAAATCCATATTCTATGCCATAATACTCTATTAGCTATTCTAAAATATGAATTTGGCTCCATAAAAACCAATAAAAACTCAGTTCTTGACATGAAAACGAAAGGAGTGGGGGTTGGGCGAGAAATTACTCGCCTTGGGTGTTGACGAAAGCCCTAGATCTGCAGGAGGTTGATTCTCTACGCTGCCAATCCAAAATCCCACTGAAAAAAATCCTCCAGATCTCCTCCTAAGCACCAAATCCAGCTAGGGTTTGAGATTTGAGAGATGGGGGCTAGGGTTTTGAGCCTGAGGTGAAGAGAGGCTCTCCTGGGTTGAGTTGGTATAAATACTAACTCCCTAACCCGACCCGAAACCCAAAAGACCCGAAACAAAACCGCAAAGAAAACAAAACCTGGAAGCTCTCTGACCGCTGTGCGATCGACCGCGTCGGTCGACCGCCACGGTCGACCGCGTTGGTCGACCGCGCAGCACAAAAATGCCTGCTGCTGGGCATTTCACACGCTGGCCATAACACTCGATTTCTCTCACTTAAAATCACTTGTTGGGTTCTCAAACACAAATAATTACATTCATATGACATATATATGTGTATATATATGATTATTCATCACAAGGAAAATATTTACTATTAATAGTTCACATATATTTATTGTAGGAATTTTTGGGGTTTTACAAGAAGAGCTTCTATAATTCCTTCGGTAGCCAGCAAACTTATAGCAGTGTTTCCACCCGTAGACAGATGGTCAAATAGAGAGAATCAAACAAGTATTGGAAGACATGCTTCAGGCGTGTGTAATCAATTTCCAAGGCACTTGGGAGGATCACATACCATTGATTGAGTTTGCCTATAACAATAGTTACCAATCGACCATAGGTATGGCTCTTTATGAAGCATTGTATACAAGGCCTTATAGATCTCCAATTTATTGGGCAGAGCCAGAGGATAGCTTACTGCTTAGACCAAATCTTGTGAGACAGACTACAGAGAAGGTAGCATTAATTCGAGAGCGTATTCTTGCTACCCAGAGCCGACAGAAGAGTTACGCAAATCAGAGATAACGACCCTTAGAGTTCCAGGTTGGAGACTATGTCTTATTGAATGTATCACCTATAAAAGGTGTTAGATGATTTGGTAAACGGGGAAAGATTGCCCTGAGATATATCAGTCCGTTCAAGATTATCGATTGTGTTGGAGCCATTTCATACCGACTAGACCGTCCAGCGTCAATGTCGGGTGTGCATGATGACTTTCATATCTCGATGCTCAAGAAACACTTACGAGATGAAGAATAGTAAAGAGTGGTTGACATACCAGATTTAGAACTTCAGGAAGATTTTACTAATTGAGACACCAGTTCGCATTCTTGCTAGGGAGGACAAGAAACTCCAGAATAAAGTAATCCCATTGGTAAAGGTGCAGTGGAATAGGAAGGGAGTTGAAGAAGCTTCCTGGGAGCGCGAGGAAGATATGCGTCGCGACTACCCACACCTGTTCGAGCAAATATATTGCTAGTCATAGTATCTTCGGTATTCATCTTATCTATATAGTCGCATATACACTTCATGCTGGAATGTGAGTATTAACACTTAACACCTAATCATTCGGAACATATGGTATATACATAGGGGTTCCTTGTTTGGATTTTTTACCTGACGTACTAGTTCTGTTTAATTAGAGGTTAAGTGAGAGTATTCACATTTTAGATGTTAAGTATAAATATTGCGTATATTACACATACCTGGTGATTGATAATAACTTGCTGAATTTTGGGGATGAAAATCTCTTTAAGGAAGGGTGAATATAAAACCCCAAAAATTTAAAAACATTATAAAAAATGATAAATGAGTTCTTTTATGGTTGATTTCATTCTGGGATGGATGGATCTGTTAGTAATCACATTTGAGATCGATTTCGAAGAAACATAATTCGTCGCACCCATCTCAGGCCTTTTATAAAGGCATAAATGATCTAACTACACAGGAACATACTCTTGAACCCTTTACTACTATAGTAAAGCAAGAAACAGAATGGGTAGAAAAACCAACTTCTGAAATTGTTCTGTATCTAGAACAAGACGACGTTCCTCTAATGAACGATCCAGAGAAATTAAGGCAGAGATATCTACAGGATACATATTATCCAACATTAACTTTAAAAGCAAGAGCCTGGATGAAAATTCTTCTGATGCAAAAAGGCATGGAAATTACGCATTTTTGGACAACAGATAATCATAATGTCCCTCCAAGCTTTAGTAAATGTATTATTCAGGAAGTTATAATTCCTAGAAATTGGGCACTAAATCCTAATCAGGAGCTGCCTCTAGTCAGAGTTCAGAATACAAAAGAAGTTTATAACTTCAATTATTGGGACTATAAACAGGCCTTTCATGAGGTATTCTTATATCAGAATCCCAAACAGAAGCACACTTGGCTTATAAAAATTTGTCCTGAAGCTCTTCAAAAGGGCGTTCCTACTTGGTTCTATAAATGGTGGGAAACATATGGTATTGAAATTGGTATTATTCCAGAACCTTTAATGAAGTTATACTCTTCTTGGGTAGATACCCATCCTATTCTTGCACGAATGGATGAAAGCCATCTTATAGATGGCATGTGTTTAATACATTTCTTTGCTAAAGTTGAGATCCCATGAATCTGGAATTGGTCTATTATTTGTGATTGGACCCCTTCTCATATGCCCGTTCTACGAAGAAAATATTATTGCAGATAGTGGAACGGAATGTGCCTTGACATTAAGGTAAAATAACTTGAAGAAATAATACAGAAAAATACTTCTATGCTGGAGTCTCATATGACTCAGGAAATTAAACAGGATAATCTTATGATGAAAGTTGCTAAAATGATGCGGTGAAAATATCCCCAAAGCTCTGAATTAGAAATTAAGCAAAAATGTTTAGAGCATTTCGAAAGGCAATTCTTTGAAGCCTTTGACACAAGAGAGACTAATAGTCATTCTTCATCTATGGAAGAAGACACTCCACTGAACGATGCACAACACCCTGAAGAAATTTGGGCTGAAATCTTTAATAATCCACCAGACCTTAAAGGTAAAAGCCCATCTTCATAAGCAGATAAAAATTCTAGATTAAACCTCGGGGAACCATCTAGAATCTACTAAAAGTAGTCTTTAAAAGCAATACGAAAAAGTCATACTTTCTTAAAGTAATGGGCCCCAATGTTCCCTACCATTGCATCCTAGCTTCTCGTTTATGCAAAAGGTCACTATCAAGAGGTCATTATCAGTGTTTACTGTGGCCACTTACCTGTTATTAAGTCAGGTCACTTTCGCCTTTCAAGAAGGAGCCACGAAGCATCTCTCGAAATCTCTGAAGGCATCCAAAGGCGTTTATAAATATGAAGTCTAGTCTGTTTGAATGCAAGCTTGAAAAGCAAGAAAAAAATATTGTAAGAGTATTGTAAGCTTGAGTGTTCTCTTGTAATATTCAGTGTGTCTTCCCTTTGTAAAATATTGAAGATAATAAAGATATAGTTTTGAGAAACGGCAAGCGTACTCTATAAGTATTTACTTTCTGTTTGTTATCGTTTTCTAATTTCTGGTATCAGAGCCATGTTTCTCTATTGCATGTCTGCTTAGATTTCATCTTACAGTTAATCAATTAGTTATTAGCTTGTAAGAATGTAGAATATTTATATGTTCTTTTAATTCTCTGATTAAAAACTTAGTTTGCATGCTTATGGGACGTCAAAAAAGTCATGCAGTGTAAACCCCGTTGTTGCCGGATAGGCTGTTTAGGGTACTGTAAGCCATTGACAGACGTGTAAGCTTTCAGCTAGGTTGTTTTTTAGAGAATAAAAAGAAAAATAAATATTCTGCCTCCTTACTAGTTAACTAATTAATAGATAAATTTGTAAGAGAAAGATATGTTAGATCTTGCTGAAACATCGGTTCGTAAAGCCAGTTATACTAGCATGAAAAAAGTTAAAAATGCTCAGTTAACCGAATGTGAGACTGACCTAGAATCACTTAATAAGTGGACTATACCCGATGTTCCTAATAGAGACATCTATAAAATTGGGTTTTTAGACTATAAGTTTTAATTAATATTAAAACCCTAGAAAGAACTACTACAGTAGATAGGGAAGAACAGACAATTCAACTGCTAGGAGTTGCAAATGTTAATCCATATCTGGACAAGTATAAATATATACATGTTGGTTTAATCCAAATTGCTTTTAAACCTCTGACCTTATCTGGTCTTAATGCATCTTTATTAGTCTACCTCAGAGACTCAAGATGTTTAAATTGGACTCAATCTTTAATGGGTATAATGGAAACTAGTCTGTGTAACGGACCGGTATATTTCAATGTTTATCCAAATTTATGTCTATCTTTGACTGACCCTAATATTCTAGATGCAATAAGTCTTAATATAAAGACTCATGGGTATAATTACGTACCTGGATCCGAAACTATTGCTATAATTTATAGGATCCATTATAAAGTATTAAATACCTTAGCTCCTAAAACAAAAATTTATTCTAAACCAGGTAAAACTGTACTGGTTGAAACAAATGTTTTGTCTTCAAACATTGCTGTTAATAGACAGATAAAGTGGGATGAAATAAACTTCCCAGATAATTGGGTCATACCCAACGCTGTACAACAATTACCTATTGTTAATAAAGATATTGATCAGATTATACAAACAACTGATGGAGAAGTCGAAATAACATTTAATCCATCTAGATCTATCAGAATACCTGATATGGAAGTATCTACCAGAGATTCTTTGTCTCGGTCTGGATCTTATAGAACCAGTTCCGTTCAAGGGATTAATATATCCGATAATAATATTCCTCATCCTTTATATAAGGATAAATCTTCTCCTCCTAATACGGAGATGAGCTTTTGAATAAAATAATAAATTTTGAAAAAGGAAGGTTAGAAAGAGAAATTCTAAATAAAGAATTTTACCTAGAAAAACATCAAGATTTTCGAAAATGGTTTTTTAAAAATTTTTCGAAAAATGACCAGTTAAACTGGGTAGATAACTATTATACGGAACTTAAATTAAAACAAGAATTTAAGTTTTTTATTCCATGGTTTTTAAAAAAAAATATCTGTAATCAAGAAACTCAAATAGGAGTTTTGGAAGACCATTTAAAACAATGGAAAACTACTACGGGTAAAATTATAAGATCAGTTTATCCTCCAATTGACCCGTTACAACTAAAAGATGTTCACCCCTCTACTATAGAGGCTGCGGCTTTTATAAAGCCTAATGATCTTAATGAAGATCACATGAGAGAATTAAGTAGAATTATTAAACAAAATAATTATACAAATATTCATCTTCAAACAATAGGAGATCAACTTATAAAAATTGAAGATGTTTTAAAAAAATTATTAACAAAAATTAATGATGTTACACCATCATTAAAACTATTAGACACGAAGGGCATTTCGTCTTTTGTAAGTGACACGGGGCTCCCGATCAGTTCGTATCTTTATTATTCTGAAACTCCGTTGCTTCACATAGTTTACCGATTCACTTCAAGCGTTCGTCGACGTCAATCAAGCTTCTGTGAACCAGATGGTGACGTTCATCATCTTCTCTTAGCTTTGAGCTATAGGCAATTTTCGATGCCTACAGTGCGTGCTATCCAAGACATGCCACCGCCTAAGAATCTCAAAGAACTCAGGGGTTTGCAAGGGAGATTGGCTTATATTCGTAGATTTATATCAAATCTCTCAGGACGTTGTCAACCTTTTTCCAAGCTCATGAAGAAAGGAGTGTCCTTTGTTTGGGATAAAGATTGTCAAAAAGCATTTGAGGAGATTAAGGAGTATCTTACTCAACCGCCGGTTCTTGTAGCCCCAATATCAGGAAAGCCGTTCCTGTTGTACGTGAGAGCCATGGAACATTCTCTTGGAGCTTTGTTGGCCCAGAATAACGATCAGGGTCAAGAGCAAGCCATCTATTACCTAAGCAGGACTATGATCGGAGCCGAACACCAATACAATCCAGTTGAAAAAGAATGTCTCGCCTTGGTATTCGCAGTTCAAAAGATGCGACATTACCTGGTTGGACAAACCATTCACGTCATCTCCAAGGTGAATCCCTTGAGAGTTCTGATGACAAAGCCATCATCTCTATACTGCAGGTTCGCAAAATGGGCCATCCTCTTGTCACAATATGATATGCAGTTTATGCCCCAAAAGGCAGTAAAGGGTCAAGCATTGGCAGATTTCTTAGCTGATCACCCGGTGCCAGGGACCTCTAAATTGTATGAAGAGTTGCCTGATGAAATCGCTGAAACTTATGTTACTCAAGAAACCACACAGGTGTGGAAATTATTCTTCGACGGTGCATCTAGAGCAAACCCTCACGGAGCAATCACCGCAGGAGTGGGGGTTGTACTCGTTTCTCCGAACAGTCACGTAATCCCAAGGGGATTCTCCCTAATCGAACCTTGCACCAACAATGTAGCAGAGTATAATGCTCTGCTATTAGGAATGCAATTTGCCAAAGAACTTAATGTTCAGCACCTCGAAGCTTACGGTAACTCTCAGCTCATCGTTAATCAAGTCCGAGGGGAATACGAAGTGCGGCATGAGGATCTCATCCTGTATCATACCGCAGTGCTAAAGCAAGCTGAGAAGTTTAAAGGTTTCTTTATTGAATACATTCCACGAGCTCATAATGCTTACGCAGACGCTTTGGCCTCTCTGGCAACTTCATTAGCATTGCCTCCAGGGGCTGAAACTACAATCTCAGTTGCAGGACGTGAGTTATACTGTTTTAAGATTCCTATGGAGGAAAGCTCCGATGAGACGACGACAGGGGAAGTCTGTACAACCTCGATGGAGTTTGAAGCTAGAGATTGGCGATTCCCGTATATCGACTATGCTATATACGGAATATTGCCTGATGACCCTAAGGAAGCGGCCACTATCAAACGAAAGGCCCTCCAGTTCTATTATGATGCGGTTTCCCAAACCCTATACCGTAAATCACATGACGGAGTTTTGCTTCGATGTCTTTCCCGGAAAGAAGCGAAAGAAGCCCTCAAAGAAGCTCACGACGGAATATGCGGGGCTCATCAGCCCGGAGCTAAATTAGGAGATCGTCTTCGACGAATCGGCTATTATTGGCCAAAGATGTTTTCAGACGCAGTCGACTACGCTAGACACTGTCATGCATGCCAAATTCATGGGGACTTTATCCATCAAGCGCCGGGTAATCTGCATCCTACATCCGCAACTTGGCCATTTGAAATGTGGGGCATGGATGTTGTAGGACCAATTTCTCCTCCAACCTCCAAAGGACACCGTTTCATTTTGGTCGTAACCGACTACTTCTCCAAGTGGGCGGAGGCAATCCCGCTAAAAGAAGTCAAGACTTCAAATGTGATCAAGTTCATTAAACATCACGTCATCTATCGCTTTGGAGTCCCAAGACGAATAGTTCATGACAACGGGACATAGTTTGTTAGTTTTGGATTTCAGCGGTTCTGTGATAAATTTCGCATCCAAAGTGTTGCATCCACGGCATATTATCCGCCAGCGAATGGTCTTGCAGAAGCTTTTAACAAAACCATTATGAAGCTCCTCAAAAAGTTTGTCTCTAAGAGCCGACGAGATTGGGATGAAAGACTCGGCGAATGTTTGTGGGCCTACCGCACAACAGTGAGGACCCCTACAAGAGCTACGCCATTCTCTTTGGTATATGGCTGTGAAGCCGTGTTGCCATTAGAAATCCAAATCCCTTCCTTAAGAGTCGCTATCACAACCGGACTGACGGAGGAAGAGAAACATCAACGACGCTTGCAAGAACTCGAAGCTTTAGACGACAAGAGACTTCAAGCTCAGCAACAGATTGAACTATATCAAGCCCGTATTTCTAAAGCCTACAACAAAAAGGTTAAGGAACGGATTTTCAAGAAAGGTGATTTGGTTCTGGCTAATCGACGACCCATGGTGATGACTCATAAAACCAAAGGGAAGTTTAATCGTCAAGTTAACATTACACCTCTGACGATTTAAGTTGTCGAGAAGTATTATAATAAAGAAAATTTCCTAAGTTGTTGGATTGATTCAATGAGAAAGTCTGAGCAACCTAAGATGTGTCTAGCTTCCCCAAACGAAAGTCCTATAACTGCGTTTCAAGTCTCTCGAACGCAAGTCTTAATCATGCGTTCTTGGTTCCTATAAAGGGGGAAGTCCACACAGAATATCAACTACAATGTGGAAACTTCCAGAGATTACCCAAACAACAACAAAGGGGATCCTTAACAAGTTGGAGTGCGTCAGACTTCTCTGAACGCAACTCAAATCTCAGAGCTGCGTTCAGATCTGTTTGAACGCAAAGTCACAACCATGCGTCTTTGATAAAGCCTGCGTTCAGTCCTCTTGAACACAAGTCCTATGGCTGCGTTCAAAACATGTCTACAGCTGTGTTTCAAGTCCTACAGCTGCAGAACCTGACACTGCGTTCGTACCAATGAACGTACAACATGATCATTTCAACTTCTAGAAGATGTCCTCAATGGGCCTGCGTTCAAACCATTCAGACGCAAGGGAATAACTTTTCAGAAGTTCTCATACCACAAAAAAGACTATATCATTTCAAGAGATGTCCACAGTTCATCACAGGCAAAAGTAATAATTGTCATGAGAGTACCAAAAAGTTATTACAGACTAAAAATTTATTTAATAAAAAAGGGGGGTTCCCGAAGGGAAAAGGATGCAAGGCGGGCTTTAGCCTGAGCTATACGTGCAGCATGCTTGGCTCGAATCTCTGCTTCAGCTCTCCCCCTTAATTCTTCAGCACTGACAGCAGCAGCACCAGCTTTTGATCGCAAAGCCTGAAGAGCCTCCCCTATCTCAGGCTTCAAGTCAGCGCTCTGCAGTTTCTCTAAGGTTTCCACAGTACGTCTGAACAAGTGAACCTTCTTGGCGCAGTGATCAGTCCAGCTGCGATTGATACGTTCAAGCAAGTCTATCACATCAAAGAACGAATCCAGAAAATCTAAAAATGGGGCCCATCCTTGCTCAGAGATGAGGTATGCTTGCTTCACCATGTTCTCCAGGAGCTCTGTGAGGAAGTGCACACTCTCGAAGTCTGGGGTGAATACTTTACCAGGAGGGACCATAGCAAGGGGTGTAATCAGAGGGGCGTCCTCTTGGAGCACTCCTTCTCCTTCATCGTCAGAAACGATAATAGGTTCAGCA
>NC_033801.1:42186901-42193587 GCF_001876935.1 Asparagus officinalis | reverse complement strand
GAAGTCCCACCTGTCAACAAAGCCAGCACAAATTCAGTAAATCTTTTGGGCAACTGAATTCGAACGCAGGAGTTCAGGCCTGCGTCAAAATCAATTTGAACGCAAGGAATCTAGACTTGCGTCCAAGATTAAGGGATCGACCCTTTGTCTTATCATCAAACACAAAAAGTTCTGTTTTACGTTCAAAATCCAAACAGTTCTTATCAATAAACACGGGAACTTTTCCGTGTGCTCAACAGTGAGGGTTCGATTCTTCTTTGCAACAATGGACACAAGAACTTCTTTTATCATCCAAAATCAAAGAGGTGAACAGTTTTCGTCAAGAAGCATACAAGTTCTTTTCAAGATCGAAGAGACGAATTTTATTCGTCATCATCAACCAGAATTCGTCTATAGAATGTCAAGAAAACCCATTGGCAAAGAATGCCTGAAACGAAGAAGACAGCGAGACTTACCTCGAAGACCAGGCGGGGGAGGCGTCGACGTCGGCCTGGAAGAAGACCCGAAAACCTCCTCTGACGGCGAGGTAGGGTGCACCAGATGGTCGTCATCGCTCGAGCGAGATCTCTTAGGGGCCATCGCTGGAAGATGAAACGGAATAGCTGAACACTTTTTGGAATTAACGAGAAGAAACTCGTTTCTAATTTCAAGAAGGAAGCCTAAGCGATTAAGGTCCTTGACAAGACCAATCAAGGCTATTTATATATATAATTACTGTGGGTAGTATAGAGTTCCAAGACTCCCGCCCAAAGGAGGTCTCTTCGTCATCATTATAGCCGTTTCAGCTTCCTATTAGACTCGGGTCAAAACCCTGCGTCCATAAAGGCAGACCAAACGCAACGGTTTAGAGATACGTTCTTTCAAAAATACGCAGCTCAATTCAAGAGCATGAACGCAGGGGGTACCCCTATTCCTAAAATCAGATGTTTAGAAAATATGCTGCTTGAGATGGGTTTCATTTTCCACAGAATTTGAACCCTACCTTCCTCAAAGTTGCTCCGATCGCAACACTTCTGCCTTATCGACTCTCGTCAATAGAGCAAAATCAGATGTTTGGGAAAATATGCTGCTTGAGATGGGTTTCATTTTCCACAGAATTTGAACCCTACCTTCCTCAAAGTTGCTCCGATCGCAACACTTTTAACTTATCGACTCTCGTCAATAGAGCGATAAGTCCTCAAAATTGCTCCAAACGCAACACTTCTACCTTATCTACTCTCGTCAATAGAGCGATAAGTCCTCAAAGTTGCTCCAAACGCAACACTTCTACCTTATCGACTCTCGTCAATAGAGCGATAAGTCCTCAAAGTTGCTCCAAACGCAACACTTCTACCTTATCGACTCTCGTCAATAGAGCGATAAGTCCTCAAAGTTGCACCAATCGCAACACCTTCCACCTGTCGACTCTTAACAATAGAGCGACGAGACTACAAAGTGTGCCACGTTAATATTACATTCTTGGCACTTATAGGATTCTTCCGGTATTTAAGGCAAAAACATAATACAAGAAGAATAAATAGTTGTTGTCGCAATATTAAACATGTATTTCATTATTCCATGTCAAAACATGATATGAAAAAGAAACAATGAAAAGCCAAAAGGCAGCACTACCTTTATTCAAAGGAAAACAAGGTGACCTAAGATAAGTGTTGTTCCTACCAAAAGAACGATACAAAAACAGGCTCATCAATTCATCAGATTAAATGAAGCTAGCTGAGACTTAATGTCAGAAAGTTTTTCTTCATGGTCGACCCGAACCAGCATCTCGGCCCGTTTCCGAAGCTCGTCCTCGCTAGACAGCATAGCTGCCACCTCCTTCTTGGCCTTCTCCAAGGCATTAGCTTTTGCGTGGTAATTCACCAGAGAAGTAGCACTTTTGACGTTAAGCTCAGTGACGATGACTTCTTCTCGTTTGAACTGAGCATTCATCCTAGCCAACTCTACTTCAGCAGCAATGATCTTCTCTCGCAAATTCTCCAAAGAAGTGTTGGAGAGTGCTAGCTCAGCTTGTTTTTGAGCATGCAGTTGTTGCAGATGTTCCACCTCAGCCTCTTGCTCTGCTATATGACGTCGAGCGGCTTCATACTTATTGAGTTCTTCGGCTCGAATATCCTCAAAAGTAGATACAATCTGCGCTTGGATATCAGCGCGACCCAAAGCCTCCAAGAATCTGAGTTGTCCCTCTAGACGTGAGATGGCTTCGGAGCAGCGCTGAACAACATCGACGTCACCTACGAACTTGAGGTTGTTCAAACTGTTCGTGAGCATGGGCTTGAAGGTATCAAAAGTATCTCGTCCGGCTAGCACAACCTCAATTATTTTCTTGGTAAGCCCTCCCAAGTAGTCAAGGGAAATCCTGACAAAATCTGGTACGTCTGTGGGGTTCGAAACGGCGATAGGAGACGGCACAGAAACTTCTGAAGATGCTAAACCAAGTAAAAGACCAGCAGGTGATTTCGGTGTAGTGGCTTGGGAAGGAGTGCTAATATCCAGCTGAGAGGGACTCGATTGCAAAGCCATCAGTTCCCCCATTTGAGATGATCTTGGCACATCTACAACTTCTGTAGAAGCTAAAGAAATTGTCAATAAAGTCGTCGGTGGGAGAGCCGCCGTTGAGGTCTCCAAGCGAGGTGGCTCTGACACCTGAGCAGGTGGTAGCATAAGTTGTTGTGTCGAAGGAGGGGTGACAGTACTCGCCTCATGTATCATGGGATCTGTATAAGAAATCTATTTAAATACAGAGAAAAGATTAGCGGAGCTGAAACAAACGGCACTTACCAGCGAGAGGTAGGGGAATGTAGGCTGACGCTTTGTCGGAAAAGGATGATGGTGGGATATACCAGTCTTCTGGATCATCGCTGTCATCACCCAAGTTGTCATCACCTCCACCTTGGTCTCCATCATCATTCATATCATCATCACCCCCACCTTGGTCACCCTCATCATTCATATCATCATCGCCGTCGCTATGATCCATGGGCTCATCCTCGCCTACGGAAGAAAATGCTGATGCATCTTCGGTGATTGTAGGCTTTGCTATGATCCCAGTGGTAGGGCTAAGCTGTGAATCACCTACAATTGGCAATAACACAGAGGTGGAAGGAGACTTGTCTGTTGCTGGGTCTTGCTGGGCAGTCACAATAGGTTCGGGGACAGGAGGTATATCTTCTACCACGTGAGAAGTAGTGGAGGCAGTATCATGAAGCGTGCCTTCGGGGACAAAATCTGCACCCCCTGCAAAAGATTCATCACAACGCTCTTCTTCATACAATGAATGAGCAGAAGAATCATGACCTCCTAAAGCAGGACCAACTGTGGGGAGACCAGGCTGAGGCGAGAGTTCCATAGCAGTCGATTCTTGTTCTTCATCTTCGGTACACCATGCTTTCTGAGCATCTGTCATAAGTTTAGAAGCAGGGGGTTCAAGCGTTAACTTCCGACGAGCTCTTTTGTCATACTTGGCTTCCTCAACCGGCCCCAGCGCCCTTTTTCCAAGAGCACTCTTACTACGAGTCAGAATTCTTGAAGGTTCCACCACGTGAGTCTCCGGCACCCTGACCTCTTCCTGAGCTCGCTCCGGTGACTAAGGCACCCCTGCTAAGCATGGTGAAAGAATTCGATCCCGGAGTGTCTTGATGAAGTTCTCCATACGCGCCGCCCTCGAAAGCGGGAAACTTGCAAGCAATCTCGTAATTATAATCCCGTCTTAATATTTCACGGAACTTAACTTGATACCAACCGGCCCATTCAGAGGTTTCTAATTGCTGAACAAGAGGAGTTGAAGTGCCACTTGATTCAGGAGTCGTCATTATCGGAGGACAGTGCAACACGAACCAAGATACCAAATAAATGTATGGCATCGGCACTCGAGGGATACCAAATAAATGTATGGCATCGGTACTCGAGGGGTTGGGGTCTGAATGATAGTCTTCCCGTCGGAATCCACTTTCTTGACAGCAATAAATTCGGAAGATAGTTCCCGCAAGCCACTTTGTAAGCAGCACACCATGGCTGAAAGAAGATTCAAGGGTCGTCCATAAGCCAATAGAACAGCGGGGTATAAGACCTCTACGGTAATAGCATCCACCGGTCTTGTGGGTACCACACAACGCTTCAACCAGAGAGTCAGAAAACCAGCGAACAAAGCCATGTCAGAGATAGGAACTTCTGCTTGATAGTGGAAGCTTTTGAAAGTAGTAAACACGGGGAAGACATCCTCCTCGGCCTCGCAAGTATATTGAGAGGTTGCATCATTGATGCATTCCACGATCTTCTCAAGAGTACTGGCGGCTAAGCGAGTCACATCGGCTTTTTTGTCCCATAGATTGCGGAAAAGATACTCCGACCACTGTCCTTGTTTTACACCACTTGCTCTTTTCCCGGTAATTTGCGCACATATCTGGAAATGGCACATCAATTCCCAGTAAGTGTCGTAGACTTCGGGAGCACCATTTTTCAGAATCTCTAATTCCCTGCTTCCGGGAACAAACTCCTCATAAGGCAATTCTCCAAAGGACAATCCAAAAATTTCAAACATTTCGTGGAGAGCGAAGCCCAGTTCACCAACTGGGGTGAAAAAGGTGCCGGTGTGAGGGTTGTAGAATTCCAGCATAGCAAAAAGTCTACTGTAATTCAGAGAAATGCCATATCGAGTGGCCATTATTGGAACTCTCAAATCCGAAATTCTCAAAGGTTCTTCTAGTTCCTCCAAGACGAAATTTATCATCCGGGCCCACCAGTCCGCATCACTGGAGTGAACCCAAGTAGGGGCCCTGAAATCCTGAGCAGGGAACTCTCCTTTGACAGAAATAAATGTTCTGATAAACACCTCCGCTAACTTAGCAGACTCTGAAACCAGCGGGATGAGTGCCCCGATGAGTGATGTGCCCTGTGGCGACACCTCCTTGGTCCTGAACGAGTTCCCAATTCATCGATCGCGGGATAGAAGCGCACTGATAATAAGAAAGCGGCCACATCTGCTCCAAATTTGGAAGGAAAAGGTGACGATTATTGACAGTCCTCAGCCATTTGTAGTTCCCTTCCGACACCCGCTTGGGGTCCATCTTTACATAATCCCCGAATAGGAAAGACGGCTTCTTTAAAATCTCACGCTCTGCGGTTTCAAATTTGGCATTCGTAACCAAAGACCTGAGAGTCTCAGGAAAAGCCTGAGTAATGAGTTTCACCCGCTCTTTGTGGGTGTCCTGGAATATTGGATACTCGAAGGCAAAACTAAAGATTGTATTCTTCACCGCACCTCCCGCATGACCGAAGTAGTAGTTGAACGAAAGCGGGTTGTTGGAGTAGCATACTGCAAAGAGAAAAGTTAGTCAGAAGAAGTCTCAGACCTGCGTCCAGATCATTTAATGCAGAGCCTTAACCTGCATCTAAATTCTTGAACGCAAGGTTTAGACCTGCGTTTGGATTCTCGAACACGGGGTCTTAACCTGCATCTAATTTTGAACGCAGGGTCTTAATCCACATCTAAAATTTTGAACGCAGAATCTTAACCTGCCTCCAAGAATTTAAACGAAGGGTCTAAACCTGCGTTGAAATTTTATGAACGATGGAGCTAGCCATGCATTTTCTTGAAATTGATTACCAGCTCAGAATTATTTCTTGAGCTTAAATACAGATCGTCAATCAGGGGTCAGGGACGTGAGATCTATCAAACCAACTTCCAATGGTTCAATCTTACCATTAGTTGAAGAAACCAGCGACGAAGGCGTAGGGATTTGATCATCCCCGGAGGTTCTAGCCGAAGGAACATCCTGAGCTTGGGCGGTCTTCGATTTAGAAGCCATTTTCTTCTTGCGTCCCATGGCAACTGTGGCGAAGAAGACGAAGAGGGGCGAAGTATTTAGGAACGGATCCTTTCCTCCGTTGAAGCGCTGGAGAAGATGAACAGGAGCCCTGTTTAGAAATCGAGTAAAAAGGGGAAAAGTCGAATGACCTTTTGATTTGACCTCAATAACACATTTATACACAGCTGTAGCTGTCAAATCGAAGCGGGGTTTTAGGCAAATCTTACCCGAAACGTGATTCTCGCGTTTTCAAAAAAGGGGGTTTTGATTTCTAAACTCACCCTCACGTTTAAACAGCAGAACGCATAATTTAGACATGCGTTCTGGTGACCAACCTCAGCCTATCACATAATTAACCCTTTTAAAGGGGTTAATATTCCAAGCAATAACCCCAGATAAGCTGATCGAGAAAGAAGATGAAGTAAATCCCTCCGAGGCCATCCTTCTGACTAAGCTGGGGATAAAGTCCTTCTTATACAGGCTTCTGTCTTAAACTCAGAAATGCCCAGCTCCCCTGAAGATGACGATCTTAGTCAAACAAGCTAAAGCCCAAGTCATTACGGATGAACCAAAAGAGAATGAAGAAGTCAATGTTGATGCTCCACTCCATCTGCGATAAGATACATTTGATCAACAAATTTTTTGGATTCCAAAGTTTTTCGAAAATTCGTCCCAGTCAACCGCGAACTTTCGAAAACTTTGGAGGGGGTTCTGTAGGCTGTCTAAAAATAATAATAGATAGCTGATTCCCCATGAAACACCGATGATGGAAGTTACAATCTGACGACTTCCAGAATGCTACAATTTGAAGATTGTCACTGTAGGCGTATAAAACTGCTTATAGGTCCCTTGACACAGCTCGGCGCGATGATTCGACAAATC
>NC_033801.1:42157938-42185901 GCF_001876935.1 Asparagus officinalis | reverse complement strand
AACTTTCACCACGTGCTCGAGGGGTCTGAGAGGAATTCTAAAAAATGATTTTTTGAAGGATTTCTCAGTTAAGGATCCAAAGGAAGACCAGGTCTAAGACCACTACGGTGTTTGGATGGCGAAAGGACGCTCGAGGGAAAAGAAAAAAATCAAGAATAGGGATGAGGGGGGGCCGGACCTAGAGAGGAGAAGAAAAAGAAAAAAAAAGAGGAAAAGAGACCCCCTTTTATAATGTGGACCAAGGTGAACCGGACCGGGCCAAGTTGAACCGAACCGGACCAATCCAAATCAGTTCAAAAGAGACTGAATTAAGCGTCGAGACGACTTCAAATCAACTAAGGGTCCCATCCTTGGTTTATTCCTGTCTCTCCCACACATTCGGAAGGAACGGAAGAAATTTTTTGAGCCAAATTACTGCCTTTTTTGGCTCATTTTCAAGCCGGTTCAGCTTATTTTGAGCACGGAAATACTCCAATAAGGTATACGAGTATAAACTATTTCCTATTGTTGTTGAGAAGTTCCTGGAGAATATTTTTCTAAAAATATTCTTAAGGATAACTCAATAACACGACGTCGGACAACGTGTCACAAGTGAGGATTCAACACCGACAATCGAGCGTTAGTTGCACGTCGAACCAACCAACACGAGTTAAAGATTGGAAAATCAGGAATCGACTTCAAGTTCAAATTCCAACAACGGTCAGACAATAAATGCAGCACCGGAACCCCTACAGGCATTCTACAAAGCACTGAATGGCCCGAAGGATTGAAGGAATACAGAACAAAAGTCATTTCCAGGTCCCGTTACACCGACAAAGGGTAGGGGCAATCATATCCAAAGCATTCCAGACTCTTCTATAAAAGAACGAGGCTGAAAAGCTTTGGAGGGGGTATCTGTAGGCGTATAAAACTGCTTAGCCGAGCCACCTCAGGGTGGCTCGGCATGAGCCGAGCCACCCTCAGGTGGCCCGACTCCCCCCCCTCTCTCTCTTGTGCACAAAGGCACAGTTCAGAGAGGCTATAAATAGGGGGGGTGGTTGTTCATTTGAGGGACTTCTTCTGAAACTTTTGAGAGAGCCGAAACTCTGCCGGATTGTCACCTCAACTCGGAGATCTGAAGGCTTGAAGACTTGGAGACCCGGATTTGATTCTTAGCGAGCACCCGCACCGAAAAAGGCAGGAGTTCGAGAGAGTCTAATCCTCAGATCTACGTCGTTACACTCCGGATCTAAGCTTGGTTCTTAGATCCCGAGATTCGAGCGGTCGTTTCCTTGGTGAAACGATCCCTCCCGGCTATTATCTCCTTGGTGGGATAATACCCGTAATACGTCGTAGATCTGCTTGGATCCAGATCACGCGGTGGTCCACGGTAAGCAACCCCGGCGCAGGCAAACAACCCACAGAAGCAAGAGACCGAATAACAGGATCTTGTGATTTGTTCGGTAAAAGAGAGAAGTTGTAATTTTGATTTCTTTGTTTTATTTTGATTTTCATTGTAAGCCGGATCTTATAAAAAGACCGGATCTCTTTGTAACGCATAAAGTTGTTAACTGAGTGCAATGACATCGATAATGAAGAAAACACCAACTTTTCCCGCGAACAGTCACATGTCAAAGAGCTAAAGTAAAGATTACAAAACGACGATCTTTTGCAACGCTCTGATAGAAAGAGGTTACAAATCAACGATCTCTTCAAACCAAGACGTGGAAGTCCTCCCCGCGTACCATCATCAAGATACAATACCAACGCAGCTTCAACCGCTGCAGACACGAATGCCTCTTCTTATGTGAGATGATTGATCTTGATGGCTGCGACAACAACATGACTAATATTATATTAGCAACTATTAGAGATGCTGATGAGCAGTGTAATGATATTCGACACACTGAGGAGCACATGGTTAAACCATGTGATAGAGCGTTATTGAGATGCCTCAATTGTCACAAATGGCCCGAATAGGACCTTCTCGAATGGCCATTGGTTTCATCCATATATAAAGACAGAGAAGCTCAAACGCAGCTCCAATCGCTGCCAAGCACAGCACAAACGCAGCTCCAATCGCTGCCAAGTACAGCTGCCCAACGCAGTTCATCAACCGCTGCCAACGCAGCTCCATCGCTGCCCAACGCAGCTTATCAACCGCTGCCAAACGCAGCTTATCAACCGCTGCCAAACGCAGCTCACCAATCGCTGCCAAACGCAGCTCACCAACCGCTGCCAAACGCAGCTCATCAATCACTGCCAACGCAGCTCTATCGCTGCACGACGCAGCTCGTCACAGCAGCTCTTTCCGCAGCTCATCAATCACTGCCAACGCAGCTCTATCGCTGCACGACGCAGCTCGTCACAGCAGCTCTTTCTAATCACCGCCAGAACGCAAGTCAAGGTTCTGACTCATTCAAACGTGATCGTAACAACTTTGAAGCTGTTCTCTACCCATGATATAGGGAGTGGTTTACGTGGGTTGTTACACCCGATTAATAGGGTAACTAAACCCCCATTTAGGCACGGATTATGGGGGCAGTTACACCCCTAATCCCCCTATAAATATCAACAAACTCAACAGAGTTAAAGATTGGATTTTTGATAATCAGATCGAGGGACGGATTTTTGGAGATTGGATTTTGATTACTTGGAGAGAATCTTTCGATCAGATTTCCTAGAATCAGAAAAAGAGGATTGACTCCTTACACAGTCTGGGAAATCAACAAACGGAGGAGCTCTAAACCGTCGATATTTGGCTTATTAACCGAATTATTTTCGGTTTGAACAACTCTATTACTAGAGTTTATTGTTTGTTCTGAATCACGAAACTCATCAAGAGTTATCAACCAGACAAGACTGTTGTTCCAGTGAGCATCGCGAGCATTCGAGGGAGGCATCTCATCGCCATCGTGAAGAACCCAGAATTAAACAAAGGAGAGAATCCAGATCATTCTCTTCTCTTTTGTAATCGGAAATCCAATTGTAATTGAGAGTTGAGAGAGTTGTAATCATTCTTTTTCTAAGCAGTTAGAGAGAATAAAATCAAATACAGTTCTTTCATTCATTTTTTTATTACAAATTTTCCAACAAACACAAATCAAAATAAAAATTGCTAAATGCCCAAATCTACCATAAACTTTACATTTAAACATATTCACATGCTTGTGATGAATATTTGGTGCATGTGTGAGTGTGTGTGATGAAGAACCTTGATGTGATGCACAAGGAGCAATAGTATTAGCATTCTTGAGTTTTTGTGCATCATAGCAAAATTTAGCAATATGACCTTTTCATCCGCAAATAGAGCACTTATAAATTTTGCTATACATATGTGCATAGTGAGTAGGTGATTTTGAAAGAGTACCTCATGACTTAGCACATATGTCCATAAGATTTTTATGCTTGACAATGCATGTTTTTAGAGTTGAATCTAAATATGAGATACAGTTTTTCACATTATTCAACTCATTATTATGCACACTAGCATTGTCAATAGAAGTAGAACAATCATGATTATTTTTAAAAAAATTAAATTCATGTCTAATTGTTTCTACCTCTAATATGGCATCATTTTTCTCATTAGATAAGTTAGTAATTTCTAATTTAAATTTATCATTGCTATCTTTAAGAGTCATATTTTCTTTGGCAATGATATCAAATTTAGTTGCTAACAAATCATGATCGGATTTTTAAACTTATATTTTTGCTTTAAAATCTATAAAATTATGATGCAATTTATTGTAGGCTTTCATTAATTTCTCATATGTACATGCGAGTTTAACTATAGATAATTCACTATCGGATTCAGACTCGTATACATCACTAGGGCTATCGCCTATTGGCCGTGTGCACGATGAAGCTCCACTCTCACTTGAAGCAAAATCCACCGAAACGCGTTGGATTTCCTCCAAGTTACCTTGATGTGTCTCAATATATTTCCATAATGTGTAAGCACTATTAAAATGAGCAAGTTTGTTAGAAATGGATGAATTAAAAGCATTAAGCATAAATTCTAACACTAACTTGTTCATAGTAAACATCTTTTTATCATACTTGCTCCACTTGGATTTTTTCAAAGTGCGCATAACATAAGCACAATCAATAACTTCCCACAATTTGATATTTTTAGATCTAACAAACAGTTTAAATCTAAAACTCCATTGTGCATAAGGGAAATCATTGAATTTTGGAGCAACATCTATAGCATAGCCTAAACTAGGTGCACCATGTAAATCCATGAAGACTATGCAAGCAATATAAAAATCACATAACTAGATTAACAATAAATCAAAGCAAGGATCTTGACTCTAGATAGTTAGGTCACAAATCAAAGAGCACCATGCTCTGATACCAAATGAAAGTACCCTAGAGGGGGGTGAATAGAGTATTTGCTAATCTAATCCGAATACAATGCTAAATTATAACTTACTAACAATATCCTAGCAATATGATGTATACAAGTAATATGTGCAAGGGTATAAAATTAAACAAAGGGTGATATAAACATAAGACAAAAAGGCGATATGAAAATATACACGAGAATAAGTACGCCAATGCCAAATACAAAGAAGTAATATGATCACGGAGTTCGATCAACCCTCAACCTACATCTTCGCTCCTCATCTCGAGAAGATTCTCTACTAATCAACACAATACTAACTAAACAATCGGTTTTCAAAGCTCACCGAAAACTTTTATAACTCACACATTAATAATCACACAATACACTTCTCTAAGTATTGGCCGACTCGTGTTATGTTCCTCAATTGCTTGGAATTACTACCTCTCCCTAGGTTTTTACAACCAAGTAACTCCTTTTGGAATTGATCCCATTCTTCTCCCAACCACTCCTCTATGTGTCCTTGTGTATTACAACGTGTTCTCAGCAATTAAGCACAAATAAATATTTAGTTCTCTACAATGGATGAGAACGAATTGTAAGCTCACTCTCAAAGTAACACTCTCACAACCAAAATATAGTAAATGTGAAATACTCAAGCTCAAGTGGTTGTGTGTGAAAACAATGAGTAATAACGAAATTTAAACTCAATTAAATCTAGCAAAGACATATACGAGAATCAAAATAAGAACAAAGTAGATAAATGAGTTTAGAAAACTTCTCCAATGAAAACAAAGAGTTGTAGATATTGATGTTTGAGGTAGAACTCCTCAAAAACTGAAATTGCAAGCTTCTTCTCTTTGTGAAACTTTCTTCACAAAACAAACACACCAAAACATGGAATTAAACTAGTGTAAACACTCTTTAAAACATTGTGAAAACTCTTATCGAAAAACCAAGTGATGAGGGCTATTTATAGCCTCTCAAAAGAATCAGCAAAAACTAGCTGTTATGCAGAAAATCCCCGATCAGTCGACTGGTAGGTAGGGATCGGTCGAATGATAATATGACCATTGACTAAGCTGGCAAAACAACACAAATCGGTTGACTGATGATAATGTATCGATCGACTGATTGTGTGCTATCGGTCAACTGATTTAAAGGTATCGGTCAATTGATAAGTTAAAAACTTAGACGCTGAAATACCACTCTGATCGGTCGATTGGTGTAACACCATCGGTCGACCGACGCTGACATTTCAGACAAATATATATCCAGAAAGCTAACTTTGTAAATATAATTAAAAATAACAAATCAACTCCAAAATTAATAAAACTTGGGGAAATGTTTGTATATACGAAGATGAATATGTTAGAGAAGAAATTTATTAAATTGCATTTCTTATTTGTAAAAAGTCAAGTATTTTGCAAACTGGTCAAAAATACGAACTTGTTAAACAAACTTGATTTTGATGAATTCATTCTAAACAAGTTTTGAAATACTTTCAAACAGATTTATAGACTTAAGAAAAGATGTAAAATAGTATAATCAAGTTTTTAATGCGTAAACCCATTATTTTCCTAAAAGCGTATAATACTATAAAACAAAATGTGTATGTGTGTAGTTTGAGCTTTAAAGTATAAACACATAAAGTAAAGTCTAAACTACAAAACTATATACCCAAGCAAATGATCTTCAATAAGTTTATCTTGGTTGCGGATGAACCGATGATGAATTTTGACTTAAATTGCGACAGCTTCAATTCAATTTCCATCCAACCTCCTTTGAATGTCATCGTTAAGTTCAATTCCAACCAACCTCCAACAAAGGATTTTTGTGTAGAATACCTAACAAACAAAATGCAAATACTCGATAAACGATATTAGAAATTATTTGTTAATCATCAAAACTAGATTAGACAATAGGCTCATAAACTTGAGACCTAACAATCGCGAGACCATCTACAAGCTCGTGCTTTCATTTAGGACAAAGGCATATATTGAGGAGGATGTGAAGCGCAGGACTAGAAGAGGGAAGAACAAAAGTGATGAGGGGAAGAAGAAGATTGTGTGTGCTAGAAGGGATAGGATTGGTGAACTTATCGAGGAGATGGCCGAGCGTAGAGATCCTTTTTTGCCACAGATGATCGTCGCTTTCATTATATGCTTTATATTATGCCCTCAAGCAAATATGGGTTATCATTTGTTTGCATGTAGACATGTTGAGAAATTGGACACTCTTAAGGAGTACAATTGGGTTGAAGTAGTGTATAACATGTTGCTGACTGAGATGAATAAGGCTAAAAAGACCATCACTAAGAGGTCTGAGGGAAATCGATCTAGAGGTGGTTATATGAGGGGTTTTGCCTCGGTTTTGGTGGTAAGTTAACATTTTATATATTTATGTCATTCTCTATTTTATATATTTATGTCATTTATTCATATTTATTGTTGTGCTAAAATTTTCATCGTTTCACAGATTTGATTTTATGAGCTTGTGGGAAAGTTGAGCCTTTGCGTAGGAGCTGAATCCCTACCACTCATCCTAAGCTTATACAAGTGTTCGAAATCGTCCTAAGCTTCTACAAGTGTCCGAAATCGTTAAGGAGGAATGCAGTTCAGGATTTAGTTAGAGACCCATCCTTATATGGAAAGTAATAACTTATTGCCCAAATAATATCCCTTGATTCCTCTCAGCGCTCATGACAACTATATTCTCCTTGCAACTTCAATGTATATTGAATATTATCGAGACATCATCATCATCACATACACGCACATAAATTTCTTGTGTGTGGGGTACTTTGTAAGTCAAGTGAATCATGCTTACACTATAAACAATTAGACTTTGCACTGCAACCGCCAAATCATTGTAACTCCCGTTGATATTTAATTTTAAAAAGTGATTATTTCCTCTAAATTCCGTCAATGCACAATACAATTCTTCATCCATCTATGTTTGTCACAAAAAATAAACAAATTTAAGGAAAATTTCATCAAAGATAGACAACTACAATCAAATTTAACTAACAATAAAATGAGTGGTTGAGAAATAATTTTCATGAATAAAATGAGAAATTAATGTGAAATAATAATGTGAATTTATGTGAAATTAATGAGTGGTTGACTAAAATCAAATTTAACTAAAATGTTATCAAATATAACTAATTTAACTAATTTTTATGAATTCATGAATAATAATGAGAAATTAATATGAAATAATCATGTGAAATAATTAATGTGAAATAATAATGTGAAATTAATGAGTGGTTGACTAAAACCCCAATTAACTAACATTTCATCAAACATAATAAATTTAACTAATTTTTATGAATTCATGAATAACAATGTCAAATAATTATCATAAATAATATGAGAAATTAATGCTATAAACTTGGTAGTTGAGTTAAATACAAAAATATACCTTCAAGTGATAAGAAAGTGATGAATATCCACCAAAATCACACCTTACACATTAATGATGAATTGATAAGTGCGTGGGAATTAATTGATGGGTTTATAAGAGAGAGTAGAAGAACATAGTAATGGAGTGAGAGAGGGGAGTTAATTGAGAAATGGAGTGAGAGAAAGGGAGGTGGGGGGAGAGAGAGAGAGAGAGAGAGAAAGGGGGGATCTCTCTCTTCCCCTTTCTCTCTCTCCTCATTTTCTTAGGTTTTTTAATTTTTTAAAAGGGGCCTATTTACATGAGATAAAAATTGAAAGGGTATACTTGGAATTTAAGGAAAAACTTAGAGGAGTCCACGTATGTAAGTATTGTATTTTAAAAATTAGGTTTATAGATAAATTTAAAAAGACAATTAGGTTTAAGATATAAACAATAATAATTGGGTTTATAGGTAAAGTTAGAGTAAACAAATATGGCTACAAATAAAACCCCTTTTTTCTTTACTAGAACAAATTTTCATATTAAACCCATTTAATGTTTTTATTAACAAATTCGACCCACTCTCATTTTATTTCTCAAAACCAACCCATTTCGTGGCCACGTCAGTAGCGTGGCCACGAAATGGGTCGGTTTTTTTAATGATGTCTCTAAATAGTCAGGGTTACCAACCCTGACTATTTAGTTATGTACAAGTTAAATCAGTCGGGGTTTCTAACCCCGATAGTTTTAGTGCCCTATCTAATTGGTCGGGGTTGGTAACTTTGACTATTTCGAAAGCCCATTTCGAAACGGTCGGGGTTCCCAAATCCGACCATATGACAGAGAGCTCTGGCCCAGTCGCCGAAGGAGCTAAAAATGGTCGGGGTTGGGAACCCCGACCATTTAGCAGAAGGGAGTTTTCCTACGCCAAAATGGTCGACTTTGGAAACCCCGATCGTTTCGTGTACGTGCACAAAATTGTCGGGGTTCCCAACCCCGACCATTTGGCAGACTCTACTACACACACTTTCAGCTGGAAATTCAAACTCCTGCTGTTACATATCAATCCACAAAATTACAATCACAATAACACACATAATCATAATAACACACATACTAATCAGTAATATCAAATAAAAATCCATAATCAATCGGATACATACCATGCAATTCACATACTAATAATCAATACTCAATCGAATACATAATATTTAGTTTCAAACGCAAACATCCTACCCCCTGACACGTTCACCTTCAACATGAGCTCGGATGAGTTCCTCGTCCGGTTGTGTGTGAAGTTAGGAGTGCATGACATCCTCATCGACTCGAACTGACTGTGAACATCCGGCGTAGGCCTGCTGTGAGCCGCCAGCTTCATCATGTGCACCACTTGAGCCTGCCCCCGTGTGTCCTCGGAACCGTCAACGACCGTACTCAATTGGTCGCTCCTCACGGCCATCACATCTTATATTACGCATCCTCTGAAGAGCGGACCGAATCTTTTTGATCATGTGAATGAACGTGTTCCTCGGCCTTGGCTTGGTCGTCATTCGGATTGCATCATGCGACATAGTAGAAAGTTCTTCGAGCTCTTATACCTATAAGATAAAAACCCAAAGAAAAATATTATGATTTGGATGATAATAAAATAAAACTCACAAGATAACTGTATATTTTGTTTATACACTTACCAACTCTCTCTCAACTCGGCCTCTTGGTATGTACTCCTCAGGGGCTTTGTTCTCCTGAAATATCCAACGGCGAGTAATCCCCAATACCACCGCAAATACACACCTAGGTCAGGTGCATCAGCCCTCTCCATCACCAACTGTTCTTCTCTCCAATCCCACCTCCCAATGTAAGCTTAGTGAATATGTTCCCAATTTTGACGATGTGCACCTTGCTGGCCTCTTTGTTTTGATGATGTTTAACAAATAATTTATAACTAATGTTGTTTGTCTAGTGTTTGTGTTTATCTATTTATTATAGACAAACAACATGTTGGAGGATGGATGGAATTGCGCATTCACGATTATATCCAATGGAGGTTGGCGGATATAGTGGTTGAAGCAATGTAATTCAAGTTCAAGATCCAAGTTCAAGCTTCATCCGCAAGTGTACCAAGTCAAGTTTATTGAAGATCAAGATTGCTTGGATAACATTTAGTTTTAGTGTTATATTATGTGTTGGTACTTTAAGCTCAATATAATATGCATACACATTTTATTAGTTTCTTTGTATATATATATAGTTATAGATATATACATAAGTTAAGTTTTGGTTTCTATGTATATTTAGTTATATATATACATACATGGTTTGAGTTTTCAATTTTTAATATAAAACAATTGAATATAATTAGAAAACATATTTTTGTTTCATACTTACATGCATATATATGATTTCATCAATATTAATTTTATTTAGTTCAATGAAATCATGTTTTAGTGCATTATATGTGTATTTTGATAAAATACTATATTTATTGTTTATAGACTTCATAACAATAGTTTACATCTTTCTTCAAGTCTATAAAATCATTTTGTAATGTTTTAAAACATGGTTAAGCTAAAATGTCAAAACTCATATGTTTACATTTTCATGGTTTGGACTATTTTGTAAAATAATGATATTTTTCATTTGGAATGTCCTTTTTGAAAACCAGTCTTTATAGAATATTTATTATCATGTCTACAATCATTTCTCAAAGTTTTATATTTTTTAGAATTTATTTGATATTTTTAAACAATGTTTTAAAATTAGAAAACAGTTTTCAAACCTGAATTTTTCATGTGTCAGTTTACGGTCGACCGCCACGGTCGACCGCCCCTGAGTCTAGAGACTCAGGAAGTTTTTTCAGAGGCTCGCGGTCGACCATGATGGTCGACCAGATGCTCTCGCGGTCGACCGTGACGATAACAGTCAAATTTGCTTCAACAGCTCTTTCCTGAGCTGTTTTCTATGGGCTTTTTGGTCTTTTGTTTAGGGTTTTTTGGCTGAGGTTTTGGAAGGCTATATATACCCCCCTTGCTCTCATCTTTCACAAGTAACCAAGAAATGTTTTAATAAAGTTTTAATAAGGATTTAAGTATTGTTTAAGTTTGTTTAAAAAGCTTTTAAGCAATTGAGAATTTGTTTTGTGAAAACAATTTCACAAGAGCTTGAGGAAGATCATCCATCGGTGTTTGAGCATCCAACTCTTCTACCTCTCTCTCTTGATCTATTGAGAAGTTTTCTAAACTCTATTTCTAGCTTTATACCTATTTGTTTGATTATCATTTTATTAAAGCTAGTTTTATATTGAGTTTAGATTTGATTTCACTCATTATTTACACACACCCACTTGAGCTTATTGTATTTACATTCATAGTATAATTGGGTTGTAGGTTTGTGTAACCTAGAGAGTGAGCTTATAATTCGTTCTCATCCATTGTAGAGAACAAACACTTTGTATTGTGCTTAATTGTGAGATTCACTTTGTATTGCACTAGTACACCGAGAGGAGTGTGTGGTGAGAGTCGGGGTTGCTTCTAAGAGGAGTTGTGTCGGTTGACGAACCTAGGAAGAAGTTGTATCCGAGCACTTGAGGAAGGACACAGAGTGACCAACACTTAAAAGGGTGTGTAGTGTAGTTACATTATGTTATTATGTAGTGTAAACGTTATTCGGGTGATCGTAGAAAACCCGGTTGTGATAGTGGATTTCTCCCCGGAAGTAGGGAGCGGAGACGTAGGACGGAAGGTCCGAACTCCGTAATCATTTGCTTGTGTTTGAGTTTGCTTTGGTGTTTCATTTGTGCTTAGTATTTATTCTTTCTTGTCGCCATAGTCTATTGCCCTATCACTTTTGTAGTTTGTTTATTTCACCCTTGTGTTAGTTTATTGCATATATTTTACTATATATCTCATTGCTAGGATATTGCTCTTTGTTCATATTGCTTATTCTTACTTGTAACATATTGTATTTCTATCTTGCAAGAATAATTTATTAATTAGTTTTAATTGGCATAAAATCGGATTAGATTAGCATAAGATCCAAATCACCCCCCCCCTCTAGGGTCTAACACACCTTTTCTGGGATTTCTCTCTATTATCTCCACAGGATCCGGGATATGTTGTCATAGCCCAAGTTGTCGGAGTACACGGTCGGGCATGTGCATCTCGACAATCTCAAAACATATGATCGGAATGCGAGCACGCCATACATCTGGCTCTTCTCTGCATATATCTGGTAGTGACTCTAAAACTAGTTCATATGGCATCCACTTGACCTATAAAAAGATAAAACAAAGCAGATTTCAGTAATAAATAATGTAATGATTGAAAATTTTTAGATATTATGATTTAATACCTGTTCGTCCTCCATTTGATCGAGCTCATTCCTATAGAAGTTTTCATGGCCCTTTGGTGAGGTATGCCAAGTTCTGGATACATTCCATCTATTTTATATACAATGAGTTAGTATAGTTTGAAATAAATGTATAAAATTACATGTAATGATATTTTTTTAAAATAACTTAGTAATACCTGTAACCTAACGGAATATGGCCATCAAGAGCACGTGGCTCCCTCAAATTTGAGCAACCCAAATGCAATCTTTCCTAAGACCATATTTGTAGCAGAGTGAGACAACCCTTGAATTCTTTATTTTGAACAAGAGCCACTTTGGTCATCTCCCTATACAGATATGCTAACACGACACTCCCCTATGACAATCCACCATAATCCACAAGATCCTCCAGGAGTGGCAACCACCTCACGTGCATCGAATCCTTCATGGAATTTGGGAAAAGAATAGTACCGATCATGTGAAGTATGTATGCACGGGCATACATCTTGACGATCTCCTCGGTCGCATCGATCGGAACATTCATGTAATTGTTTCTCAACCATTCAAGCTTGATCCTTCCACCCCTCATGTGAGGAACTTGACCCAGCAATGCTTCACACTTCCCTGACCCATTCAAGCTTGATCCTTCCACCCCTCATGTGAGGAACTTGACCCAGCAATGCTTCACACTTCCCTGACTAGTTGAAGTCGTTGCTACCTGTGACAACATCTACATCCACTCTGAGTCCAAGCAAAACCCCAACATCCTGTAATGTAATCGTCGACTCTCCTTGGCGCATGTGGAATTTGTTTGTCTCGGGCCTCCATCGTTCAACCAGTGCCGTCAAGAGAGCCCAATCAAGTCTCGCCCATTTAATTTGTGAGCACGCAAAGAAGCATGCTTGACGGACATAATATTGGATGTGTGGATCGGTCAACTCCCAGCTCGAATGTGCACGAGTATGATCAACGATAGTAATGCTTAGGGCCTGCATATAATAAACAGTGCAAATGTTCAGTAACAATCAATAACTTAGAATAATTGATATGACCAAAAATGTAATTTATAACTATCAATCTAATTACCTCCCTAGTGTCAATATTCGTGGATCGATGTCGAGGTTGGTCATAAAGGACCTCATACGTCAATGGTCTCGCCTCCATATCTGCACATTTGATGATATAAATGAAGTAGAATATAATGAAGTAAAATAAAAGTTCAAATTTTGAATATAAATGAAGTAGTGATGATATAAATGAAGTAGAATATAATGAAGTAAAATAAAAGTTCAAATTTTGAATATAAATGAAGTAGAATAATTAATAAAAATTAAATTAATAATGAAGTAAAATAAAAGTTCAAATTTTGAATATAAATGAAGTAGAATAATTAATAAAAATTAAATTAACTGTACCCATTAATTGCTATCTATTTGGATTGGTGGGACAATAAGATCTTCTGTGGCCCGGTTGTCTACAATATCCACACCTATTTTTTGTTAGAACTCCTTCCTGACCTCCATCCATCGTAGATTTTATGCATGTTGATCTCGGGCGTCCGACTTGTCTCTTAAATTCAGGAGGTAACACATGCGGCCCGTTATAGGGTGGCCGGTAACGACTATCTACTATAGGATTAAAAAACTGACTGTATGAATCTCTATAGTGGCTTGATTGATACCACTCAGAAGCGTATGTGTAATACGATATATTTGTACCCCCAAATTGCTTGGTCGTAACTGCTATAACATGTTAACATGGCAATTTTTGTAATTCTGGTCTGCTTGACACGAGCTCTATAATCTCTTCATTTTTAGGGTGAACAATGTCCCCCACTTTGCTCCATCCTCTTACCGCTTGACAAAAATACCGATTTAGTCTATAAAATGTCCTTGCAACCAACGCCTGTATGGGCATTGCTCGAGCCCCCTTAAGTACACCGTTGAAGCTTTCAGAACAATTAGTTGTCATCATGCAATAGCGATTCCCGCCATCTATTGTACTTGACCAAAGCCCTTTTTTAAATTAGCTCTAGTGTGCCGTAAGCAATAGCGGTGATTGTGATGAGAGCCAAATCTACTGTACAAGGCTCTTGGAATACCTTTCATCCTATCGGATATAAATGTAATTATCCTAGGAGGCAACATATTAAAAATATATAATTGGATGCAAGAAAAAAACCACTCCCAATTTTCACTATTCTCGACCTCTACAACATTAAAAATATATAATTGGATGCAAGAAAAAAACCACTCCCAATTTTCACTATTCTCGACCTCTACAACTGCGAAGGCCAAAGGAAATAAGCCCTCCCAATTTTCACTATTCTCGACCTCTACAACTGCGAAGGCCAAAGGAAATAAGCCCTCATCTGCATCTATTCCTGTAGCGACAAGCAATACACCCTTATATTTACCGTATAAGTGTGTCCCATCAATGCTAAGGATCAGCCGACAAAATTTAAATCCCTCGATCGAAGGACCAAATACCCAAAATACAGAGGAGAATTTATGAACCCCCAGATTGATCTCTTTGGTTATGGGTTTGTATTCAGATCCAGGATTGCTTCTTTTGATTGCATTAAGATATTGAGGCAGTGTCGTGTAAGACTTCTCCCAATCACCAAATATTTTTATCATCGCAATTCTCCTTGCATTCCACGTTTTGCTATACGATATTTCAATCCACTTATCATGTGACACTCTATCAATTATGTCATCAGGTTTTAGTTCAAGCTTCTTCTTTACTTTTGACATAATCAACTGAGCTATGTAAGAGGCGGAGGCACCACTGTGGTCTCTCTCGAACATTGGATTGTTACATGTGTGAACACCGTAATATTTTGTGATCCTAAAATACTCATTATGTTTCTTTTCAGCAAAATGCATATAACTTCCAAGGACATGCGTAATCAGACTCATTCCCCTCTGCCCGACCTTGCCTTTGTGTATTCATAAAACAGATTGCCTCATAACTTGTGCGATTGCTTTTTAATTTGCTTGAATTTGACCAACTTTTTGATTGAGTAATCACGAATAGCATTAACTAATTGGTCTTTAGTCTCAAATAATTCACCAACTCTGAAAGGGACCTCCTCATCATGTCCTCTATTGGATGAACTTTCGCCAATGCGCATATCATGTACTGTGGAAGAACGAACCCACTCATCATCCTTAAACTCGTCGGGGGGTGATTCTTCGTACTCAACATATTCATTATTAACATAAGCTTCATCTGGCCAATCCGGATTCTCTTCATCATCTTCACCCACAAATTGCATGCTGTCAATTGGTGCACTATCTTCATCTTTACCATCAGATGCGTCGTTTCTTTCATCCTCTTCATATGAAGGTGTACCACTGTGATATTGAAATTGAGTCCGCTGCATTTCACTCGAAGAAGAAAGAAAGCCTTCAGACTCAACTCCCAAATCTGACATGCGTGGGAATTCTCCTGGAGGGTTGAATATTTGGTCCGTCCTATGTGGCATCATTTCAATAAACAATTCTACCGTTGGTTGTGACTTGCTCAAATTAAACAAAATACTTATCGAATGATCGTTTGAGATCTCAATTGCGGACGTTCTATCATAAGTTATCGGCCAATTGCATATTATTTTTAGTCGATACTCTCGTGGGTCAATTGTCGTAACTCGATGCAATTCATTAACTAAGTCAATGTAACTATATGATTCCGATATCATTAACGAGATTGTCACTCCTCCGACGTACATTGGCATATTATTCATTCCATAATTAATCGTTACACCATAAGAGCAAGCAATAAAAATCATATTATTCAACCTATGCAAAACAAAATTATATCATTTAAATGCAAAAAAATTTAAATAATATTATCAATTACAACCCTACACCCCAATTATAACCCTAAAACCAAATTACAACCGTAAACCCCCCAAATCCTAAACCCTAAAATTGACCCACAAATCCTAAACCCTAAAATTGAGTATTCTATGCCTCAAATGTTTAATTTCAACTATAACAAGAATAAATTTTCTAAATAAACCACTACAAATAGAGTTCAAACACTATAAATTCGTTTTGGAGAGAAAACCCTAGATTTCTACGTGTTAAAAGAGGAGCGAAGGAAGAGAAAGTACATGTTAGATCTTTCACGATGAATTCCGCACAAAAAATGGCGTTGAAATGCGCGAGTTTTGGCTTGGGAGATGACAACGACGAAGAGAGGCGACTGGGAACTCGCTGAGAGGCGATTGAGATCGTGGAATAAGGGCTGGGAACGACCTGGGGGTTTATATAGGCGGCGGGACCCAGAATAAAATAGTCGGGTTTGGGAACCTCGACTATTTTCCTTAGCCAATTTCGACTCGTCGGCTGGGTTGGGTGGATAGTCTCTGCTAAATGGTCATGGTTGGCAACCCCGTCCATTTCGAAGTATGATTTTCGAAATAATCGGGGTTACCAACCCGGCATATTAGACATAGCCCTAAATTAGTCGAGTTTGAAAACCCCGACTATTTTAGCTTGTAGATAGCTAAATAGTCGGGGTGCCAAACCTGAATAGCTAAATAGTCGGGTTGACAACTCTAACTACTCAGAGACGTCATTAAAAAAACCGAAACATATAGTGGCTACGAATAAAATGGGAGTGGACAGAATTTGTTAATAAAAACATTAAATGAGTTTAATTTGAAAATTTGTTCTTCTTTACTACTCTTCACTGCAGCGATCTCTTCTGTCGATCATTCAATTCCTCGCAAAGAAAAATGACGCGACCTGCTCCTTCTCGGCTGGCCTTCTCCTCGGCGATGGCGGCCAAAGCCCGACGACTCGACGAGGAGCCCGGCGAGGTCATCGAGTCAGCCCCACCCCTCAGCGTTGGCGAAGAGAGGGCCATCCGCCGCGGCCGGCGTTGGACTCAGGAAGAAGCTTCTCAAGGGCGGCCGAGGATGGGAGACCCCTTTCCTTGGCGATGAAGTCACGAGTTCGTTACTAATTTCTTGAAATGAGTTTCGATTAGTTTCTTGAAATTTGATGATTGATGTCTTGTTGCGCAGTTCATTATGTGGGTTTGATGAAAGATGGGACGCAGTTCGTCTCGACGAGAGAGGAGGCGGAGCCTCAAACTATCAAGCTTGGTCACAGTAAGTAATGGAAAGGTTTGCTTTTTTAAATTCCTTTTTATGATTTACAATTATTCTTCAAAATTTTATTGATTCACCTAAAGTTAGAATTATAATCTTATCTCACTGCCCGTCCTGTTTAAGTTTCAATTTGAACATCTCTTAATTAGAAAATGAAAAATGAAAAAAGTGAAAATAAAAAAAAGCTAACAATGAATTTTTTTTATAATCAAATCTTTCCAATTTTAATCTCATAGTAGAATTTAAAACAATCATCATATATGAATCATCGGGCTTTGTATCTCTTTTCATGTGAAAATGCAATATTGGGTTAAAAAAATATTTTTTTAAAGAACATTCCTTACTATTAGGGGCTGTTTGGTTCGCTATTATAAGGGGTGGAAAACTTAGAAAACCTCTCCACGTCAGATTTTTAGTCCTCTACGTCAACTTTTTTGTTTCCGTCCATTTCTTTGTGCCGCTTTGGTTCGTTCGGATGGAAGAGGGAAAACTCTGCTGAAATCGCCGCCACCTCAGATTTTTTTCCCTCTCCGATTTCCTTCCTCAACCGAGTGAAATTGATGAAAACTCTGCCACGTCAGCTTTTTTTCCTTCTCTGCTTTGTTTACAAAAGTTTTCTTTTTTTTTCTATGCGAACCAAACACAAGAAAAATAAATACATTGGTTTCTCACCATTTTTTATGTGCGAAACAAAGCAAAACAATCTATTTCTTGGAAAAGTTTGTAAAACTCAAAACTTGTATTTCTTTACATGGAATTGCATTTCTCTATATCAAGGAAACGAACCAAACAGCCCCTTAGAGGAATATTTATTAGTTTAGAGAATTTTGTTAACAATGTCAGTAGAAGGAGGTTTTCTTTTTTTCGTTTTCTTTTGTTTTTAATTTAAATTTTTTTTAATTCAGTATTAGAAGGAGGTTTTCAAATAACTAAGAAATACATGCTTTTCTTTTTTTAATTTTTATTTTAGTTATTTCCTTAAAAGAGATTCTCCAAAATTTTCCATATACTAAAATCTCTAAATGTAGGTAAATATGATAAAGAGGATGAGGAAGTTGTGGGTATTTTCGGCAAAAGAAAAATTAAATGCATTATTAACTAAGGAAGGTAGTCAATGTGATTTAATCATGAAAATTTAGTTCATTTGTTGATCAACTAATAGTATTCGGAGGGATTTCTGATTCTAATATTCTGAGAGGTCTTTCCAAAATTTACTCTTTTCTAAACTGGGATAAGATTGCAGCTATGGATATACTCTTAAGGCAATAAATTTTATCCTGAATGAACTAGGGGAGTTATTTACTGGGTTGGATGATGGTATTTCGACTATGAAGAAGGGAGAGTTGGCATTGTTCACATTGTTGTTGAAGCCTGGACATGGGGATCTTGGTGTCCGGTGGAGCATTCCTCCGGGTTCCGAAGTTCAATTTGAGGTGGAATTGGTGTCATGGCTGACGGTTGTGGATGTGTCGAAGGATGGTGGGATTGTTAAGAAAATTCTTGTTGGAGGGGATGATGTACAAACTGGCGATCTCGATGAAGTTCAAGGTTGGCCTAGCTTTACTAAAATGTGCTTTTGTCCTTTATTTCAAGGGTTTTTTTTGTCTAATTTTGTTTAGCATTTGTCATGGTTTTATGGTTTTCCTTGCTTGTTTATATTTTCTATTTCAGTCAAGTATCAAGTCAGGTTAGTCGATGGATCACTACTTGTGGAGAGTCCAGAAGAAGGATTGTGGTTTCATATCAATGAAGGTATTGTATTCTCTGTGACAAACCTTAGATTTATCAATCAGACATTTTAATTTGATTGGAATATCTACTCAAATATATAATTATAGAGGACAAAGTGGAAGTAGTGCAAAGTTTGAAGGAATGAACATTCTGTATCCCAAGTGTAGGGGTTATGGTCATTTCAGTTAAAAAAATCGATGACCTTTCTTTCCTTTGTCAGTTAAATTCGAAGAGATGAAGTGCATGTAAGATCTCAACATTTCAACTTCCTTACAATGCTGACTGGGCTAGTGAAATATCTCTGCTAATTAAAATATTTAATTCAAAATATTTAGAGGATGTGATAAATTGATCAAGTCACAACTTAAAAAAATAATTTCTCCATAATTGATATATACGTGTTGTACCTGTCTATTGTTTTTATATATAATTTATGAAAATTCAAATCTCTTGAACGTGCATTTGTACAAGTAGGAATTCTAGCGATGAAGAAAAAAGAATTCATAAGTTTGCCTAAAGTTTCCCTGTCATCAAGCTCATTTGCATAATCACTACACATCACGCAGGTCATCTTTTACCAGCATTTACAAAGGCCGTGAAGACTATGAAAAGAGGCGAGAAGGCTGTTGTAACTGTTCAACCACAATGTATGCCTTACAATCCTACTGTTAAAAGGTTTATTTATCCTTTCCTGGCTTGTTCATCTTGTCCATATACTAGTTAATTAAATTGACCACATTCTCCATATTTAGTAGAAGCCATGGTTCTTGCTTGATTATCTATTGACAAATATTTGCGTGTCTTAAATATTGAAGAATGCTTGATTATCGCATATATAGGAGAAGGCATGGTCCTTAATGCCTGAACGTGTAAATACTTCACATCCAAAGAGTCTTCAAGTTCAATCTAAATTTAGATGTCCTTTGGAAAGCTTGATTTGATGATAAAATGAATGTTAATCCAGCTCTTCAAATTACTGTTGCAGAGAGATGTGTTTGCAATGTGGAAATTATTTCCTTGTCACATAAATCACATCTATCATTGTGGTGGTTTTTGTGTAATTTTGAAGGTTTATGGAGGTTTTCTATGCCAAAACCCTAGTAAGTTTCGGGGTTTTGAGTAATTTAGCCTTTTATTTTATGGGGGTTTCCAATATGTACCCCAAAATTATAGGTAATTTAAATTTTCCTTCCCAAATCATTATAATTCTAAAATTGCCTCTGAAATTGTTTTGTTATCTCAAATATACCCCCTATCTTCTCTTAAAATTTTAATTCTTTTTACAGCCAATCTTTATAACCCTATTTTAATTATTTTTTAAAAGGTAGCAACATAAAATTAATTCACTATAAGTCTAAAACTGATCCAATATAAACAAAATTCAATCCGTAAAGAGAATTAGATTGCGAACTAGCATTCTGCTTCTCTTGCTTTTGCATTTATGGTTTTCCCAATTCCTCCACACGGCGTTCTTGCATATTTCATTCGACACGACCTCTCCAGTCCTTTCACCTTCTAGTGTGTGAATGATCACTTTGTCGAAGTACCATTAGGCCTTGGGCAGCGACGTGCTCAGCTGAGACCACAAGTTGACGACCGTGTACATCCACGTTTTTTGATTAGGAGTAACCCTATGCCAACACACACTTCTGTTAGACCCTAGAGGGGGGGTGATTAGGGTCTTATGCTAATCTAATCCGATTAAATGCCAATTAAAAACTAATTAACAAGTTATATTCTTGCAAGATAGATATACAATAGTTATAAGCAAGAATAAGCAATATACACAAAGTGATATATCCTATATGATGAAATATATTATGAGTTATATGCAAGGATATGAAACTAAGGGTGATATAAACATAAACAAGATAAGCAAGATAGTGGATAATATGAACTAAGAGCAAATGACAAAGGCGATATAAACAATAGGCATGAATGTAAAAGAACGCCAATGACAAACTCAAACACACGATATGATCACGGAGTTCGGACCTTCCGTCCTACGTCTCCGCTCCCCACTCCCGGGGAGAAATCCACTATCACGACCGGGTTTTCTACGCTCACCCGAATAACGTTTACAACCACACAGTGTCGGTTTTCAACGCTCACCGAACAACGTCACTCCTCACAATCGGTTTCCTAGTTCACCGAAAACTTTCACCCCACACTCGGTTTCTAGCTCACCGAAAACCTCACAACACACTCGGTTTCTAGCTCACCGAAAACCTCACAACACTCACAATGTAACAAATATAAATTTGTTCTCTACAATAGATGAGAACACAATGAAAGCACAACTCAAGGTTACAATCTCTCACCACCCAACTATACTATGTATGTAAATACTAAAAGCTCAAGTGGGTGTGTGTAACAATGAGATTCAATAAAATCTAACTCAATTAACAAACTAGCAATAATAAGAATATGAAAATCAATAATGAAATTGCTAGAGAAAAGAGTTAGAAAACTTCTCTAAGAACACAAGAAGAGGATGAAGGGGATTGAGAATGAATCCCTCAATCTGCAGTGAAAACTTCCTCCTTTGTAAACAGAAACCCAAACTCAAAACAAACAGTAAAACCCTAAACCCTTGCTTAAACTTTTCTTTTCTTTTAAAACATTTCTTAATTGGTTTGAGAGTTGAAGACAATGGGGTATTTATACCCTCTCACAACTCAGCCAACAAACCAGAGCAAAAGACAAAACAGCCCCAAGGCAACGGTCAAAAAACTAGCCGTTGCAAACTGAAGGAACACTCGTCGGTCGACCGAAAAATTCGTCGGTCGACCGAAAATTTTCATCGGTCGACCGGACCGGTCGACCGACAGGCTTCTGTCGGCCAGGAAACTTTTGACCTCAGGTTCGGTCGACCGATCCGGTCGACCGAAAACTGACACTCAAAAAACCTGATTTTAAAATGCTGTTTAAAAATATCAAATAAATTCCAAAAAATGTAAAACTTTGGGGAATGATTGTAGACATGATAATAAACATGCTACAATGACTGGTTTCGAAAAAGGACTTCCCAAATGAAAAATATCATCATTTTACAAAATAGTCCAAAACATGAAAATACGAGATACTTGAATTTTAATGTTTTGACATAAACCAACTTTTGAAACTTTGTGAAATGTTTTTATAGACTTAGTAAAACATGTATAAACTGATATTGAAGTCTATAAACTAAGAATACAATATTTTCACAAATACAATAGAAAATGAAACCTATGAGTATGTATATGAAAATATATTTGTTTCATATCTATGTAGATAAACCAAATCACAATAATAAATATGAAACATGTAATTTCATATTTATAAACATGAAAACCAAAACTTGTGTTGTATATATATGTGATTACATATATATACAAGGAAACTAATAAAATGTGTGTGTATAGATAATTGAGCTTAGAGTACTTAACACACATAATATAAATCCTAAACTACATTACCCAAGCAATCTTGATCTTCAATTAAGCTTGACTTGGTAAACGTTGCGGATGAAGCTTGAACTTGATCTTTAACTTGAATTGTTGTATAGGCTTCAATCCGACATTCCGCCAACCTCCTTTGGATATCATCGTTGAAGCGCAATCCATCCAACCTCCAACTACGTTGTTTGTCTACAATAAATACGAAAACACAAATACTAGACAAACAACATTAGTGGTAAATTGTTTGTTAAACATCATCAAAACAAGAAGGCCAACAATCTCCCCCTTTTTGATGATGACAAACAATTTACAAAAAGGATATATGCATGAAAGGAAATGAACATACAATGTATAATATATCATGCATATAAACAAGAAAGAATATACTCACAATATTTCTCCCCCTTTGACAACATCAAAAAGGGGACAAAAGAATTAAGAGAGCGAAAGCTCCCCCTACAAATAAGCATGGGTGAGTATGAAGCAAGTATAGGGATTGCTCCCCCTATCAAAATGACATAAAGAATATATGAAATGAAGATCATGGCAAACATATGTGAGCAAGCATAGATGGAAAATATGCTAAACACAACTCACATACTTAAAGACAATGAGAACACATATGAATATATCAATGTGAAAGAAGTGTCTCATTAGCACAAAAAATATAGAAACCATATAAAAGAATAGATTTATGAAATCAAAAGAAGAGGAACATGAGAAACATGCAAAAAAGTTTTCAAATGAAAACAAATCCATCAAAAGAAATCATAAATCAAAGTTTATATCCAAAAAGTCGATGTTTGATTAATGAAAGAATTTTTCTTTGAAAAATTTAATCAAACCACATATAGAATACATTATAAGGCACGAATAGATGATCCATAAGCACAAACACATAAATATCATCATATAAGTGAAATATAATGAATTCAAAGCAACAAATCAAAAACAAGACCTTTAACAAAAGAATTTTAAGAGAGGCAATAATATATCAAGCTCTTAAGCTTGTTCCAACCCATATAATCATTCTAGCATCCGGTAAACATGATTTGGGAATAAACACCCAATAAACCCGGAGGGTTATATAAATGCAAACCTCTCATTAAAGCAAAACCAATGATCATAAAAACAAAAGAATTTAGCCAATAAAAGGAATTGTTTTCATAAAAGTTTAAAACGCATTTTTCAAAACCAAGAAAGAGAAAAAATAAAAAGCAACAAATCAAAACAAAATCTTTAGCAAAAGAATTTCAAGAGAGGCAATAATATATCAAGCTCTTAAGCTTGTTCTAACCCATATAATCTTTCTAGCATCCGGTAAACATGATTTGGGAATAAACACCCAATAAACCCGGAGGGTTATATAAATACACACCTCTCATCAAAATCAAAACTAATAATCATGAAAACAAAAGATTTGATAAAAGAAAATTTGTTTTCATAACCAAAAGATCTTAAAACATAATTTTCAAAACCAAGACAAAGAAAAATAAAAATACTAAAATTCTTTGTTTAAAATCAAATTTCTTTTGGTACCCAAGAACTCTTGGTACCAAACGATTTAGGGACATGACCCCTATCATTCAAGCTCAAAGCCCTAGGGTTATGAACCCATTTGGGCGCATTTAGTGCACGGGTCCGGTCATAGCAATAATTATGCAAATGACCCATTCGATTGCAATAAGTGCAATGAAGAGGATGCATTTGGTTATGTTGACCATGTGGATGTGCACGAGGAACATTTGCAAATAAAGATGGTCTTTTAAGATTATTTTGCAAATGAGAAACATTTTGAAATAATGTTGGTCTACTTGAAATATTTTGCGATTTAGAAACTTTTCGCAAATCAAAACAAAACTTGGCTAAGTGACCAACTCTACCACAAAAATCAACTTTATGAGTGTGTGCATGTACATGTGTGTGTGATGAAGAAGCCTTATGAGATGCACAAGAAGCATTGATATTACTATTTTTAGATTTTTTTGCATCATAGCAAAATTTAGATAAATGGCCTTTACGACCACAAATAGAGCACTTATAAATTTTGCTATACATGTGTGCATGATGTGTGATATGTTTAGGTGTAGTAGCATGAGACTTAGCACACATGTTCATAAGCTTATCATGGTTTACCATACATGTTTTTAAGGTTGAATCTAAACAAGATACGCGATGTTTAACTTGACTCAACTCAACATTTTGCATACATGTATAGGAAATAGAAGTAGATGAAACATTATCATTTCTAAAAGAATTAAACTCATTTCTAATAGTTTCTACTTCTATCATGGCATCATTATTAGCATGAGTTAAGCTAGATATAGATGAAGTCAATTTTTCATTTTCCAATTTTAACATATCATTAATTTCTTTAAGAGCAACATTTTCTTGAGAAATAATATCAAAATTGGAAACTAGCTTATCATGATTGGATTTTAAACCAACATGCTTGCTTTTAAGATCAATAAAATTATTTTGCAATTTAGTATAGGCATGAGATAATCTATCATATGCACAAGCGAGTTCATCAATAGATAAATCATTATCGAAATCGGAATCGCTTACTACACAAGAGTTATCCTCTTGTGGCCGTGTGCATGATGCTCCACATGAACTTGAAGAAGAATCCTCCAAAGCTTGTCGGATTGCCTCCAAGTCCCCTTGATGTGCTTCAATAAATTTCCAAAGTTTGTAAGCACTATCAAAATGAACAAATATGTTAGAAAAGGATGAGTCAAAAGCATTAAGCAAAAATTCTAACAAACGCTTGTTCATTGTAAACATTTTATTATCATGATCGCTCCACTTAAATTTCTCCAATGTGGGCACAATATAAGCATAATCAATAACTTCCCATAAGTCGATATTTCTAGATTCAACAAATAGTTTAAATCTAGAAGCCCATTGTGCATAGAGGAAATTAATGAATTTAGGAGCAACATTTGATTCATAGCCTAAACGAAATACATTTATATTCATGATATATATATGAAAATATGCAAGCAAGACAAAAGTAATCATAACTAGATTAGCACAAATAAGATAACTTGGATCTTTAACTCAAGGTGGTTAGACCTTAAATCAAAGAGCACCAAGCTCTGATACCAATTGTTAGACCCTAGAGGGGGGGTGATTAGGGTCTTATGCTAATCTAATCCGATCAAATGCCAATTAAAACTAATTTAGCAAGTATGAAATACCACAAGATATATGAGCTAGGATAAGCAATGTAAACAATGAGATATATCCTATATGATGAAATATATATATATGTAAGGATATATAAACTAACACAAGGGTAAACAATATGAACTAGATAGTGGATCATATAAATGATGAGCTAATGACAATGGCAACAAGAATTATAAACACAAGTATAAATAAACGCCAAAGCACACTCAAACACAAGATATGATCACGGAGTTCGGACCTTCCGTCCTACGTCTCCGCTCCCCACTCCCGGGGAGAAATCCACTATCAACCGGGTTTTCTACGTTCACCCGAATAACGTTTACACCTCACAGTATCGGTTTTCAACGCTCACCGATCAACGTCACTCCTCACACTCGGTTTCTAGCTCACCGAAAACCTCACTACACACTCGGTTTCTAGCTCACCGAAAACCTTACAACACTCACAATGTAACAAATATAAATTTGTTCTCTACAATAGATGAGAACACAATGAAAGCACAACTCAAAGTTACAATCTCTCACCACCCAACTATACTATGTATGTAAATACTAAAAGCTCAATGTGGGTGTGTGTAACAATGAGTAAAATGAAATCTAACTCAAATAGCAAACTAGCAATAATTAATATATGATAAATCAATAATGAAATTGCTAGGGAAAAGAGTTAGAAAACTTCTCTATAAACACAAAGAGAGGATGAGAAGATTTTGAGGATGAAATCCTCAACTGGTGATGCAAACTCCTCTTTGTAACAGCAAACCCCAAAAACAAACTAAACAAACTCAAACCCTTGTTTAAAACTTTCTTAAACTTGTTTTTAAAACTCTCTTAATCAGTTTGAAAAGATATCAGCAATGGGGTATATATACCCACTAGAAATCTCAGCAAAAACCCCCAAAACAAATGACAAAACAGCCCCCAGAGAAACAGCTCAGAAATAGCCGTTAGTAGCCAACGGCTATATTGTCGGTCGATCGAAAATTCCGTCGGTCGACCGATGAGAGCAAAAACACGAAGAAAACTTTCTGGACTAACGTCGGTCGACCGGAAATTCTGTCGGTCGACCGATTTGAGCTCTCGGTCGACCGGACCGGTCGACCGACGAACTCTCTGTCGGTTACTGAGCAAATGAACAATTTACCGGTCGACCGGTGCGGTCGACCGAAAACTGATATGAAAACTGTTTATCTGATTTTGAAATGCTGTTTAAAAATATCAAATAAATTCCAAAAAATGTAAAACTTTGGGGAATGATTGTAGACATGATAATAAACATGCTACAACGACTGGTTTCGAAAAAGGACTTCCCAAATGAAAAATATCATCATTTTACAAAATAGTCCAAAAACATGAAAACCTGAAAATTGATATTTTGATATTTTGACTTAAACAACATTTTGAAACCTTATGAAATGATTGTATAGACTTGATAAAAGATATAACATGTTGTTATGAAGTCTATAATCTAGAAATACAATATTTTCATAAATTTGCATATTCTATGCAATATATTCAAAACACTAAATATGATTTCATTAAATATAAGCTTGTTAAAGGGAAAATCATATATAGGCATATAAACATGAAACAAAATAGTATTTTTCAATTCTATTCATTTGTTTCATAGTAAAACTTGAAAACTATCAAACCAAAACATATATGTATATATATAACTATATATATACAAAATCCAAAACGTGTATGTGCGTATATGATTGAGCTTAAAGTACTAACACACATAATATAAATTCCTAAACTAAATTACCCAAGCAATCTTGATCTTCAACGAAGCTCTATCTTGGTAATCTTGCGGATGAAGCTTTTACTTGGATCTTGAACTTTGAATAGCAAGGCTTCACCGTTATTCCGCCAACCTCCATTGGATATGATCGTTGAAGCTCTATTCCATCCATCCTCCAACTACGTTGTTTGTCTACAATGAATAGATAATACAAGCACTAGACAAACAACATTAGTAGTAAATTGTTTGTAAATCATCATCAAAACAAGAAGGCCAACAACTTCCAATCATTATTGGCCTCTGCTCGGAATTTTGAGAAGTCTTTGGGTGTGGGTTCCTTGAGAATGTTGAGTGGAATGGTGAGAAAAGGGTAAGGGGCACGAACATGTTGAAGTCGGAGTTGGGTTTCTGTGTTTTTGCACTAGCGCATGACCTGAATTTTTTGATTAACGTGAATTATGACGAACTTAAATATTGTGCTAATATTTTTCAAAAGTTAATTAAACTAGGGATACATAGGTAATTTGGCCCTAAAAAGTGTTAAATTTTGAACAGAAGTTAAGATTGTGGTATATTTGAGGGAACAAAACAATTTATGGGGCAAATTTAGAATTATATAGAATTTCATTTAATTTTGTTTTTTCTTTTTCCTTCTTTTTTGGGTGGGGGTGGGGTGGGGGGGTGGGGAGGTG
>NC_033801.1:42150901-42157928 GCF_001876935.1 Asparagus officinalis | reverse complement strand
GGAGGTGTTGGGATATAAAAATACCTATAATTTTATGGGGGGGTTTACATTACAAACCCTCTTATTTTCAATGACTCAAATCCTGAATTGAACCAAATACCTTCTTAAGTTAGCTATCCATGCAACTACTTTTCAATTAGTTAATTCTTGTCTTTCATTAATTTCTTTTTGGTATCTCTTCTCCATTTCCACTGATTATTTCTTGTTTCGATCATGGATATTATTTACCTGGATATTTGTAATTACTTTATCTTGATTAATTTTACTGAAAATTCACCCTAAAACATGGCCATCAAAACCGATGCATTGGGAGAAGGGAAAGAGCGCAATAATGGATTTACCTGCTATTCCTTCAAATTCTGCAGTAGTTATTGACATCGACTTGCTATCATTAAAGCCTGTTCTTGATGTAACTGGCGATATGAAGGTCCTTAAAAAGATTTTGAGAGCAGGAGAAGGTATTCGCAGACCGAACAATGGAGAAACCGTATACAGTAAGTACCACCATATTTCTCTTTGCAATGTGCATATACAAACCTTCTGGAAATAACTTTTTTATTCTTGTCAAATATATAAGGTAGTTTATATCTGCAATTGACTCTTTCTTCAGTTAGATATACTGCTTTGCTGGAAGATGGTACCTTATTTGAGAAAGTGGGCTTCGACGACAAACTCTTTGAGTTTGCTGTAGATGAAGGTAAGCTCACAGAAAACTCTTCTGAGCTAATTTGTAAAGACGTTTAACTGATGTTCTAATTAGAATGTGCTATACAGTGGATATCCATGTCAATAATTGCCTATTCATAATGTGCTGCATTTTTTATTCAGAGGAGGTAATTGCTGGATTAGATCGAGCAGTAGCAACAATGTTGAAAGGAGAAATTTCTCAAATCATGGTCAAACGTGAGTATGGATTTATGAATGATCATGTGGACAGGATTGGGATCAATGTTCCTGCCTATTCAACTTTAGTTTATGAAGTGGAGTTGGTAGACTTCACAAAGGTGATGATGAAACTATCCAGGTAATAAATTACAGGTTCAATATATGGTTATTGACTTTTAACGCTTTTCTCCCTTTTTCTTTAGGAAAAAGAACTATGGGAAATGAGTAATCATGAAAAGATTGGAGCTGCGGAGAATGCAAAACAGATGGGCAATGATTTGTATAAGATAGGGAAATTTTCACGAGCTGCAAAGAAATATGATAAGGTAGTAATGCAAAGGATGACTATCTACGAGCTTGTTCTGACTCAAAGATTAATGTCCCTTTATTAGTTGATTACTATATCTTCTCAGAAGTAGTGTACTGACGTAAATGTTGTCAGGCTGTTAGCTATATTAATGAGAATGGCTCGTTTGAGGATGGAGATGATAAGCTTGTTAGAACCTTGAGAGTATCCTGCTGGTTAAATCATGCAGCTTGCAGTCTCAAACTGAAAGACTTCAAGGAAACAATTCAGTTATGTTCAAAGGTATTTGAATAGACATGATGCTTTGCTGGAGTCTGGTGATTGAATTCACTACTATATATTTTTACAATTTCAGGTACTAGATATTGAGTTTTGCAATTTGAAAGCTTTGTATAGGCGAGGACAAGCTTATATGGCAGCTGGTCATCTTGATTTAGCCAAATTGGATATTCAAAAGGCACTTGAGGTTGACCCACAAAATAGGTAAATTTGGTTATGATATGGCACTTCTAAATTTTTGCTTGTTCCTGAAAACATGTTAACTTAAATATAAACATGCAGGGAGGTGAAATCACTAGAACTCTCTCTCAGAAAGGAACAGAGAGAGAGCAGCAAAAGAGATGCCAAGCTATATGCCAATATGTTTGAAAGGATGAGAAAGGATGCAGATAAATCATTGAAGGTACTCTAATAACATGGTTTTTCTGCGAAGTCCTAGCATTAGTGTAAAAAGTTTTATTTTGGATACTTGATACTATTATACAGTAATTTGTTCACTTGCATGTATGATGCAGCGATTTGCCAATTGGCATGCTATTATGTTCATGATTCATTATCAATATAGAACAATCGACTGCTCAGTAAAGTTGTAATTTAGTAGTTGATAGTAAGTGTTAACTAGCTAGAAGTATTTTAATTTGATTCATTGCTACCTGAAATTAATATATTTCTTGCAGTTTTAAATATTAGGTTTCTGCTCTCGGGAGTATAAGTGAATTCAGATTGAACAAGTATATTGTTTCTTGATGTACTTCACTGACTACGTTGTTGCTTATTGCAATAAAAACAGTACATTTTCTAAATTGCTAGTAATTTCAATTTGCCTTTTGAATTGTTACTGTTTAAAGAATTGGAATCTGATTCCATTTGGCTCTTTTGTTTATGTTATTCCTCCCTGCATATACGTATGTATGTATGTATGTATGAATATATATATATATATGCACAAAATTTGTGTTTGGTACCAAGCATACCCATTTTTCTCTCTCTCTCTCTATATATATGTATGTATATATATATATACATATATGTATATATATATATACATATATGTAGATATATACATATTTGTATATATATATATATATATACAAATATATATTTGTGTATATGTATATACAGATACATATACCTGTATACAGATACATATACCTGTATATAGATACATATATATGTATATGTATATGTATGTATGTATATATATATATACATACATGTATACATGTACTGTATAAACATATATACATACATAGATACATATACATATGTATATGTATATACATATACATATATACATACATACATAGGTACATACATATGTATATGTATACATATAGGTACATACATATGTATATGTATACATATATACATACATATACATATGTATATATATGTGTACGTAATATATACATACATACATATATATACATATGTATATACATATACATATCTATATACATATACATATGTATATACATATACATATGTGTATATATATATACACACACACACACACACACATATGTATGCATATATACGTAAATGTGTATATATATAAGCACATTGACAGACGTGCTTATTTTTCTTACAGTTTTATTTATTCGAGAATTTATTACATCCTTATTAACAAATTTTCAAATAAATAAACTGTAAGATCTCAATTTAGCCAGATAATTTTGAGCCAAACATGGCTCTGATACCAAAACTCAAAGCAAGATTCAAAATTTAAATACTTACAATTTAAGCTTCCAACTTTTAAAATAACTTCTTCTTTATTGATCTCTACAATATTTTACAAAGTAGAGTCACACTTATTTTACAAACTCTCTCTGAGGTCGCTCTGATTTCTTTTGCCAAAGAACTCTGATGTTTTCTGACCTCTCTGTTTTCTTATATAAGCTTACAAACATTACTCTCAAGTACAGTAGAAAGTTACTTTATTGTAATTATACAAAGTGGCAGCACTACGGTGGTGGAAAGGAATAAAGGCGTAAGGAATCTCCTTTTAAAAAGTAAAGTGCTTTTCATGATGATGTCTGCCATTATCAATAAAATGAGCGGCTCCCCGAGGCTCAACTCATTTCTGATAAACTTCTGGTATATTGCCCTTTATAAATTATAAACCATTATTCTTAAATGGATCAGATATCCAATTCCAAATAAAAGAGATTTATTAAATCGTATTCATAATGCGAAAATATTTTCTAAATTTGATTTAAAATCAGGATATTAGCAGATTCAGATAGAAGAAAAAGACAAATATAAAACTATCTTTCTTGTACCATTTGAGCATTATGAATGGAATGTAATGCCATTTGGGCTTAAAAATACCCCATCTGAATTTTAAAATATTATGAATGATATATGTATTCCTTCTACTGATTTTATATTATCATATATAGATGACATTTTAATCTTTTCACAAACATTTAATCAACATGTGAAACATTTAGAAGTATTCCGTAATCTAGCAGTACGAAATGAGTTAGCAATATCTGCCCTAAAGATGAAAATATTCCAAACCCAAATCAGATTTTTGGGTCATAATATAAAAAAATGAACAATAATTCCTATTAATAGAAGTATTGAATTTGCTTCAAAATTTCCTGATGAAATAACTGATAATAAACAGTTAAAAAGATTTTTAGGTGTTTTAAATTATGTTGCGGATTATTTTAAGAATCTTGCACAAGATACGACTATACTATATAGCAGACTAAAGAAAAATGCTAAACCATGGATTGAGCAACATACTGCTGCAGTAAGAAAAATTAAAGCTAATGTTTACCATGTATACATATAGCTAATGTGCATTGGTTTAAAATTGTAAAAACAGATGCATCCAATATTGGATATGGAGGTATTCTCAAACAAATAGAACCTCAAAATAATAAAGAACAGTTAATCAGATTTACATCTGGCAAATGGGATAAAGCCCAATATAACTATTCCACAATTAAGAAAGAAATGCTTTCTATTATCAAATGTTTATCTAAATTCCGAGATGATATTCTAAATCAAGAACTCTTATTACGTGTTGATTGTAGTTCGGCTAAATGTATCATTGAAAAAGATGTTAAAAATCTTATTTCTAAACAAATATTCGCTAGATATCAAACTGAATTAGCTTTGTATCAATTTAAAAGTGAATACATTAAAGGCAAAAATAATCATCTTCCTGACTTTTTAACTCGTGAATTTTTATAGGGTTCCCATGAGACGGAGTAGTCTTTCCTTTTCAGGGAGGGGGAGAGGCAACCACACATCAGAAAGGAGTCATATTCCTATGCAATCAAATTCATGGCGCACAATTGCCAAAAAGAATAATGCAAGTAGTCCCTCTCAAGCCTTTTATAAAGACATTAATGATATAATAAACAAGGAAGATAATCCTGAACCCTTTACTTCTATAGTCAAAAAAGAAATAGAATGGACTACTAAAAAGGTTTCTGATACAATTCTATATTTAGAACAAGAAGATATTCCCCTAATGAATGATCCTAAAAAAATTAGACAGAAATACTTAAAATGAGAGTTATTATCCAACTCTGTCATTAAAATCAAGAGCTTGGATGAAGACATTAATAATGCAGAAAGGCATTGAAATAACTCACTTCTGGAGCAATGAGAATCATAGTGTTCCACCCAGTTTTAGTAAATGCATCATTCAAGAAGTCATAAGACCAAGGGATTGGGTAATAAATCCCAATCTTAAACTACCATTGGTAAAATCCCAAAATACTAAAGAATTATACTATTTCAATTATTGGGATTATAAACAAGAAACTACCATTGGTAAAATCCCAAAATACTAAAGAATTATACTATTTCAATTATTGGGATTATAAACAAGCATTTTATAATATATTTTTATATCAAAATTATAAAAATAAGCACACATGGCTAATAAAGCTCTGTCCTGAAGCAATTTATAAAGGGTTTCCTTCATGGTTTTTCCAATGGTGGAAATCATATGTTGCTGAAATGAGCATACTTCCAGAACCTATTATGAAGTTATATTCTTCATGGATCGAATCCCATCCAATAGTATCAGAAATGGATGACAATCAAATTATAGATGGTTTATGTACTATCTACTTCTTTGCAGAATCTGAAATACCATGGATATGGACATGGTCATTTGAAACAGATTGGACAATATATCATCTGCCTATGTTAAAAAGAAATTTTTATTGTAGATGGTGGTCTGAAATTGTTATTGAAGAAAAAATTAAACAGATTGAATAAATAATCCACAGAAATAATATTGTTCTTGAAACCACCATAACTCAAGAAATTTAAAAAGAAAATCCTATGCTTAAATAGCAAAAATAGTAAGAAGGAAATATCCACAAGCTTCAGATTCAGAAATACAGCAAAAATGTTTGGAACATCTGAAAAAATAGTTCTTTGAAGCCTTCGACAAAATTAAAACTAAATCTAATAAGAGCATTGAATCTTCTAGAGAAGACACAGATATTCCAAATGCTCAGAACCTAGATGATGACATTGATACTATGTGAGAGGCTGCTATGGGAATATTGGATAATATTCCACCTATGGATATAAAAGGCAAAAGCAAGGCTTGAGAGTTATAGTCAAAATATCTAAAATCAGGAGTCATACTCTTTAAAGCAAAGTGCAATATACTAGAAGTTTATCAGAAATGAGTTGAGCCTCGGGGAGCCGCTCATTTTATTGATAATGGTAGACATTATCATGAAGAACACTTTACTTTTTAAAAGGAGATTCCTTACGTCTTTATTCCTTTCCACAACCGTAGTGCTGTCACTTTGTATAATTACAATAAAGTAACTTTGTACTGTACTTGAGAGTGATGTTTGTAAACTTATATAAGAAGATAGAGAGGTCAAAAAACATCAGAGTTCTTTGGCAGAAGAAATCAAAGCGACCTCAGAGAGAGTTTGTAAAATAAGTTTGAGTCTACTTTGTAAAATATTGTGGAGATCAATAAAGAAGAAGAAGTTATTTTAAAGGGCTTTTTGTTTTTAGGTCCATTTGTTTACCTAGCTTTATCTTTAAACCCAACTTTTTTTTTGTATTTATCTTTAAACCCAATTCTAAAATATAATACTCTCATATGTGGGTCCCCCTATATAAGAAAATTGGGTTTAAAGATAAATACAAAAAGAAAATTGGGTTTAAAGATACAACTTATAATACTTGGGTTTAAAGATAAAGCTAGATAAACAAATGGACCTAAAAACAAAAAACCCTATTTTAAAAGTTGGAAGCTTAAATTGTAAGTATTTATATTTTGAATCCTGCTTTGAGTTTTGGTATCAGAGCCATGTTTGGCTCAAAATTATCTGGTTAAATTGAGATCTTACAGTTTATTTATTTGAAAATTTGTAAATAATTTTTTTTTACAGTTACATATGTATATGTATATACATACATAGATACATACATATGTATATGTATACATACATATGTATATATATATATATATATATATATATATATATATATATATATATATATATATATATTTATATATATATATATATATATATATATATATATAGGTATGTG
>NC_033801.1:42130361-42150713 GCF_001876935.1 Asparagus officinalis | reverse complement strand
CCGATCTTTAGTCTAACTCCTCTAGTTTGTTATTTCTTAGTGTATATATATATATATATATATATATAGATTGTTGGTGGCAACATTCTTTCTTGTTGTGCCTTGCTAGGGATTTGAGACCAATATTAGATGACTGATGTCTGGAATATAGTAGGCTGTAAAAGCTTTTTTTTTGGTGTTTTTAATTCCCGATCTTTAGTCAACTCCTCTAGTTTGTTATTTCTTACTATAGAAGGTCCACAAAACCGAACACTGCCAATGAGTAAAAATCACCACACCTGGAGGGTTTTGACTTTGATATTCAAGCCACACGGATTTCATTATGACCTAGTTCATGCCTTCATGGGCTACTACAGTAGTTAACATGCAAATCTTTGAAAGCATATGCATATCATATGGAAAGAAATGTTAAAAAGGCAGAAAAAACCTCTTGCTGTTGGAGCACAAAGAAAGGGAATGAATCTCAAGATTAATTTGAGCTCCCTCATAGGTTAATTTTGTTAAATTAACTCGAATGCAATGTTATTTTTCACATATCAACTTTGTGCAATTTGCAAGGAAAACTTGCACTCATGCTACTGTTAAGACTACAAAATGGGGAAGAAACACAAACGCACACACATGTAGTACAAGTATACAACCTTTCCACACAACCAGCAGGAAAAGTTCATAGGATGAGCTTAGAACTCAGATGGAGGAGATTCTTCTATCTTAGAGTCAGTCGCGTGTAACCTACAAACTAAAGAGTACCTTTAATTTTTATGATAATTACTTGGAGTACAAGTCAGAGGAACCAATTAGTGCATGCTTAAGGATCTGGTTTCCCATAACAAGTTGTAAAATAGGTGAATGATTATTTGCAGGAAACAATCGTGAATAGAAATGACATGAAGTTATCTCTATCTTGAACGAAATTACAACCTGCCAATTTCATTTCAGGCAAACTTTCCTTGTTCTTGGTTCTTTTTGTTCAATAGATAGAGAGCCTTGTTGCATCTGTATATATGAGAGACTTCCATGTCTAGAATTATGTCATTTTAGCAGACATCCTTTATGTTCAGAGTCCTGCTGGACCTTTTTATGCCCCCAACTTGTATTTGTTTGATTGATTTCCCTTGAGTTCATTGCGACACTGCTTAGAGTCTATTCTATTCTTGCCATAACCTTGGTTCCTTTTATGGTGGTCACCATTTGTCATTCTAATCCTTGTTTCAACTCTCTTGAGTTTGTTGTTGTAGAATTGAAACCCTAGATTTATTACTGAGATAACATGAGCTTATATAGGCTCCTACACGCACAACTTACATATAACCCCTTACTCATTACTAATATGTCAACACTCCTCCTTAAGATGGGCGAAAGATATCCACTAAGCCCATCTTGTCACATCCTCTAATCATATCTACTGAGCTAAGTCTCTTAGTCAGACAATCAGCTGCCTGGTCCTTAGTTGGAACATGACTTAACTCTAGTAGTCCACTGTCCAACTTCTCTTTGATGAAGAACCTATCGATCTCGATGTGTTTGGTTCTATTATGCTGCACTGGGTTGTTGGCGATACTGATGGCTGACTTGTTATCACACCATGCACTGGGTTGTTGGCGATACTGATGGCTGACTTGTTATCACACCACAACTTCATCTTGGCTCCTTGATTCAGCTTCAGTTCCACCAACATATTCTTCAGCCACAACAACTCCGCAACTCCCAAGGCCATAGCTCTATACTCTGCTTCAGCTGTCGATCTCGCCACCACTGACTGCTTCTTGCTCTTCCACGAGACCAAGTTGCCTCCTATAAATATGCAGTATCCTGAGGTGGATCTCCTATCATCAGCACAGCTAGCCCAATCAGAGTCACAGTAACCCTCAATGCTCGCGTGTTCATTTTTCCTGAATATCAGCCCTTTTCTGGGGGCACTCTTCAAATACCTCAGAATTTGGTACACTGCGTCCATATGATCCTTCCTCGGATCATGCATGTAGCGACTCACCACGCTCACTGCAAAAGAGATATCAGGACGTGTGTGACTCAAATAGATCAACCTTCCCACCAGCCTCTGGTATCTGTCACGATCAACTGGTTCTCCAGCCTCAGCACCATTGTTTTAAATATCCCCGACATGGACCGATATATCCCCCGATATATCCTTTTACAGGGCTTGCCGCAACCGATATGGTCTTTAAATATCCTTTACCGTTTTTTAGCTATTTTGAGTGATAAATCTCCGATATGGCCGATATATTAGCCGATATGTGGACCAATATATCTTTTTATATAGCTTGTTGCAAAATAATATACCGTGTTTGGAATTTTTAGGCAAGATATCAAGATTTCCCCATTATATCAAATGACATTTGCCCTAAAAAACCAGATCGAATGTTGCAACGTTGCTTTGCACTTTTGTTTGTTTTAGAAGGTTGATTAGTGATCCTAAACATATATTATTCATATTTTGTATGCTTAAATTTCATTACATATGTTGAGATTACATTTTAATGCATTATACTATGTATGCAAACATTTATTATGGCATTCTGATATTTACCACATATCCCCGATATTTTCCCGATATCCGCAATCCGATATGAATTTTGGCCATCCGATATTTCCCCGATATCCGATATTTAAAACCTTGCAGCACCTAGCTTGAACTTCTGGTCAATCGGTGTAGTTGCAGGTTTGCACCCTAACATCCCTGTCTCTTTGAGAAGATCCAGTGCATATTTTCTTTGGGATAGGACAATCCCCTCCGCTCCTCGAGCTATCTCTATTCCAAGAAAGTATCGAAGCAAGCCAAGATCTTTCACCTCGAATTCCTTACCAAGTCTCATTTTGAGTTGGGCAATCTTCTTCTCATCATCCCCTGTAATAATCATATCATCCACATATATCGCAAGTATGGTAATGTGGCCTCCACTCCGTCGAAAGAATACGGTATGGTCGGCGTTGATCTGCTGGTACCCCATACCAATCATAGCCCTCCTGAATCTGTCAAACCAAGCACGAGGAGACTGCTTCAGCCCATAGAGAGACTTCTTCAATCTGCAGACCTTGCCTACTGTCTGATCTGTATCGAATCCTGGTGGGATTTCCATGTATACCTCATCCACTAGATCTCCATGAAGAAATGCATTCTTCACATCTAGTTGGTGTAGCTTCCATCCACCATTTACTGCCAGAGAGATTAAGGTCCGAACAGTGCTTATCTTCGTCATCGGTGCAAAAGTCTCATCATAATCGATGCTATATGTCTAACTATACCCTTTTGCCACCAGACGAGCCTTGTAGCGCTCAACTTGTCCATCTGGGTTCTGCTTCACAGTGAAGACCCACTTGCATCCAACTGCTCTCTTCCCTTCTGGTAGTTTTACTAGCTCCCAAGTGCGGTTCTTCTCAAGGGCTTCTAGCTCCTCGTGCATAGTCGCTTTCCACTTTGGGTCATTCTTACTAACCTGCCAATTGTTAATTACAGTAACAGAGTCCAATGATGCAATGAATGTTCCATGTGCAGGGTGGATATTAGAATATGATATAAACTGGATAAGATCCCAACCATATCTATCGGGAGGATTTTCCGCATTGCTGCGAGTAGTCCTCCGTACTGACATTGGTGTGGGAGGAGTAAGGAGAGGAATTATATCACATTGGGAGGAATCTGATGGTGGTGTAGGTGTCTCAAGAGTCAGGGCATGCGTTGGCAAGGGACTTGGCACTAGTGACACTGTAGGTACTGTTTTCGCAATTTGCTTCCCCTTCCTACTATAGGTAAGTAGCTCCCCCTGAACCGTGGGCCTAACACCTCTTATCTCCTTATCCTCTTCTTCTTTATTCTCCTGCTCCTCAACCAATTCTCCCTCCCAAAGAATCGTTAGAGAAATCGATTTCTCCATATTATTCTCTACATTATTCACCTACCTCTCACCATTCTCCCCCTCTCGCCTCATACTTTCAGTATTGGGCGAGTCACCAACGGATGAGGGTACCTTCTGGGTGTAATATGGCTCGAATTCTCAAAAGTACACATCCATGCTCACAAACAGCCTTTTCTCCACCGGGCGTCAGCAAACATATCCCTTTTGAGTAGCAGAATATCCCATAAAAATACACTTCACCGCTCTACAGGCAAGCTTCCCGACGGGTGGTCTGTTATCCTTCACAAAGCACACAGCCAAATACATTCAGTGGAAGAATCCCACCATTATCTCCTTTCAACGTCTCACACGGAGACTTCCAATCCAGCATTCTCGAGGGCATTCTGTTGATCAGCGCCGCTGCAGTCAACACTGCTTGCCCCCACAATGTTTCTGGGACATTCATGGGGATTTTAATCATCATCATACTTCTAGTAACCTCAAAAAGATGTCTGTTCTTCTTTTTCGCTAATTGAGATTTTGTGTCAACAAACACAAGGGATACATCTTGTCTCTCTACATGATCGCGTAAGAAATAATGACGCACATCAATATGCTTGGTTCTAGAATGCAAAATCGAATTTTTTGAAATATGATAGCACTAGTGTTATCACAAAAGATTTTTATATTTTAAAAATTCAAATCATAGTCAACTAAGCTTTGTTTCATCCACAAAATTTGGGTACAACATAAGCCGGCGGTAATGTATTCCGCTTCCGTAGTGGACAATGCAACACAATTTTGTTTCTTGGAAACCTAAGAAACAAGAGAATTTCCCAAGAATTGGCATGTTCCACTCGTATTCTTGCGATCTACCTTACATCCGGCAAAGTCGGCATCATAAAAATCATATAAATCAAAAGAGGTGCTCTTTGGATAAAACAAATCAAGATCAATTGTTCCATGAACATATTTAATAATTCTCTTAACGGCAATCAAATGAGATGCTTTAGGAGAAGCTTGAAAACGTGCATATGCACACACACTAAACATGATATCGGGTCTACTAGCAGTGAGATAAAGAAGACTACCTATCATACATCGATATAGTTTTTGGTCAACATCCTCATCACTATCATCCGCATCAAGCTTGACACTTGTACTCATGGGAGTTGGTGCATGCTTAGAGTTCTCCAAATTGAATTTCTTCATCAATTCTCTAGCATATTTGCTTTGAGAAATGAATATCCCGTCCTTAGTTTGCTTGACTTGGAGTACGAGAAAGAATGTGAGCTCTCCCATCATGCTCATCTCAAAGTGATCTTGCATAACTTTAGAAAAATCCTCGCAAAGAGATTCATTAGTAGCACCGAAAATGATATCATCAACATATATTTGCACTAAAATGAAATCATTTTTTATTTTTCTCACAAAAAGAGTATTATCAATTTTTCCTTTGGAGAAACCATTTCCAAGAAGAAAACTAGAGAGGCGAGCATACCAAGCTCTAGGAGCTTGTTTCAGCCCATATAAAGTTTTTTGAACCCGGTAAACATGATTAGGAAAAACATGATCTATAAAACCGGGGGATTGCTCAACATACACTTCCTTTTCTATAAAACCATTTAAAAATATACTTTTAACATCCATTTGAAACAATTTGAAATCTTTAAAGCTAGCAAATGTTAAAAACATCCTAATAGATTCTAACCTTGCAACCGGTACAAAAGTTTCATCATAGTCTATGCCCTCCTATTGATTGTATCCTTGGGGAACCAAACGAGCTTTATTTCTAGTAACAATGCTATGTTCATCAAGTTTGTTTCTAAAAACCCATTTTGTTCCAATTACACTAGCATTGTTAGGTCTAGGAACTAATTTCCAAACATCATTTCTTCGAAAATTGTTTAGTTCATCATGCATAGCTAAAACCCAAAATTCATCATTTAAAGTATCATTAACCTTCTTAGGTTCTAATTGAGATAGAAAAACAACATTACCATACTCACTCAAAGCCTTTGAGCGAGTAACAACCGCTTGTGAAGGACTCCCAATAATTTGCTCCTTTGGATGATTTGATACGAATTTCCATGCTTTGGGGAATTCTTCTTGTACATGAGTGTTGGTGCTTTCCACATCTTTTTTTGCTTCTATTGAGTGTATATTATTAAGTTGCAAAAGTTTCAATCCTCCCTCAACATCATCATCATCTTTCCTAGGCAAAATAACTTGTGAACCAATATTAGTCTCATCAAAAGTAACGTTTATAGATTCTTCAACAATAAGAGTTCGTTCGTTGAAGACCTTATAAGCCTTATTTCGAGGAGCATACCCTAAGAAAATGCCAACATCAATTTTAGAATCAAATTTATCATGGTGATCTTTTGTATTTAAAATAAAATATTTGTAACCAAAGATACGAAAATAACCAATAAAAGGAGTTTTTCCATAAAATAGTTCATAAGGAGTTTTCTTAAGCATTGGTCTAATCAAAACACGATTTAAAATATGGTAAACCGTATTGACGGCTTCCGGCCAAAAATATTTAGGCAAATCAAAAGAGTTTAACATAGTTCGTGCCATCTCTTGTATGGTTCGATTTTTTCGTTCAACAATACCATTTTGTTGTGGTGTTCTTGGAGCGGAAAACACATGAGTTATACCACGATGCGCATAAAAATCATAAAAAGAGATATTTTGAAATTCACCACCATGATCACTTCTTATTTTAACAACTTTCAAATCTTTTTTATTTTTAATTCTTTTAACATGATTTGAAAACTCATCAAAACATTCATCTTTACTAGCAAGAAAGATTGTCCATGTAAAACGAGAAAAATTATCAATGATAACAAAAACATAGTGTTTTCCTCCAAGAGAGGTAACACGCATAGGACCAAATAAATCAAGATGAAGTAATTGCAAAGGTTTAGAAGTTGATAACTCATTGATAGATTTGAAAGTAGACTTAGTTTGTTTACCTTTAGCACAATCTTCGCATATGGTATTTTTGATGAAATGCAAGTTCGGTAACCCTTTAATAAGATTCCTCTTGGAGAAGCTGGAGAGGCACTAGAGAGGTGGAGGAGGGCAGGAGTTGTAGAGAAGGGAGAGGAGTCGATGAGGCAGAAAGTTCATTGAAAGATGTGGAGGATTGTAGAGGAGGGGGAGGAGGCTAGGAGGAGGAAGTTTCGTCGAAGGAGGTGGAGGGTTGCAAAGAAGGACTTCATTGAAAGAGGTGGAGGGTTCGTCGTTATCGAGGAGTCCGCTGCTGTTGAAAAAGGGAGAAAGGGGGGAAATGTGAACTAGGTTTTTAGGAGGCGGAGGAAAGGAAGAGAGAGAGAGAGAGAGAGAGAGAGAGCAATTGGGTTCTGAGAAAATATGCAAGTTAAATCGCGTTATTTATCAATCAGTTAGGAAAATGGACGGTAGACATTAATTCGTGCATGCAATTCCTCTAATGAAATATTGTAAGTTAAATTGTGTTATCTGAGCAAACGTGTTATCACACGTTATTTTGCGTATTTATAAAAAACACATTGTTATGGAGTGTAAGAGTTTTATTAGTGTGTTTTCTAACAAAATTTTGCTGCTATGTTACAGAACTCGTTATAATGTGATAGGAAACTTTTTTTCCGACATGAACTGCTCACTGGAAGGCTTTAATGTAGAGGTTTTACCATTTTCATATTTGAACTTATTTAGCAAATATGGATCGGATATTGGTAATTTCCAGAAAGTAAATGAAGTAGTTGTATTTGGTGAAAGTTGGTAGATTTGAAAAATGATGACCGTTATAAATTATGCAGATGCGGTCAAATTATGGTCATTGTCGCACCTGATACAAACAGATATAATTGCAAGAATGACTGTTTAGAAGAGCAATATACACCTTTCCTAACAAAATACATATACAAATCAGATTAAAGGTTAAACCTATCAAGCAAAAATCCAAATGCTGATTTAGTTTGACTAATCAAAACCCCATACATCCCTGTAAACTAGGGAGTGAAAGATTGGAAAGATCAATGACTATAATGCTCGAAACCATTTTAGTGGTTTCCTCTCTATAGCATTAGCCTTGATTGAGGGTTTTGTCTTGCTAGGCAATTCTCAGTCTTTATAGAAGCAGTGCTTCTATCTAAGGTGCTATTTCAAAGGGTTTTTGGCAATCACAATGAAAGAAATCTCGGACGAATTGTAAAACATGTTAAAATTATCGGAGGAAGAGGTGGGGTATCTGGATATTAACGATCTACTTGTGAATGACGAGATGAAGGACAGATGCCTGATAGGAAGAGTTTATTTGAAGAAGGTGAATCACAATACCTTTTAGCAAGTTTTGAACTAGATCTGGCGCATCAATTTTGGATTAATTGTTCACGAGATTGGTTTTAATGTCTCTTTTTCAATTTTCGAGTTGAATAGAAAAAATAAAAGTGATGCTAGGTGTCCATGGAGCTTCGATAGACATGCGATTGTATCGAAAGAGTTAGATGATGGTTGTCAGCCTTTGGAAATGAAATTGACATTGGTGCCCATCTAGGTGTGACTCTTGGGACTTCTTTGCTGTGTCTATCAGCTGATATTATAATGAATGTAGAAGAAAGGGTGGGAGGCAAGATTGGGATTGTCTTTTGAGGCAGAATGTTTGTGAAGGGAATGCTAGAATTAGGAAGTTTATTAGAATATGAGTTTTTCTTGATGTATCCAAACCGATTTGTCGAGGCTCGAATGGTGGTTGGTGATGGTGATCCTTTTCGTCTGGCTTTTTAATATGAGAAATTACCAAATCTATGTTATGCATGGTGTTGGAACATACTAAAAAGGATTGTGATTCATCGAGCTCCTAGTGGGCCAACAAATAAAAGTGGGCCTTTGGAGACTGATGAAATGGGTATAGGATCAAAACTATACAACAAAATAAAGATCTCATGTGTGTTGATATACTTGGACCTAATATGTTGGAGGTGGGAAATAAAGAAAATATCATAAAGAGTACAGAGAGGACTCTTAAAATTTGGAAGAAATATGCACGCAAGTCACAGGTGCAATGACGTGAAAAATAAAAATATTATGACCGTGGGAGAAAAATGCATGCTACGGTTACAAGGATATACATCAATAGCGAAGAAGGGTAAGCATATTGACCCATCCAGTGAGATTGATATGAATATGGAGCTAAATCTATCAGTGGCGCCTAGCTTTCAGGCCCACTAACAACTATGAATCTTATTGCGTGGAACTGCCAAGGGCTTAGGAACCCTTGGACGGTTGAGGCTTTACGAGAAATCGTAATGCTTGAAGATCCTAAAAGCTATTTTTTTTTTGTGAAATAAAGTTGCATAGAAGAGAAATTGATGGCGTGAAAAGGAAGTTAGGTTTCTCTAATTGTTTTTTAGTGGATAGTGTGGATAGAGGATGTGGTTTGGGGTTGATATGGAATGAGGATTCTACTTTCAAATTAATAATTAAAAGCTTTTCTATAAATTTTAGGGTTTTTACGTTAAAATTACCTTAATATTATTCCAAGTTGATACTTACCATCTTTAAATTTTTTTTAAAGGGGGGTGAAATGCCAAAAAATACTCACGAAACACGTGAAAAGCACATGTCCCAATTAATTGTAAAAAATACGGGTTTTCTTTTAATATTAGTGCATAATATATTTCATATTTTGATATTAACCCCCCAAATCTATCATATTTTGAAACTAGTCCCCCAAATCGATGTTATCCTTGCTCGAGGGGATTACGGGGAGGTTGAGATCATCAATCTCTTGCTCCTAAGCTGGGTTTTTTTTTCTTTTTCTTTTTTTGAATTAGAGGGTGGGAGGGAGAGAAGATTAAGGGAGATGAGGTTAGGGTTTGAGGATGATTGAGGGAGGGTTTTTTTTTTATGGATTGGAGGGCAGAAAGGGGTGTAGGATCTGAAATAGATACACTTGAACACTAGAGGAGGGTGAATAGTGTTCTTTTAAAATTTATGCAAAGTAGATTATAAATTGCAAAGAAAAATGGCAATCTCAGAAATTCACAATTACAAACACAAGGATTTATACTAGTTCCACCAATCCGGTGTACATCCAGTCCCCAAGCAAATCCCGCTTGAGAGTTTCCACTATGATTTTGAATAAACTTACAAAATCAAACGCAAACCTGACCAATTTGCAAGTCCCTGCAAATTGCAACACTAATTGACAAACACCTTGTCAATTTGAACATCAATCTCTAAACCAAGAGATCAACACCTCTCATAACTTGAGAAAACTTTTGAAGCAACAATTTCAATTCCTATAAGCCTTGATTTGTAGTGTAGTGTAGTAGTGACTTAGGAATGATTCTAACTTCTGTAAATTGTCAAAACAATAAGTATTTGAATGATGTTCAGAGGCAATTTTAAAAACTTTTCTTTTTCTCAAAAATCTGAATATTTTTCACTTGAAAAAATACACAAAGATCAAAGCTTATGGGTATGTAAGTCTCTGCATTTTTTCTGAACAAATAACCTATTTATAGCCCTTGAAAAGATAAATTTTTAAACTTTAAAAACGTTTAAAAACGGCTATAAACAGTCACAAATTCAAACTTTGAAATATGAAAAAACTGTATCTGTAGTCGATTACAATACAGATTAGTCGATTACACTGAGTTCAAACAGACTCTGTGTATTCAGAAAATTTCTCAGTAGTCGACTACAATGCTCATTAGTCGACTACACTGTATTTTGACAGAAACTGATAAAATAAAATTTGCCTTCAGTAGTCGACTATAATGTTGATTAGTCGACTATACTGTAAAATGACAGAAACTTATGTTTCTGTTAAACACCTGAGTAGTCGACTATAATCCATTTTAGTCGACTATACTGTAAAATGACAGAAATATATATTTAAGTTTTATACACGAGTAGTCGACTACTATTCTAATTAGTCGACTACTAAGAGTAAAAATTATGCTATAAAAAGTTTTTATACTCAAGTTTTAACTATAATTCTAATGGTTAACATAGGGGATTTCTATAGTTAACCAACACACTAAGCCTGTGTTAGTGTGCTCTAATATTGTGTGTGTTCGTGTGTGTGATCAAGGCTTGTACAATAATTCTAAGTAAAGAAATTGTAAAATACATTTTCTCATATGTTCTTCATCTTCTTCACTTCATAATGCCTTGAATCTCAACTTGCACTTGTTCATATTTTGATATTGAAATCTGTATAAAAGTTAGTGCACACAATGTATAAATTGTTATCATCAAAATACTATCATGGAGATATAATATTCAACATTCTCCCCCTTTTTGATGATAACAAATAATTTATGCATAAGTATATATTTTATAATCAGGTTAAAACATAATGAAATAACCATACTTACTCCCCATGCATATATGTAAATTTGAGTCTAGAACAATACATAACAATACCTATTTCTCCCCCTTTGTTATCAACAAAAAGAAGAAAATATTTATGCTAAATATGACATTATTTCTTCAACATGAGCTAAAACTTCAAACAAATCATCCAGGTTATGAACATAGTCCATAACTTCACCCATCCAAATAGGTAGGCAAAGACTTGCCATAAAGACCAAAATTTTCACAATGTTCATCACCATGATCTGTTTAAAATATGTAGCACATATATTAACTAACCAAACATCATCATAGATAATTCAACACATAATCAACATACTTAACATAGTAGCAACATAAATAACATATTACATAAGTCCTAACATCGCACACTACAAAGTTTTTGATACTTAAACAAAATAACATAATTGTTTTGAAACTTAACATAAAAACATCTTAAGGTGCTGGAGGAGGTTGCTGTCCTTGAAAATATGCATTAAGCTTTGTGTCCAAGTCTTCAAACTTCTTGATTAGCTCTTCTTGATTACTAATGATATATGAATTTTGAGAATATAGAGCTCTTTGACCAGTTTCAAGTTCAAGAATACGTGCACTTAAAGTGTTGTATTGCATGTCTGAAAAGCATGAGGATTCTGTAGGAAATGGTGGTGGTTGACTTGAAGAAGCTCCTGCTTGAGTTGAAGATTGTGGAATTTCTTCTTGATGAGGTTCAGGTTCATTTTGAGGATTTTGTTCTTGAATTTTAAAATTTGCCAACTTCATCCTAGTTAGGGCATTGGAATCAAAGAATTCAATGGAACGGACAACAGAATTTTCAGATTGGAGATCCACATGAAATTTGTTAAATATTTTTGTTAAAAAGGCACCATAAGGAAGAAATCCTCTTGGTATTGTCAGAAGATTATCAAAGTAAACTTCAGCCCAATTAACTTGTATATTTCCCATTATAGCATATAGAGCTTTTGCTAAATCTAGGGAAATAAAATGAAAACTCCCAGTTTTTGGAAATAAGTTATAAGCTAGGATTCGTGCAATGAACCTAGGAATTGGACGAAGTTTGTTTGAGTTATTTAAAGGTTTGTCATATCCAGGAAGAAATATATGATTAGATAAGAGATCTGAATCATTCATCCTAACTGACCTAAGAGAAAAACCTTGATAAAGAATATTAAAGATTTTACCAATTGACTTTGTAGTTAAGTCAATCTCTATTCCTTTAACAAGAGTCTTAAGTTTTTCAGAACCACCAATAGTTCCCACACGTTCTATATTAGTATAGAACAATTGCACAAGAAATGGATATGTGGGTTTTCTATTTTCAGCAGAGAATAATTCAAGCAATCCAACATTTTCAAAATATGAACCAAAGTTTCAGGGAATAAAATCATCAAATTTCACAAATCGTCCTGGAAGAACTTCAAAAGTTGATATTTTATTAAATTCTTCTAATAAATCAGGACTTTTTAAATAAATGATGATTTCATCGTTGACAGAAGTATGAGTTTGCTTAGCTTTCTTAGATCTAGACATGATAAAACAGATAAATAACCAAAGATTCAAAGATCAAGTTTAGAAATATTCCCCAAACTGTTGAAACCCTAGATTAGTCGACTATAGCTTGGATTAGTCGACTACTGATGTTGAATGCTTGACAGATATGAAAGAAAATTGAAGAATTTGAGAAAATTTTAAGAAGATTGAAGATGCCCTAACCTGAAATCGACAAATTTGAATAGAGGAAGAAGATAGTCGGTTTTTTGTGATAGGTTAGTGGGTAGTTTTTAGGTTTTTATTTTATCTTTTAAAATAATTTACAATGTATGGTTCAGATTTGATAGTTAATTGAATGTAGGGTTAAGATTTGATCTTATATATGTGGCTAGGATTGATAGAGTTGAAGATCTATGGTTGAGATGAGTTTTACTTAACTGAAACGGGTATTGGGTATTGGGTTTGAATTTAAATAAAAATCCAATAAGCTTTTAAAACTGTAAAACTGTCAGTTCAGAGACAGTAGTCGACTAATAGTAAAAGTAGTCGACTACACTGTAATCGACAGAAAGATGATTTTTAGTTTTTAACTCAGAGTAGTCGACTAATCTGTATTGTAGTCGACTACACTGTAAACAACAGAAAGTTGATTTTAAGATTTTAACATAGAGTAGTCGACTATAGAAGCAAGTAGTCGACTACACTGTAATTTACAGAAAAACTTATATACAAGACTTGTGCATATAGTCGACTATAATTCAAATTAGTCGACTATTAAGAGTATAAATGCATATGTGTTTGTTTTAAAAAATTTAATTTAAATCTTCAATTGAACATATACCTAATTCCCTTCTTAATTTAACATAAATTTCTTCTTTTAAGGGTTTTGTTAATATATCTGCTATTTGTTTATCTGTAGGTATAAATTCTAATAAAATGTCACCTTTAAGCATATGGTCACGTAAAAAATGATGTCTAATATCAATGTGTTTTGTACGTGAATGTTGAATAGGATTTTTAGATAAATTAATTGCACTTGAATTGTCACACATAATGGATGACATGGGACAATTTATGCCATAATCAAATAATGTTTGTTTCATCCATAATATTTGAGCACATGTAAGACTTGCAGCAATATATTCAGCTTCAGTTGTTGATAATGATACTGAATTTTAATTTTTACTAAACCAAGATACAAGTGAATGTCCTAAGAAATGACATGTTCCACTTGTACTTTTTCTATCATATTTACATCCGGTAAAATCAGCATCACTATATGATATTAAATCAAATGAACTATGTTTTGGATAAAACAAACCATAATTTGTAGTATCTTTAATATATCTAAATATTCTTTTTACTGCTTTAAGATGTGATTCTTTAGGATTAGGTTGAAATCTAGCACATAAACATATACTAAACATAATATCAGCTCTACTTGCAGTAATGTAAAGAAGTGATCCAATCATACATCGATAGAGCTTTTGATCAACATTCTTATCATTTTTATCTTTATCAAGTGATGTAGTGGTACTCATTGGTGTTGGTTTGCTTGTTGTATTTTCCATTTCGAAATGTTTGAGTAAATCTTTTGCATACTTGCTTTGATTGATGAATATTCCTTCTTTTAATTGTTTAATTTGTAGTCCAAGGAAGAAATTTAGTTCACCCATGTGACTTATTTCAAATTCATCCTGCATAGTCTTAGCAAATTCTTAACAAAGATTATTGTTAGTAGAACCAAAAATAATATCATCTACATATATTTGAATTAGTAAAATATCTTTATTTATTTTTTTAATAAATAATGTTGAATCAACTTTTCCAATTTTAAAATCTAAAGTTAAAAGAAACTTCTTTAATCTATCATACCAAGCACGTGGTGCTTGTTTAAGACCATATAAAGCTTTCTTAAGTTTAAAAACATGATTTGAAAAACTTTCATGTTCAAAACCTGGAGGTTGTTCTATAAAAACTTCTTCTTTTATAAAACCATTTAGAAAAGCACTTTTAACATCCATTTGAAATAATTTAAAATTCATAAAACATGCAAATGCAAGTAAAATTCTAATTGATTTTAATTGAGCAACATGTGCATAAGTTTCATCATAATCAATTCCTTCTTCTTGATTATAACCTTAAGCAACTAATCTAGCTTTGTTTCTAACAACTTGACCAAATTCATCTAATTTGTTTCTAAAAATCCATTTTGTTCCAATAATGGATTTATTTTGAGGTCTAGGTATAAGATCCCAAACATTATTTTTAGTAAATTGATTAAGTTCATCTTGCATAGCAATTATTCATGAATCATCAAGAAGTGCTTCTTTTATATTTTTAGGTTCAATAGTTAAAATAAAAGCAGTATGGGCAATCAAATTGAAATGAGATCTAGTAGTTACTTTATCAGAAATATTTCCAATAACTAAATCATATGGATGATTTCTAACTTCTACAAAATCTTTAGGTAAATCATTTTGTAAATTATCATCTTTTGTAATATCTATCATTGTAGTATCATGAATAGTATCAATTATATCATCATCATTATTTAAAATAATAGGTGATTTTGAAAAATTTTCATCAAAAGAAACATGTAAAGATTCTTCAATAACTAGTGTTCTTTTGTTATATATTCTATATGCTTTACTATGATTAGAATATCCAACAAAAATTCCTTCATCAGATTTAGAATCAAATTTATCTAAGTTATCCTTTGTGTTTAAAATAAAATATTTACAACCAAAAACTTTAAAGTAAGATACTTTAGGAATTTTGTTATAAAATAATTCATAAGAGGTTTTCTTTAAAATAGGTCTTAATAAAACTCTATTTAATACATAACAAGCTGTTGATACAGCTTCTGCCCAAAACTATTTTGGTAAATTACTATCACACAACATGGTTCTAGCATATTCTTGTAAAGTTTTATTTTTCCTTTCTACAACTCCATTTTGCGGAGCAGCACGAGGAAAAGAAAAAGTATGTGATATACCATGTTTGTCACAAAAATTTGCAAATAATTCATTTTCAATCTCACCTCCATGATCACTACGTATAGAAATAATAGAAGTAGATTTTTGATTTTGAATTCTTTTGCAAAATATAAAAAACTCATTAAAAACATCATTTTTATGTTTGAGAAAAATTACCCATGTGAATCTAGAATAATCATCAACAAGAACAAATGCATATCTACTTCCATTTAAAGATGCTACTCTAGATGGACCAAAAAGATCTATGTGAATTAATTCTAATGGTCTATTTGTAGATATTATATTTTTAGATTTGAAAGAAGATACCTTTATCACAAAGTTGACTAATACTAAGTAAATTATGTTTAAGACCATCAACTAATAAAACATTATCAATGATAGGTTTGTTTGGATTACCTACGGAACCAATACCGATGACTTTTCCTTTGTTGTTATCTCCAAAAGTAACGGTACCACCATCCTTGTTTTGAAAAGATGACAACAATTGTATGTTTCCAGTCATATGTTTGGAGCAACCACTATCCAAAATCCACTTATCTTTCTTGGGTACCTGAAATAATAAACATTTACATTTTGGTACCCATACTATGTTGGGTCCTTTAAATTAGTCTTTAGGAAACCAAACCTATGATGAGTTTGATTTGCCAAAATAGTTAGATGATAAACAAATATTTTTAATAAAATCAGAAATATAAAAATTCTTATGTAAAGAAGATAATTCTTTTGGAACCCAAATTGAAAAGAATTTTGATTTCTTTTTACATAAATTTTCATTTCTATATTCATACAAATCACAAGAAGGTTTTACAAAAATTGTTTTCTTTGATTTATGTTTATTAATTTTAAAACCTAATCCTTTTGTCTTTTGTGATTCTCTTTGAAAAGAAAGAATGTTATTGAGATTTTCTTTACCTTTATTAAATTTGCTTACATTTAAACATATATCCTCATATCTTGATTTAAAAGAAGAAATATCTTTATCTAAACTATTAATACGAATATTTAAATCATTACATTCTGATTTTAAATAATTATTCTCATTAGATAAACATTCATTTTCTTTAGGTAAAGAAAAATTTTCTTCTTTCAATTCAATTATTTGAGAATTAGAAAGAGTAAAAGAATTTAAATCAGAAATTTCTTCAAGTAATCTTTTATTTTTCACCTTTAAGAAAATTATGTGATGTCTTTAATCTCACAAAAGTTTCATATAATTCCTTGAAAGCATCTAAAAGTTCTTCATTGTCACTTACTTCATCTTGTGCCATGAAACACATGTGAGCACTTTCCTTTTCTTTAATTTCTTCATCTGAAGATGACTCATCACTATCATCCCAAGTGACTGCCATTGCTTTCTTTTTCTTGTTATTTTGAATGTTGTTGAAGTTGTTGAAATAACTTGATTTTTGCTTATTCTTCAACATTGGACAATCTTTCTTCATATGACTTGGTTTATTACACTTAAAACAAAGAGGGTTATTTGAAATTGAACTCTTAGATTTAAAATTACATATGACTTGGTTTATTACACTTAAAACAAAGAGGGTTATTTGAAATTGAACTCTTAGATTTAAAATTATCTCGTTTTATAAATTTTCGAAATTTTCGTGCAAACATGCCCATTTTTTCATCATCATCATCTGAATCTTCTTTATCGGAAATAGTATTGAATGCAAGAACTTTCTTGTTCTTTGATTCTTCATCATTATTTCTATCTTCAATTTGAACTTCATATGCCATAAGATTACCAATAAGATTTTCAACCGTAAGAGTTGATAAATCATTGGCTTCTTCAATAGCGGTAACTTTCTTTTCCCATTGTGGAGTAAGTGATCGAAGTATTTTTCTTATCATCTCCACTTGTGTATATGTTTTTCCAAGACCAATGAGAGAATTTGTGATGTCGGTGAATCTTGTGAACATTTCTCCAATAGTCTCATTTTCCTTCATCTTGAATAATTCAAATCTGTGCACAAGAACAGAAATTTTAGATTCTTTAACTTTATTTGTACCTTCATGAGTTACCTCAAGTGTATGCCAAATATCGTATGCAGATGTGGCCGTTGACACCCTATTGAACTCATTCTTGTCAAGTGCACAAAATAAGGCATTCATTGCTTTAGAATCCAAGTTTGCATTGTTCCTTTGAGATGTAGTCCATTCCGCGAAAGGAGTGGTTGGCTTCTCATATTTCGTTTCCACGACGTTCCAAAAATCGTAGCCAATTGATTGAATGTAAATCTTCATTCGGCACTTCCAATAGTTGTAGTTCAATCCATCGAACATTGGTGGACGATTTGTAGAGTGACCTTCTTTGAATTGTGAAGTATTTGTCGATGCCATCTTTCACCTCGCTCTGATACCAAATGTAGGATCTGAAATAGATACATTTGAACACTAGAGGGGGGGTGAATAGTGTTCTTTTAAAATTTATGCAAAGTAGATTATAAATTACAAAGAAACTGGTTCCACCAATCCGGTGTACATCCAGTCCCCAAGCAAATCCCGCTTGAGAGTTTTCACTATGATTTTGAATAAACTTACAAAATCAAAAGCAAACCTGACCAATTTGTAAGTCCCTGCAAATTGCAACACCAATTGATAAACACCTTGCCAATTTGCACACCAATCTCTAAACCAAGAGATTAACACCTCTCACAACTTGAGAGAACTTTTGAAGCAACAATTTCAATTCCTATAAGCCTTGATTTATAGTGTAGTGTAGTAGTGGCTTAGGAATGATTCTAACTTCTGTAAATTGTCAAAACAATAAGTATTTGAATGATGTTCAGAGGCAATTTCAGAAACTTTTTTTTTTCTCAAAAATTTGAATATTTTTCATTTGAAAAAATGCACAAAGATCAAAGCTTATGGGTATGTAAGTCTCTGCATTTTTTTTGAACAAATAACCTATTTATAGCCATTGAAAAGACAATTTTTTAAACTTTAAAAACGTTTAAAAACGGCTATAAACAGTCACAAATTCAAACTTTAAAATCTGAAAAAACTGTATCTGTAGTCGACTACAATACAGATTAGTCGACTACACTGAGTTCAAACAGACTCTGTGTATTCAGAAAATTTCTCAGTAGTCGACTACAATGCTCATTAGTCGACTACACTGTATTTTGACAGAAACTGATAAAATAAAATTTGCCTTCAGTAGTCGACTATAATGTTGATTAGTCGACTATACTGTAAAATGACATAAACTTATGTTTCTGTTAAACACCTGAGTAATCGACTATAATCCATTTTAGTCGACTATACTGTAAAATGACAGAAGCATATATTTAAGTTTTATACACGAGTAGTCAACTACTATTCTAATTAGTCGACTACTAAGAGTAAAAATTATGCTATAAAAAGTTTTTATACTCAAGTTTTAACTATAATTCTAATGGTTAACATAGGGGATTTCTATAGTTAACCAACACACTAAGCCTGTGTTAGTGTGTTCTAATATTGTGTGTGTGCGTGTGTGTGATCAAGGCTTGTACAATAATTCTAAGTAAAGAAAATGTAAAATACATTATCTCATATGTTATTCATCTTCTTCACTTCATAATACCTTGAAGTCAACTTGCACTTGTTCATATTTTGATATTGAAATCTGCATATAAAAGTTGGTGCACACAATGTATAAATTGTTATCATCAAAATACTATCATGGAGATATAATATTCAACAAGGGGGGGAGGGGGGAGACTTGAGGGGAGGGGGTCTAATTTCAAAATATGAAAGATTTGATGAGTAATATCTAAAAAGCACTTAAGTTTATAATTAATCAAGAAACACGTGTAGTTGTTGTGTTTAAGATAGAGGTACAGAGAGTAGTTCACGTATTTTTTGAACAAAATTTAATATTTTGTATGACATTGAAGAGATGTAAGCAATTGTAGGTGGTTTACATAAAAAAATATAAGAGACAGTAAGTATCAATTTGGACTAAAATTAATATAGTTTTCATGTAAAACCCCTACATGTTATCTATTTACGGGTAGAATCATCAGTTCTGACATGTTTAAAATGACGTTTTACAGGATTTTATGGTCATCTAATGGCACATAGAAGAGAGGAGTCATGGAATGCTTTGAGACGTGTTAAAAAGTCATAGTGATCTCTCATTGTTTTCTGTGGGTGATTTTTAATGAGATTCTTCATTCTTGTGAAAAAGAAAGGAGCAACAATAAAATCTAATGCACAAATTGATAAATTTCGGGGGTTGTAGATGACTGTGATTTTCAGGATCTTATCTTTAGGGGGCCAAATTTTACGTGGGAAGCTAAGTTGCATGGAAATAGGTACGTATACTGGTATGGGTGCAGATACGGGTACAAGATATGACAAACTTGTGAAATGTAGGGTACGAGGACACGGCTATAGAGATATATACACGTATTGAAATTAAAAATTTACATGAGATCATTATTGTTTGTCAATTCATGTATTGCTAGATTTAAAATTCCTATCACATTTTTAAGTTTCCTATGTTGATTACTATAAATTGAAAACTACTCAATTTTGAACTAGATGCCCAAGTGACCCTTCACAATCATAGTTCTGAACTAAGGTATGGGCTAAAATAAACCCGATTCATGTCTAACGAGTTTCAAGAAATGGATCTAAAGTCT